>NC_053024.1:143744702-144063877 GCF_003073215.2 Triticum urartu | reverse complement strand
GTCGCGCCTAAACCACAAGAACCGTTGCTGCTATATCTAGCGGCAACGAACCAAGTGGTCAGCGTCGTGCTAGTGGCACAGAGGGATGTCGACGAAGAGGCAATGGCAATAGCAGGGCTGGCGGATGGCAAACCGGAGCTCCCCCGGCAGGGCCTGGTGCCGGTAAGGCAAGGCCCTCGGCAGAGCCTGGCGCTGGCAAAGCAGAAGCGACGCAGCCGAATGAAATAGTGCAGAAGAAAATGATGATGCAGCACCCGGTTTACTTTGTCAGCTCCACCTTCAGGGGGCTAGGTCAAGGTATTCCGGTGAGGAGAAATTTCTCTTCGGCCTCCTCATGGCCTCGAGGAAGCTGCGTCATTACTTCCAAGCACATGAAATGACTGTCGTCACCCGGCCGCTTCCCGTTGAAAAGGATATTGCATAACCCAGATGCAACCGGGAGGATTGTGGAATGGGCTTTGGAACTGTCAAGCTTTGGTTTGAAGTTTGAAATCACTTCGACAATTCAGAGTAGAGTCTTGGCAGAGTTCATTGTGGAATGGACCTCAACGCCCGACGATGAGATTCAGGAAACCACTCTCCCCGGCAAGGAAACAAGTCGCGACTGGATTATGTACTTTGATGGGGCTTTCTCGCTGCAAGGCGCCGGTGCTGGTGTGCTTCTCGTCTCACCCAGCGGAGAGCACCTCAAGTATGTACTCTAGATTCACTTTCCCAGGGACATGTCAACAAACAACACTGCTGAATACGAGGGGTTACTTGTCGGTCTCAGGATCGCGGCAGACCACGGAATCAAGAGGATCATCGTCAGGGGTGATTCACAGCTTGTCGTCAAGCAAGTTAACAAAGATTATCAAAGCCCATTGATGGAGGCCTACGTAGATGAAGTGAGGAAGCTGGAAGGGTGTTTTGACGGTATACAAGCGGAGCATGTTCACCGACTACTTGTCAAAATGCGCTGCCTTCAAATTGCCTATGGAACCAGGTACTTTTGTGCTTTGCTTAACTCAACCATCTTTTGAACCATCGACACGGCAGAAGAAGCGAAGGAAATTAGGCCCCGGCAAGTACTTTCCCGCTGAGCTCCCAGGAGTCGCCGACAAAGACGTTGCTGTAGACACTGGGCTTGCCATGGTGCAACAGCCTCCGGCAGGGCGTCGAGCCCTGGCCGTAGAGACAGCCGCTCCCATGGCAGAGGAAACGCCTTTAGCCCTTGTGGTCGAGCCTCAGGCTCCGGCATGGGCACAGCATACCGTCCGATTCCTCCAAACAGGGGAACTTCCTGAGGAGCAGGAACAGGCGGAGAAAGTAGCCCGTCGATCTGCCATGTACCAGTTCGTCGATGACGTTCTGTACAGAAAAAGACCGAACGGTTTGAAATTGAAGTGCATTCCCTGGGAGAAGGACTGGAGCTATTGGTAGAGATCCATAGAGGCATATGTGGCTCCCACATAGGGTCAAGGGCCCTTGGCGGCAAGGCATTTTGGCAAGGTTTCTTCTGGCCCACTGTCCTCTAGGATGCAACGGCCTTAGTAACCAAGTGTGAAGCGTGCCAGTTCCATCCAAAGAAGCATTGTCAACCAGCCCAAGCTCTCTAGACAATCCCTCTTTCCTGCCATTCTCAGTCTAGGGTCTCGACATACTGGGCCCCTTTCCCCGTGCTGTCAGGGGCTTTTGAGTACTTGTACGTCACAATTGACAAGTTCACAAATTGGCCGGAGGTGGCAGCAGTGAGAAAGGTGACAGCACAGTCGGTCCTCAAGTTCTTCATGGGACTAGTCAGCCATTTTGGTGTGAGAAATAGAGTCATCACCGACAATGGCACGCAGTTCACGAGTCGCACCTTCATGTAGTACATCCAGGACCTTGGCAGCAAGGTCTGTTTTGCTTCTGTTGCACACCCACGAAGCAACGACCAGGCTGAGAGGGTGAATGCTGATGTATTGCGAGGCCTCCGGGCAAGAAATTTTGACAGGCTATGCAGGTGCGGACGGTGCTGGATTGATGAATTGCCAGTGGTTATTTGGTCAATCAAAACGACACCAATTGAGCCACCGGCCAGACCCCTTTCTCCCTGGTTTACGGGGCAGAAGCAGTTCTCCCCATGGAACTCATGCATGGGTCACCTCGAGTGCTCGCTTATGATGAGCTTGAGCAAGAGCAGTTGTGGCAAGATGACGCAACGCTCCTTGAGGAAGATTGTCTTCGGGCGGCTATGCGAGCCGCACGCTACCTGCAAGCCTTGCGCTGCTATCTTATCCGCAAGGTTCATGCCCGAAGCCTTGAGGAAGGCAACCTTGTTCTTCGGCACATTCAGTCGGCCAAGAATTCCAAGTTGACGCCGAAGTGGGAAGGACCATATCGGGTAATACGAGTCACCATGCCCGGCGCAGTCCGCCTGGAGACCGAAGATGGTATTCCAGTGAACAACTCCAAGAACATTGAACATCTTCGCAAGTTTTACTCATAAGGCGTGGTTTATCGGGCTCTCCGTCAAACCACCTTTTGTACAAGCCTTGTCGGCAAGGCATGTAACCCTTTGTCCAAAGCCAGGCGCAGACCCTGAGCATAAATAAATGAAGCGTGGCGCCCTAAGATTTAGCATGCAATGCTAGGTTGAGTCTCTCTCTGTGTTAGGGTTGATAGTGCTTGGCAGCAACTAACCCATAGCATAGAGGTCGAGTATGCATCTCTCTGTTCCTTCCTGTCCTTTTTGGTTCGCAGGGTGCATGGACATTACTACTGAGCTATTTTTGAAGAAAGAGAACAGGCCGACGCCCCGACCCCGGCAAGCCAAGGTTGCCGGGGGCTGCAGGTCTAAGGATCCGATCACGGCAAGCCAAGGTTGCCGGGGGTTGCGACATCAGATAAGTTTCTTTCCCCACTTTGTGCCTCCGTATGAAACTTGAACGTACAAGACTTCACTTGCTCTCATACCATCTTTCTCCCCCTGTCCCGTGTCCGGAAACCTTACTTTGGGCCAGAACTTGGTTGTAGTGCGATGGGAAGAGGACGGGCGAAGGGCCTAATCCTACTCAGCCCCTACCTCCACCAAGGGCGTGAGTGTAGCCGAGCTATAGAGAAGAAAGACGGCAAGGCCTATTGCCGGGGTACAGTGTTTATCTTAAGATAACGAGGACTTGTTCCTTGGTGTGGCCCTCTCCCACGCGCAAACAAAACCCGGAAAACACCCTTCTCCTCATTAGTACGTTGCTTACAAGTACAATTCGTACGGAATGCATACATGAGCAAGGGGGTTATGAGATTTAAATCTTACAAATGCCCGTAGGCTTAAAAACTAAAAAGAGATAAGATGCCCGTAATCCCTTTCTTGTCCCTCCCCTCAGGAAACAGAAAAAGATCACGATAGGGTAAAAGGAGTGCCTAGGCGAGGTAAGAGTAGCAGAAGACGCCAAGAGAACATATCGGCGATCATCCAAAAAGAGGTCGGTGATGACGGTGCCGGAGGAAGAGCCGGAAGATGAGGCAGCGGTTCGGCAATACGCGACAAAGGCGTCGAGGCCATCGTACTGCGACTTGACAGCCCACCACCCGCCTTCTTCGTCTTCCCCATCCCTCCAACGCCAACCGCCCAAGATGATGGTGCTGCTGGTGTCGCCCAGGAACGGTGTGCCCGATGCCTAGTCGGACCCGTCATCCTCCTGCCCACTACCCTCGTCGTCGCTGTCACTGTCCTCCTCGTCACTCTCGCCCAAATAGGAGCTTTCGCCATCAGTCGAGCTCTCTGCACAGCACCCTAGCCTGTGTCCCGAGCCCCCGAAGACCTTGACGGAGAGCAAACCGCTCTTCCCTAGCTTGAAGCAGAGGACGTGCCCATACATTAAGCAATGTGCACATGCAAAAGTTTTCCAACCCCGGCGAAGGAGCATCACTTGAGGGGCGGGGAACCCTGTGTTCACCCACATGTCGGCATGGCAACACCCCTTCATGTGAAGCCTCAGCCGCGGTGGCTGGTCGATCTCCAGCACCCTCGCGGACGTCCGGGGAAGACGAAGGAGGCGGCGCGGCGGCCCACGCAGCTGCAGGATAAACTCGAACCCCGAATCCCCGACATGGCCACTTGGCGAAGCAGGAGGAGTTGGCGGAGGAGATGGCGACGGAGACGAAGACGACGCAGGCATCCCCCTTCCACGGCCGCCCCTGCCTCGACCGCCTCGCTGACCGCGGCCCCGTCCGGCGGCCCCGCCTCGAGCATGGTCGTCACCCTGGGCATCCGGCTCTTCCTTGGCCACCGCAGCCCTCTGGCGGGAGGAGTACCTAGTCGCCTCCGCAGAAGAACAGCCGCGGCCACGCCCCCTTTCCATGACCGTGAGTAGGGATGGAGACGAAGGAGAGATGCAGGGAGATGCTCTTCCTCCTGCCCCTGAGTTCCCTTTTTATAGTTGGGGAGGGGAGGCCGAAAGGCTAGCTCTACGCCCCTGAAGAGCCCGCTCGAATCCGGCTCATTAAAGTGGCAACAAGCGAGGCCATCGACCGCCCTCCCCGCCTAATAGAAGGCACATGAGTATCGACCCACGCACGCCTTCCCATATTCCATGCATCTGTCACCTACCCCGTGCTATGCATGTGGCGTATATGGCGTAAAGAGTACGCATAGTGGGAAACATGGAACGACGGTTCCGAGACTAAGAGAGTAAATGAGCGGCGGCTCCACCGTTTTGAGAGAACATGCAAGTTGCCTCTTTACTGTTCACCATGGATGACGCAAGCATGCTGCGGTCATTCCGCGCACGACCCCCACGTCACGTATTCAACATGGGTCATGGGGAAGCGCGACGGGCGAGGGAATTACCGTAGTAAACCTCCATCCACATGCTCGCGCACCGTTCTGGGCCCGGCCCAACAACGCGTTACGCTTATGTGTGGCCCAGGCCCGGGAGCTCCAGTCGGTGTACAAAAGTAGGGGCTCTCCTTTTTACCCCTCTACTTGTGCACGTGCTGTCAGAGCCGCGCCTGCGGCCATGCTTAGCGGGGCGAAGGGAGGAAACACAAGCACAAGAAAACTAGAACAATGCCAAGACCAGAGACACAAAGAGCAATAGGGTGAGGTGGACTCCCCCGGTAAGACCCTTGCCGGGGCAGCCTCCGCAGCCCCCGCAAGAGCCTTGTCGGGGCAACTTACCCAACGCCGGCGGAGCGCGCCGCCCTTGAGCCCAAGGGTTCCAACATGATCGACCGCATTGGACCCAAGGCTTGGTAAGCACCTCCATGGTAACATACAAATCTTTGTGGAGATAAAGAGTCCACAAGACTAGACGATGACCAGAAGACAAGACAATCGCACGCCCCCTTGCCGAGGATGCCCCCGAGGCCCCGACAAGGCTCCATGCCGAAAACACTCGCATGACCCCGGCAAGACTCTTGCCGAGGGCGACCACAAGACCCCGGCAAGACCCTTGCCGGGAATATACGCGGGGCCGCGACAAGACCTTATCGCCCCGTCACTACCCCAGCTCAACGGCCAACCCACCAACTGAAGCTAGTACCCACGTGGCAGTACGTGGATGCTAATCCAGCTAGTCAAGCACCTGCATGGTGGCATGTAGATCTTCGTGAAGACCCTACCACCACGCCATCTCAGCAGCCTGCCAGCTTACGTGGCGCTGCATGCCTCGTTGGCCTAGACGCGTGTCGGAGCGATGCGGAACGGCGACGGACGGGACGGGCTTCCTTACTGTCCCCAATAAAGCAACGGGACACCTAAGGGGCGCATTTAATGCGCCTTGTCTCGTAATGACAGGCGATAAGCATGTACGATATTTACCTTTCCACCTCCTATGTGCCACTGTGGCGACCCCTTTTTGACTATAAAAGGAGGCCTGAGGCGTACTGGAGAAGGATTCGGATCTTTTGGACTACGCATGCACCGCAGCTAGTTCGAAAATCTCAAGCACACTCAAATATACACCAAAGCAGGACTAGGGTATTACGCATCCTTGCGGCCCAAACCTGGGTAAACGATCTTTGTGCTGGCTACTAGACCCGCTCTTTGCACAACCCCGTGCCCGCCAACCGTAGAAGGGATCCCAGTG
The DNA here is from genome assembly GCF_003073215.2 of Triticum urartu. Taxonomy (NCBI): domain Eukaryota; kingdom Viridiplantae; phylum Streptophyta; class Magnoliopsida; order Poales; family Poaceae; genus Triticum; species Triticum urartu. The sequence goes on along the minus strand of NC_053024.1, from coordinate 144,057,824 downwards.
ATCCCATAGGTGTCGTTCCCACCGACATAGCATCCCCAAGCTTAACTCCTACTCGTCCTCGAGTATGTAAGTGATAAAACATAATTTTTGATGTGGAATGCTTCCTAACATGTCATATCATATTCTTTTCTTTATAGCATGGACAATTGGACTTTTATATTGTTCAAAGCAATAGTTTAGTTATCAAATTCTTTTCTTTATAGCATGGACAATTGGACTTTTATATTGTTCAAAGAAATAGTCTAGTTTTGACATGATAATTTAAATACTCAAGCATATCAACAAGCAACCATGTCTTTCAAAATATCAATGCTAAAATAAGCTATCCCTAGCCCATCATGCTCAATCATTGATCCATTCATGAAACACACTCGAATATTAGCTACACCCAATACTTAAGTACGATCATATTGCCTCCTAGTTGGTGCTTTTATAAGAGAAGATGGAGACTCAAATTCAAAAATAAAAATTGCATAAAGTAAAAGAAAGGCCCTTCGCAGAGGGAAGTAGGGATTTGTAGAGGTGCCAGAGCTCAAAGCGAAAAACTTAGAGATAAAAACTTTTTGGGAGGTGTATCCATCCCAGCAAGGAAAACGACTTAGAGTTCCCAATACTTTCCATGCTAAGATATATCATAGGTAGTTCCCAAATGGAAAATAAATTTTATTCCTTTTTCCACCATACTTTCACTTTCCATGGCTAGCCGTATCCACGGTTGCCCTCCATACCAACACTTTCCAAGGAATTTATTATTTGACAACATAAAGTAAATTCATTTTTCATTTCGGTACTGGGCATCCCAAATACCTTTGCCTTACTCTCGTGCAATGACAAGTGAATAAACACTCATCTTGAGAATAGCACATCTAGCATGGAAAATATTAGCCACCTTTCACCACTCCGCGAGCGAAACGAACACACAAAAGAGAAGTTTATTTTTTGAAAATTAGAGATGGCACATGCAAATTTGCTTAGAATAGCAAAAGATACCGCATATAGGTAGATATAGTGGACTCATGTGGCAAAACTGGGTTAAAGGTTTTTGGATGCACAAGTAGAGATCATACTTAGTGCAAAACGAAGGCTACCAAAATATTGAGAAGCGACCAACCAAGAAATGAATAATCTCATAAGCAAGCATTAAGCATAATTAACACCGAATAATGCACCACAAGTAGGATATAATTTCATTGCATGACTATTGACTTTCATGCTTGCATAGGGAATCACACACCTTAACACCAATATTCTTACTAAAGCATAGTTACTCATCAAGATGAATCACATATCACATCATGATATCTCAAAACTATTACTAAGAATCAAGTTTATTTTGTCCAATGATCTTCATGAAAGTTTTTATTATATCCTTCTTGGATATTGTAACACCCACGATGCGGCTATAAATCCCACGTGTCGGAGCATGACTTAGAGGCATAACCGCATACTAGGCATGTCGCAAGAGGGGTAATCTTTACACATCCCATGTACTGAGTAAGAAAGGGATAAAGAGTTGGCTTACAATCGCCACTTCACACAATACATAAATATATCATACATCATCCATAATACAATCAAGGTCCGACTATGGAACCAACATAAGTAAAGACAACCCCAAATGCTAGATCCCCGATCGCCCCAACTAGGCTCCTCTACTGATCATTCAGAAAAGAAACATAGTAACGACCCGAATCCTCGTCGAACTCCCACTTGAGTTTGGTAGCGTCCCCTACACTGGCAACATCGGCACCTGCATCTGTTTGGAACTAATCTGTGAGTCATGGGGACTCAGCAATCTCACACCCTCGCGATCAAGACTATTTAAGCTTATGGGTAGGAAGGGGTAGTCAGGCGGAGCTGCAGCAAGCACTAGCACATATGGTTGCTAACTTACGCAAAAGAGAGCGAGAACAGAAGCAAAGCACGGTCGAGAAACTAAAATGATCAAGAAGTGATCCTGAAAACTAGTTACGTTCAAGAATAGCACGAGACCGTGTTCTCTTTCCGGACTCCGCCGAAAAGAGACCATCATGGCTACACATGCAGTTGATTCATTTTAATTAGGTTATGTGTAAAGTGTTCTACAACCGGATATTAACAAATTCCCATCTGCCCATAACTGCGGGCACGGCTTTCGAAAGTTCAAAACCCTGCAGGGGTGTCCCAACTTAGCCCATCACAAGCTCTCACGGTCAACGAAGGATATTCCTTCTCCCAAGAAGACCCGATCAGACTCGGAATCCCGGTTACAAGACATTTCGACAATGGTAAAACATGACCCGCAAAGCCGCCCGAATGTGCCAACAAATCCCGATAGGGGATACACATATCTCATTCTCAGGGCACACCGGATGAGCCAGACGTTGGGTTGGCATAGAACCTGGTTTCCCAGGGGGCGCCGGACATCACTCAGGTTGGACCAACACTTAGAGAAGCACTAGCCCGGGGGTTTAAAATAAAGATGAGCCTTGAGTCTGCGAAACCCAAGGGAAAAAGGCTTAGGTGGCAAATGGTAAAACCAAGGTTAGGCCTTGCTGGAGGACCTTTATTCAACGCGAACTCTCAAGGGGTTCCCATAACACCCAACCGCGTAAGGAACGCAAAATCTAGGAACATAACACTGGTATGACGGAAACTAGGGCGACAACAGTGGAACAAAACACCAGGCATAAGGCCGAGCCTTCCACCCTTTACCAAGTATATAGATGCATTAAAGTAAACAAGATATAATAATGATATCCCAATAATCTCCATGTTCCAACATGGAACAAACTTCATCTCCACCTACAACTAGCAACGCTATAAGAGGGGCTGAGCAAAGCGGTGACATAGCCAAACAACGGTTTGCTAGGAAAGGTGGGTTATAGGCTTGACATGGCAATAGGGAGGCATAATATAGCAAGTGGTAGGTATCGTGGCATAGCAATAGAGCAAACAACTAGCAAGCAAAGATAGAAGTGATTTCGAGGGTATGGTCATCTTGCCTGCAAAGTTCTCCAAGTTGACGAAAGCTTGATCTTCGTAAGCGTACTCAACGGTTTCCTCGATCACGTACTCATCTCCCGGATCTACCCAAAGAAAGAACACAAGCAAAGGACCAACAATCAATCATGGTGCAATGCACAAGCAACATGATGCAAAACATGGTATGATATCCGAAATGTGATATGCAATGCATATGCGAGCTCCGGAAGGAAAAGATTGATCAAGGCATCAAATTGGCAAACCACGTGTGCCGCTGAAAAGATGAGTTGATTTCAGTCAAAATCGATATAAAGATCACCGGAATTGGATGCACGGTTTGCAAATGGCAAGAAAAACAATAATGGCACAATTATGCGATTAACAGCACGATGCCATCTAGAATGCAACAAGAAACTAAGCTACTGCACTCCAACATGACAACAAATCACATGCCAGTGATCTACTCAAGATGCTTGACAAAACATGAACACTGAGCTATGTCTAAATCACACTATAACAGGTTCAAACAAGCATGGCAAAAGTGCAAAAGATATCAGCATCACAGACTTGGTTAAAATATTAACATGTCAGGAATTAACATCAGGAAGCAATGTTTAGAGCAGGCAAACAACATGATACAGGATCAGATCATAGCAATCAAAGGCATAGCATGAATCTACTCAAAGCATAGAAGAAAAGTCCCTTTCTGACCATGAGCCAAAAAGGCACAAAAGATATGATGGCACCCATGTAAACATAGCAAGTTTCGTTAACAGATTCAGACTTAGGAGAAAAACTTAGGATGGCAAAAACAGAGATATGAAGGCATCTTTGTGAGCTCGATTCACTCATCACAAGGAATTGCATGACAAGCTAAGCATACCTACAGCAAGAAGACATGATCATGACGCTAACCAAAGCAAGAACAAGTTTATAGCATGCTTGGATCAACTACAACAACCATGGCAAAATTGATTAACATGTAAACAATCTACCAGGAACATTTTATAGCAAAAGTAGAGCAGGATCAAGACATGCTAGAGAACTCCATAATTGCAAACAGGGGCATGGATGGATAGAGCACAACCATATGTCCAAAACATCCTTACTGAAGATACTCAAAAGAAGCATGGATCTCACTGTAGCAACATGAATACATGGCATAAAAATAACAACAGAGCAATGACTTTGTGAAATCCAAAGTCCCTGAAATCAGCAATACCATGAAGGCTACTTTGCATGCTTGTGCTAGTCACCACAAAGATCACAAAAATACATGGCATAAACCCCTGTAAAGATGGCATGGCATAGACCAAAACACATGTAGAGCTCATGCCCATATGCAGCACACAACAAATGTAGCAAAAATGACAAATCCTCATACTCTGATAAGAATCAGCACCTAACAATTTATAGCACTCTTGCATCAACTATTTGGGCATTAATATGTACTCAAACAAGCATGGCACAATGGAACAAAATTAAGAGCACATCATGATGAACACTTTGATATATTGCATGCACAAAACGGAGCACCACACAATAAGTTACGGCATGATGAACAGGGGTTGAAAATGCTAGGGGAAAAGACTTAGAGATGAAATAGACCTCTAGATCTAGGGTTCTTCATGGCACGCGAATCAAGGATGAACAGAGGCTCGCCGGAGTTCAGGGTCGCGGTGGCGGTGGAACCTGCCGGATCCGAGTCGCCGGAGTAGGATCGGCCGGATCCGGGCTACGGACGCCGGAGTGGGGCGGTGCGGAGGCGGAGGCGATGCCGGGGCGAGTGGCGGTGGTGCACCGGTGGGCGGGGTCGCGGCGGAGCTGTGCGGCGGTAGGGCGGCGAAGGCGCGGGACGGGCGGCGGCCTCGGGCGCGGTCACCCGCGGGCGGCGGCGGCGGAGAAACGGGCCGCGGGGGCCGGCGATGTGGGGGCGATGAGCGCTGATGTGGCGGGAGGCGATTCGCCGGGCACGGTGGCGCGGACGTGTCCGACTCGGACGGACATGTCCGGCGGCGCGAGGGGAAGGGAAGCTAGGGTTTCAACCCGGATTTGGACGGGGAGGACATATTTATACATAGAAGGAGGTGGGAGTGTCCAAATGAGGTGTAGTTTTCGACCACGCGATCGTGATCTGACGACGGAGGACATGGGTCAAGTTTGGATGGGTTATTGGGCCGTTTTGAAGGGGTGTTGGGCTGCAACACACACGAGGCCTTTAGGGTTCCCCGGTTAACCGTTGGAGTATCAAACTGACTCCAAATGGCACGAAACTTGACAGGCGGTTTACCGGTAGTGTACCAAGGCCACTTGCAAAATCTTGGTCCATTCTGAGACAATTTAACACCCGCACATGAAAAGAGGCAAAAGGGGGCGCCGGAGGATGTAGGAGTGTCGGATTGCAAAACGGACAACGGGGAAAAAGCTCGGATGCATGAGACGAACATGTATGCAAATGAGATGCGCATGATGACATGATATGAAATGCATGACATGGACAAAATGCAAAACGAAGAAAAAACCCAACCACGAGGGAATCTCATAACTTGGAGCTGAAAATGGCAAGAGTCGGAGTACAAATATGCTAAGTTACATCCGGGGCGTTACAACACTCCACCACTACGAAAGGATCTCGTCCCGAGATCTAGGAATGAAAGAACTCTGGATATTCGAAACGGAGGTGGTCCTCGCGTTCCCAGGTGGCTTCTCGGTCGGAATGATGTGACCACTTCACTTTCAGGAATTTGATAGACTTGTTTCGAGTCTTGTGCTCGGTTTCTTCAAGAATACCAACGGGATGCTCATGATAAGACAGGTCTTCTTGGAGATCAATCTCTTCGAAGATGATGGTGCGGTCAGGAGTCTGGAAGCACTTGCGAAGCTGTGACACGTGAAACACATCGTGCACATTCGCGAAGTTGGACGGAAGCTCAAGTTGATGGGTGAGGTCGCCTCTTTTGCCAATGATCTTGAAAGGACACACGTATCTAGGATCAATCTTCCCTTTTATACCGAAGCGACGAGTACCTTTCATTGGAGAGACACGGAGGTAGACATGGTCTCCAATCTCGAAAGCCAAGTCATGATGCTTGCTATCATAGTAACTCTTCTGGCGCGATTGCGCGGCTTTGAGATTTTCACGGATGACTTTACACATTTCTTCAGCTTCTGTGATTAAGTCATTGCCAAGAAGTTGGCGTTCACCAGTCTCTGACCAATTAAGAGGAGTATGGCACTTTCTGCCATAGAGAATCTCGAATGGGGCCTTGCCCGAACTTGCTTGGAAGTTGTTGTTGTAGGAGAACTAGGCATATGGAAGACAATCTTCCCACTTCATACTGAAAGAATGACACAAGCCCTGAGCATATCTTCAAGTATTTGATTGACTCGCTCAACTTGTCCACTAGCTTGAGGATGGAAGGCTGTGCTGAAGCGAATGTTGGTGCCCATGGCCTTCTGGAAGGAGTCCTAGAACTTATAAGTAAAGATGCTTCCACAATCTGAAGATATCAACTACGGAATACCGTGCAAGGAGACAATCCTGGAGGTGTATAGCTCTGCTAACTAAGCTGCTATGATAGATTCTTTGATAGGAAGAAAATGAGCCACTTTAGTAAGCTTGTCGATGACAACAAAGATAGCATCATTTCCACATTTGGACTTGGGAAATCCAGTTACGAAGTCCATCCCAATATGATCAAATTCCCATTATGGAATGTCAAGAGGTTGGAGGAGACTAGCTGGCGGTTGGTGTTCTTCTTTCACCCTTCTGCAGACATCACATTCGTTCACGAACTGAGCAATTTCTCTCTTCATTCGAGTCCACCAATACGACTACTTGGGGTCATGGTACATCTTCGTACTTCAAGGATGAATGGATAGAAGGGAATTGTGAGCCTCGTTCATGATGACTTTACATAGATCACCCTTAGGAACCACAATTCGATCCTCGAAGAATAGAGTATCTTTGTCATCAAGGCGATAGCACTTGTACTTGGGTTGGCTCTTGGCAATCCCATTTCTCACCTTCTTCACCATTGCATCAAGAAGTTGTGCCTCACGAATTTAATCTTCCAAAGTAGGATAGACTTGGAGGTTGGCAAGAAAACCTTGAGGAACAACTTGGAGATTCAGCTTGCGGGAAGCTTCACAAAGGTCCGGTTGGAAGGGCTTGAGAATTAGACTGTTGCAGTAAGCCTTCCTGCTCAAAGCATCTGCAATGACATTGACCTTGCCTGGCGTATATTCGATACTTGGATTGTACTCTTGAATCATTTCGACCCAACGAGTCTGCCTGAGGTTGAAGTTGGGCTGAGTGAAGATGTACTTGAGGCTCTTATGATCTGTGAAGACGTCCACTTTCCTTCCCAAAAAGAGATGTCGCCATGTTAATAGAGCATGGACAACTACCACCAACTCGAGGTCGTGAGCGTGGTAGTTCTTTTCGTTGGGCTTCAACTGGCGAGAGGTATAAGCCACAACTTTCTTCTCTTGCATTAACATAGCACCGAGACCTTGTAGGGAAGCATCACAGAAAACTTCAAATGGTTTGGATTCATCAGGAGGAGTCAAAACAGGAGTTGTGACTACCTTCTCTTTCAGGGTGTTGAAAGCCATGTCACATTCAAGCGTCCAGACATACTTCACATGCTTCTGGAGGAGGTTGGAAAGAGGCTTTGCAATCTTAGAGAAATTCTCAACGAATCTTCAACAATAGCTTGCAAGCCCAAGAAAGCTGCGGAGCTGCTTCACATTCTGAAGCAGTTCCCAATGCACAATTACAGACACCTTCTCAGGATTAACAGCTATGCCTTTGGCGGAGATGATATGACCAAGGTAGAGAACCTCATCGAGCAAAAACTACACTCTGGAAACTTCGTATAGAACTAATGTTCTCTGAGTTTGTCGAGTACCAATCTCAAATGCTTGGCATGATCCTCCTTGTTCTTGGATAAGACCAAAATATCATCGAGATACACTAGGACAAAATCATTTGTGTAAGGGATGAAGATGAAGTTCATCATGAAAGAGAATGTTGGAGGAGCATTGACAAGGCTGAAAGACATGACAGTATATTCATAAGAACCATAGCTTGTTCTGAATGCTGTCTTGGGGATATCTTGTTCACGAATGCGAATCTGATGATAACCCACATGGAGGTCAAGCTTGGAGAATACTTGGGCACATTTGAGTTGCTCGAATAGCTCATTGATGTTGGGAAGTGGATACTTGTTCTTTATTGTCTTCTTGTTCAATGGACGGTAGTCGACACAAAGTCGGTCCGTTCCATCCTTCTTTTTGACAAAAAGAACACCACAACCCCATGGAGAAGAACTCGGTTGGATCAGACCCATACGCTCTTGTTCATCGAGTTGTTTCTTCAGCTCCTTCAACTGTTGTGGTCCAAGCTTGTAAGGACGTTTGCAAACAGATTCCGTGCCAGGCTCAAGATCGATAACGAATTCAACTGGCCGGTGAGGAGGCATTCCTGGAAGCTCTTCTGGAAAGATGTCTTGATATTCACAAATGACTGGAATTTGAGAGATGGCATTCAACTCGCCCTTCTCATTGAGAGAAAACAGCCGAATGGTTTCATCACGAGCGGCATAGATGATCACATCCTCAGAAGAGTGTGTCAATTGAATCTTCCTGGCAGCACAATCAAGTTGAGCCTTGTGCTTAGAAAGCCAGTCCATGCCGAGAATTAGATCGCTATCTGAGTTACCAAGAACAATTGGAGAGGACAGAAATTTATATTCGCCCATCTTGATAGAAACATTTGGAACCATAGAGCTTGCGTTCATGAATTTACCCGGAGAGACAACTGATAACTGCCTAGGCAAATCTTGGAAAAGCAACTAATGTTTAGATGCAAATGGTCTTGAAATGAAACAATGTGATGCACCAGTATCAAAAAGGACTTTTGCAGGAATATCATTAACAGGAAGATTACCCATGATCACTTCTGAAGAGTCCTCTGCCTGAGCTGCATTCATCATGTTGACCTTAGCAGACTTGGAATTATGCTTGACCACTGCATTGCTGGCAGATCTCACAAGAGGAGGAGGCAGAAGACGCCTTTGGTTGAAGCATTTGTTTGCATAGTTCCCTTTCTGCTGACACTTGTTGCAAGTAACCTCTGAGAGTGAATGATGATAAGGAGCACTTGACCTTGGAGCATGAGACGGAGCTTTGTTCTGATAGCCGGGGTTGGGTGGGTGGGAAGATCCATTGCCACCTTTACTCTTCTGCTGGTAAGACTAACGGAACGGAGGAGGAGGAGGCAACCAGAACTTCTGTTGCTTAGCTGCCACTTCAGATGAAGAAGACAATTGAGTTGCATCCCTGACTCTCTTCTTAGAAGCATCGCACTTGAGCTGAGCAGCTTCTTGCTTTAGTGCCATGTTGTAGATCTAGTCGGCTCAAAAAACACGAGAGCTAGTTGCAGATCTTCTCTGAGGCCTTCTCTGAATTGATAAATCATGCTCTTCTCGTCAGGGACGTCTTTTTTAGCGAAGCGAGCAAGCCTCTGAAACATGATGTTGTATTAGTAAACAGACATGATGCCTTGCTTGAGATTGCGGAACTCCTCGCGCTTACTCTCAGCAACACTTTGTGGAATGTGGTGAGCTTTGATGTCTCGGCGGAAATCATCCCATGTAATCACACGACCTCCTCTGGAATCTTTGTATTGTTGATACCACTCCGCAGATTGGTCTTTGAGTTGGAACGAAGCAAACTTGACAAAGTCCTCAGGCCTGACATTGCTACACTCAAAATGTTTGCAGATATCCACGAGCCAGTCATCGGCGTCTGTTGCCTCGACACAGTTACTGAAGGACTTCGTCTGGTTTCCCAGGAACTGTTTGAGGGTAGCAAACTGAGCTTGATTGTTTCCTTGCTCTTGATTTCCTTGGTTGCGCTCTTCCAAGAGTTGCAAAAGCATCTGAGTGTTGGCATTGGTGGCGGCCATGACAGCTTGCCATGCCTCCGGAGGTGGAGGTGGTGGCAGAGGTTCCGATTCTGACGCGTTGGAGGAGCCATCCCGAACAGGTTGACATCGTTAGCAGCTCGAAAGACATATATTCAAGCTGAATCAATGGATCGAAATTGTAACATATAGCCTTAACATTTGAACAAGAATGAACGAATGAATTCCAAAGTAAATCATCACACTTCCATTAAGGTTGAGAAGCCACTTAGATAAAGGTAGATGAATAAAGAAACAAGGTACAGATATGAGAAAATAATTGGGAAGGATTACCCAATCACAGACCAAATATCTACGGGAAGAAATACTAGAGCTACATGAATTCCCACCTATAAAACTACCGAAATTTTCTGGTTATGCAATCAGGTGTTGGGGATACAGGGAAAGCATAATATCTCACCCAAAATTAGCAAATCCTACATCCAGTTGTGTTGGGGATATTACTATCAGTTATGACCCGCCCAGGAGGGGCCGGGTCAGCCCCAATGGCGGGTTACACAAGAAGCCCAGTAAACATTCAAGATTATAGTTTATTAAATCTTATAGAAGGCCCAAAGGCCTGAAGGTTGTCTAAGGCCTGATATTGTGAACCGCCGTATGTAAGGAAAGACTTGTAAAGAAAGGCATGTAAAGGAAGTCACCGAGCCGGACACGATTATGAGCCGGCCGGCACTCTGTAGGCCACCAGGCGTCAACCCATGTATATAAGGGGACGACCCGGTGGCGGCTAAGGACAAGAAACAACAAGTCGATAACCAAGCCGGCGAGTTGAGCCTCTTGGAGATCGAAATCCCAGCAATACCAATCCCAACTAGACGTAGGCTTTTACCTTCATCGTAAGGGGCCGAACTAGTATAAAACCCTCTCGTGTCCTTTGTCCCGATTAACCCCTTTAAGCTTCCTAGTGTGATGGCCCTACGACTAAGTCCTTGCTCTAGGACATCTGCCGTGACAATTCCACGACAGTTGGCGCCCACCGTGGGGCCGGCGCACAGTGGATTTGAGTTCTTGAAGGACAACTTCGAAGGGCTCAAGGGGTACGCTATGGGCCGGATGACCAAGAGTCGTCGCGGCAAGTTCTACATCGACGACGAAGGCTGGGGCCCGGAGGCCGGCTTAATTGAGTATGGATACCGGGTCCCCTTCGGTGGAATTCACGTCTTCATAGGCCGGATTGGCGAGTCAGGTCCTGAGCCGGACGTCCACACCAACCTCATCGAAACGACTCGGCGCACGAGGACCACCCGTGTTCAATCTTCCGTGAAGCATGCCTTCATAGGCAGCGTCCACGGCGGTGAATACTCTGAAGGATCGGTGGAGGGCGGTGAGACGGCCGTCTGTTCTGATACTGCTTCATCAACGGGGGAGACAGACTCTTTGTACGAACTGCAGGACGGCATGCTCGGGGGCTGTTCCGATGGCAGCAGTATTCCGGACCCTCTTGAGCCGCCGAATTGGGCCGGAGTCTTCATGGCAGGGACACAGCCCGGGCAGAACTCTACAGCAGCAGCGACAACAGCTACCAGGTCGGCCGCAGCCGGGTCAGGAGACCCCGCGCGCCCCTGGCTCAGATCTTGATGGACCTCATCGATAAACTGACGACTCTGTTGACTGCCGTGGTAGAGCCGGCGGATAAAGCCCAGCATGACGCAGAGGTGGCACGCGTACGTGAAGAGACGGTGCAAGCTAAAGAAAATCTAGCCGCAGAGGAAGTCAGGATGGCAGCAGAGCGGACAGATTTGGACGTTCGTGCTCAACAGCTTCAAGCGGAGACCTTCCGGCTCTCGGTGGATCTGAACGCGTCGAACGAGGTCATGAGCAGGAGGCATCAGAAAACCCAATCACGTCTGCCTCTGATGCTCGATCCTAGGAATCTTTTTCACACACCAGGAGCCGGGGGAAGTAACCCGCCGGAGGCACCCCGGATTACAACACCCGGCGCACCGGTCCAGCTGCGCGCCATGGATCCACTTCGTATAATTACCGCTCCGCCTCATTACATCCCCACGCCATCGAGTCACTTCTCCAACCCTTTGGAAAACCTCATCGCAGCATTGGCTCGTCTGGCGGCTCTTTCGATGGAAGGTGTCTCACTGGCGGCAATTGAAACACGAAGGGTAAGAGAACTTCTTCAAACAGCTCTAGCGCAGCAGGATGCATACTCCTACAATCGAGACGGGATCCATTCAACTCCTCGCCCAAGCCGGAGCCCAAGTTACAGTAGGCATATGGAATCCGCAGATATGTCAAGCAATGCTCAACGCCACAACCGGCCATACAGGCATGAGCCGGTGCGGGCTGGAGACCTTAACTTGGCAAATCAGGAGATGATTCATCAAGAGGCAGAACGAGCAGTTCAAATGGCAGCAGATCAAGCGGCTCATCAAACTTTTCCGGCTTATCCAGCAACCTCGGTCGAGGCAGGAGTGGCCACAAGAACCGGAGGCGTTCCTTGCTTGGTGTCAGCCATACGTAATGAGTGTTTGCCAAAGGACTTTAAGGAGCCTCGTAAGGTACCTAATTACACAGCCGACTTACAGCCCGGAGCTTGGATTGAGAGTTATGAGATGGCTATGGAGTTATTGGAGGTCAGCAATGCAGCAATGGCCAAGTATTTCACTATGATGTTGGATGGAACAACTCATACTTGGTTGAAGGGATTGCCACCCAATTCTATCGGCTCATGGGCGGAGTTGAAGGCCCGGTTCATCCAGAACTTTAAAGACACGTGTAAGAAGCCTATGTCGATTGTGGACCTGACCAATTGCAAGCAGGAGGATGGTGAATCCACAACCCATTGGGTGCGCCGGGTCAAGGAGATAATACATTCATCTGATAAGATGGATGCCGTCTCAGCGGTCTTGATGTTAGAGAAAAATTGCCATTTTGAATCTCTGAAGCAGAAGCTGGGGCGGCTCAAGCGTGACTGTAATGACATGGGAATGTTGATGGCGGCTCTCGTCAAGTATGCTGATTCTGATACTACCAATGACCCGGTGTCTGACGAAGAAAAGGCAACAAAGGGAAAGAAGAACGGCAATGGCAAGGGTCACCTGCATAACCCGGTGAATCAAGGAGGTAATAAACGTAAGGCTGATGAGTTTGTTGCTAACACCAATGCACAGAGTGGAAATCAACGGCGCAAGGGCAGACAGCCCCCTCGGTCGGGCGGATCAGATCCCACCCTTGAGTAATTATTGAATGAGCCTTGTCCAAAACACGAAACCCGGGAGAAGCCAGCCACCCACCTATGGAAAGATTGTACGATCATGAAGGCGTTTAAAAATTCAAACACGTTTGATGGAGGTCACAGCCTAGGTGGCGGCTCAGGTGGAGGCGGTTTCCATGGCCCGAGCGCTGGCTTAGGTGGAGGAGGATTCCATGATCAGGGCCATCCTGGTAACCAAGGAGGGTATAATCCGCAACCCGGCCAAGGTAATCAGCAGCAGCAGTCCAGATATCAGAGCAATCCGAAGCAGCTGAATAGTGGGCAATACCATGTATTCACCACTAGCTTATGTAAGAGAGACCAGAAACTTCATAAGAGGGCCGTCAATGCCGTTGAGCCAGCAGTTCCACGTTACTTACGATGGTTCGAGCAGCCTATTGTGTGGACCAGAGAGGATCACCCACCACGGGTCGATAATCCGGGTCACTTGGCTTTGGTGGTGGTACCTCAGGTTGGTGGATACAAATTCACTAAAGTACTCATGGATGGAGGTAGCAGCATCAACATCCTCTATTATGAGACGTTCCGCCAGATGGGATTGACTGATAAGAGTCTTAAACAATCCAACACTATTTTTCACGGTGTGGTTCCTGGAAAGTCGGCATACCCAGTGGGTAAGATTGAACTAGAAGTAGCCTTTGGGGATGAGTATGGCTCCAGAGAAGAAAAATTAACCTTTGAGGTGGTTAAGATCAATAGCCCGTATCATGCTCTGTTTGGACGGCCGGCTTATGCCAAATTCATGGCTCGGCCGTGTTATGTGTATTTGCAGCTTATAAGGGCACCATCATAGTACACGGGAGCCATAAAATAGCCTTGGAGTGTGAAGATGGTGATGCTGCCTATGCTGAATCTTTCTGTGCAACAGAGGAGTTAAAATTTTACAAAGATCATGTTGACCCGGTAGACATGACATCATTAAAGAAACAAACAACAGAGCATGAGCGGGTGTTGAAGTTCAAATCAGCTGATGACACCAAGATGGTTGACTTTGTGTATGGCGACTCATCCAAGCAGTTCATCATCAGTGCTAACTTGGATCCAAAATAGGAAAGCGCGCTCATCGAGTTCATCCATGAGAACCAGGACATCTTCGCATGGAAACCTTCAGACATGCCGGGTGTCCTAAGAGAACTCGCTGAGCACACTCTCAATATTGATCCAAAGTTTAAACCTGTCAGACAATTTCTCTGATGGTTCAATGAAGAAAGGCACAAGGCCATTGGAGAAGAGGTGGCCTAGCTTTTGGCAGCTGGGTTCATTATAGAAGTCTTTCAACCAGAGTTGTTAGCCAACCCGGTGCTTGTACTCAAAAAGAATGGCACCTGGCGTATGTGTGTGAATTACACTGATCTAAACAAGGCTTGTCCGGCTGATCCTTTTGCCCTCCCCCATACTGATCAGATCATTGATGCTACGGCGGGTTGCGCACGTTTGTGTTTCTTGGATGCTTATTCCGGTTATCATCAGATCAAGATGGTGGTCAAGGATCAGGAGAAGACGGCTTTTATCACTCCTTTTGGAGCTTTCTGCTATGTGTCTATGCCTTTTGGGCTTAAGAGTGCCCAGGCGACTTACCAACGGTGTCTGCAGAATTGTCTTCACGATCAAATTGGGCGTAATGTTCATGCTTATGTGGATGATATAGTGGTAAAATCCAGGAAGGAAGAAACCTTGGTCACAGATCTGAAAGAGACTTTCGATAATCTCCGGGTCTACAAAATGATGCTTAACCCGACCAAGTGTGTTTTTGGAGTCCCAGCCGTCAACCTGTTGGGTTTTTTGGTGTCTAACCAAGGTATTGAGGCTAACCCAGAGAAAATCAAGGCAATTACATCCCAGGCCAAACCAACATGCATCAATGACGTTCAACGACTGGCGGGCCATATTGCTGCTTTGAGCCCGTTCATAAGCCGGTTAGGGGAGAAGGCAATGCCTCAGTATCAGATGATGAAGAAAACAGATGATTTTGTTTGGAGCGATGTTGCAGACTCTTCTTTTGAAGATCTGAAGACACAGCTTGCTGAGCCGCCGGTCCTGGCTACTCTAGTCGAGAAAGAGCCGCTGCTGTTATACGCGGCCGCCAACTCACGAGCTGTTAGTCTGGCTATTGTGGTGGAGCGCAAGGAGGCTGGCAAGGAGCATCCGGTTCAATGGCCGGTTCACTACGTCAGTGAGGTGCTAATTGAATCCAAGCAACGATATCCACATTGGCAGAAACTCGTATATGCGGTGTTCATGGCAAGCCGGAAGCTTAAGCATTTTTTAGGGACATCCAAGCCACTGGGTGAGTCGCCAAGTGGGCAATTGAGCTTGGGTCTCATGGGTTGAAGTATGTTCCACGTACTGCGATCAAATCTCAAGCATTGGTTGACTTCATTAATGACTGGACAGAGATGCAGATGCAAGAAGAGAAACCAGACAACACGTATTGTACTATTCATTTTGATGGGTCCAGACAGTTGGAAGGCTCGGGGGCTGGAGTTGTGTTAACCTCTCCGCGAGGTGAAAATTTTTGTTATGTGTTACGGTTGATGTTTCCTTGCACTAACAACACAGCAGAGTATGAAGCCTTGCTCCATGGTCTTCGAGTGGCAAAAGAGATGAGTTTGAGCCGGGTCAGATGTCTTGGCGACTCAGATTTAGTGGCTCAACAGGTATCAGGCAAATGGGATTCCAAGGACCCTCTCATGGCGGCTTATCCCCGGGAGGTTGACACTGTTGCAGGGCATTTTAAAGGTTATCATGTGGAGCACATTGACCGTCGAAAGAACGAAGCGGCTGATGCTTTAAGCCGGTTGGGGCTCAGCGTAAGCCGTTACCTCCTAACACCTTTTTGGATGTTTTGCATAACCCGTCTGTCAAGTTGCCCACAGAAGAAGATTTAGCTGTTCCTGACCCGGAGGTGCAGTTGGTAGCGGCTCTTCACGTCATCCCAGATTGGACAATGCCGTTCTTGGCTTACATGACCCGGGGAGAGTTGCCAGCGGATGAGACCCTGGTTCGACAAATAACCCGGCGGTCTAAGTCAATGACGATTTTGGATGGAGAATTATACCATCGCAGTGTCAATGGAGCGTTTCAGCGGTGTGTTTCCCCCTAAGAAGGTCAAGAAATACTTCATGAGATCCATGAAGGCGATTGTGGTCATCACGCCGGGTCAAAATCTCTAGTGGCCAAAGCTTTTCGTCACGTTTTTTACTGGTTGACGGCTCACGCTGATGCAGAGGATCTAGTCAGCAGATGTGATGGATGTCAAAAGTTTGCCCGACGAGCGCATGTGCCGGCTCAAGAACTCCGGATGATTCCAATCACTTGGCCATTTGCGGTCTGGGGGCTTGACATGGTGGGACCTTTCAAAAGGTGTAAGGATAAAAAGACACATCTCTTGGCGGCAGTTGATAAATTCACTAAGTGGGTTGAGGCGGAGTCAGTGAGTAAGTGTGACGCGGCCACGGCGGTTCAGTTCATGAAAAAGGTGATCTTCCGTTTTGGTTTTCCACACAGCATTATCACTGACAATGGCACTAATCTATCCCAAGGGGCTATGGAGGAGTTTTGTCAACGTGAGCACATCCGGCTTGATGTTTCTTCTGTAGCTCATCCTCAATCCAATGGTCAAGCTGAGAGAGCAAATCAGGAAAATTTAAAAGGTCTCAAACCCCAGCTTATGGTTCCCTTACAGCGAACGCCGGGTTGTTGGGTAGAGGAATTACCCTCGGTGTTGTGGAATATCAACACCACGCCTAACTGGTCTACAGGTTACACACCTTTCTTCATGGTTTATTGAGCAGAAGCAGTGTTGCCTAGTGACATCCGTCATGACTCGCCCCATGTGGCGGCTTATGTTGAAGCTAATAATGAACAAGCCAGACATGATGCACTTGACTTGTTGGATGAAGAAAGAGATTTAGCAGCGGCTCGATCAACAATTTATCAACAGGACCTGCGCCGTTATCACAGCCGCCGGGTCAAATCCAGGACTTTTCAGGAAGGCGACCTGGTGCTCCGGCTCATCCAGGATCTGTCAGATGCACACAATTTATCCCCACCTTGGGAAGGACCCTTTGTGGTCAGCAAGAACTTAAACAACGGGTCGTATTACCTCATTGACGTTCGAGAACACAAAGATTCACGTAAGTCGGAGGAGGAGACCCGCCGGCTGTGGAACATTGCTCAACTTCGGCCATACTACACCTGAGCTACCGGCTCTCATCATGTACATACTTTAACATTGCATACACCATGATAAGTAATAAAGTAAGACCATCGGTCTCTTTTCTTTTCAAAGATTATGCATCTTTGTTATTTCTTATTCTCAAATGACTATTAAGGAGCTGATCATATTTGAATCAAGTCTAACCGTTTTTGGTACGGCTTGTGATTGTATTCGAATCTAACTACAATTATCATGGTCACTTGGGGGCTTCCTGTTCAAACATAGGTCGTATTTGAACCAAAGGGAACATAGATGTCGTAACCCTCTTGATCGGCTCAAGGCCAAACTCACTAGGGGGCTTCTTGATCGTATCCGAATATAGCTTAACCCCTTTTGGGTCCGACTTGGATCGTATTCGAATCAGGGTCCTTAAAAACCACTCAAGGTCATTTAGGGGCTTCCTGTTCAAACATAGGTCGTATTCGAACCAAAGAGAACATAGCTGTCGGTACCCTCTTGATCGGCACAACGCCACAGCCACTAGGGGCTATATGGTCGTATTCAAACCTTAGCTTAACCCCTTTGGTCTGGTTTACTGATCGTATTCGAATCAAAAGCCACCAACCTTTAAATATAAGGTTAAATCATACTTGTTAACTGTTATTTGCCTTTGAGTTTCTTGTTGCAAATAATTAGCATGATCTTCTTTGCCGGTTTGTCTATTTGACAACATGGCTACCAAGGTATAACGATCATTGAAGTATTCAAAGGTATTGATTTCTCAGAAAGATTGAGTTATCGGCTTCATTACTCGGGTTACTCAAGCCGGTGGTCTAAGGATCAAAGGTACAAGTATGGCTATTATTTATATATAATTGCCTGTTGCATTAACTAAAGAGTTAGTTTCAGCCCTTGTCCTTTATTTATATCGGCTTTCTGTTTTTCTATTATGATAAACATATTGGATATAAGCCGGCTGTTTTAACCCGTTCGATTCTAAGCCGCCAGGCCAGTCTTTTCTTGTCTCTACAGGGTACAGATTTAAAGTGTTGCAGAAACGATCATCAAATATAATGCATATATTTCCATCAGGAAACACGGAGTCACATACAGTGTTTTATGCACGATGGCATAAGCAAGGCATTCAGTGTTTTCACAGCTAAACTATTACACGGCTTTTTATAAGCCAAATGAAGATGGTTATTATTCCTCCCTCGCCGGTTCACCGCCCTCTGTTGGCTGGAAGTTGGGTTTTGATCAGTCAAAACCATTCAGGCAACAAATTCTGCTTCATCATCGATAAGGCCTGCCGGGTCAACCTCCTGGAAAAATGTGTTTTCTCTTACAGGCGGGATCAAATCCGTCACCTTGTATGAGGGAGTCGCCATCTTCTTATTTTCAGCATCAAAACCCGGCCGGTATTTGTCAATATTGGTGTCATCTGCAAGGGTAGTTGCCTGAGGTCGGACTCCGTGCACGCAGGCCATGGAGTCATCCTGCTCAAAAGGAGAACCATCTTCCTTCATGGTGGGATAGCCTCTGGCCACGTCCGCCGGGTCTAGGTCTGGCACCCAAGCCTTTCACTCAGGGTAGTCAAAGCTCCAGCTCGCGCACAGGAGCATTTCACTTCTTGAAACCTGGCAGGTAGGATTGACAGTTTCTTCAGGACATCGCTAAGCCGGTTGGGTCCTTGGTTGGCAGGAGAGATGGCGGCAAGAGCCCACTGTGAGCCAATATACAGTTATTCTACCAAAGTATACACTGCCTTCAGTTTAATCAAAGGGTCTTGTCTTAGATTTTTGCTTCGAGGGCCTGCACATATTTTATACACAAAGTCAGCTTATACTCCGGATCAGCAAAAAGCACACAAAATTAAAGTCGGACGGCTTACCAAAGATGGCAGCCACCATTTGAGACACCCGGCCCTTTAAACCATTTAGCTCTGTTCAAATCTCTTCAAGGGTTGTTTCGGCCTTCTCAGCACGTTGGGTCAAAAAGCGTTTTTTCCTCTTCCCAAGTTTTCTTCTTGGCAGCGAAGCTGGTCTTTAAATTTTCTGTCTCAGAGAGACTTATTTGCAGTTTGGAGTTAGCAGATTTGATTTCTGCCGCCTGACTCGCTAGCCGGGTCTTCGCATCAGTCAATTGCGAGTTCAATTCAGATAAGGCATTCTGCAAAATATTCAGATGAGCCAAGATTTTTCTTCAAGTTCAAAAATCAAGATTCAAGTCTCAAGTACTTTAAAAAAAACCACTTGACACTTGGGGGCTAATGTATGCCTGACGGTGTCCTGGACTAGGGGGTACTCACCACGTCATCTTCCGATCTGTTAGATTGGGCCGAGGACCCCCATGGCCATATACCCATGGGCTAGTTCGGACAGCTGCCGCATACAAGGAAGATTCCACAAGACTTGGCGATCAAGACAAGGACTCCTCCCCACCGGCGTATTCGGCTAGGACTCTAGTTATCCTAGGCCTTTGGTGCATTATATAGACCGAGGCCAGGCTAGTCGATAGATCATACACAACATACAATCATACCATAGGTTAGCTTTTAGGGTTTAGTGTAACACCCTCGATGCGACTATAGCTCCCACGTGTCGAGGCACGACTTAGAGACATAATCGCATTGAAGGCATATGTCGCAAGTTAGGCAATCTTCATAACATCCCATGTAATATAAATAATAAAGGGGAGATAACATAGTTGGCTTACACTCACCACGTCAATCAAGTACATAAATAACATTACATCATCCAAACACTCATGGCACGACTACGGCGCCAAAATAAAAGAGAACCCAACATGCGACACGGTCCCGATCACCCCCAACTGGGCACCACTACTAATCATCAGGAAAAGAAACATAGTAACGTTGAGAGTCTTCGTCGAACTCCCACTTGAGCTCAAGCGCGTTTCCTGGAGCGGAATCATCAGGCCCTGCATCTGGTGTAATAGTAATCTATGAGCCACAGGGACTCAGCAATATCGCACCCTCGCGATCAAGACTATTTAAGCTTATAGGTATGGCAAGGTAAATATGTGGAGCTGCAGCTAGCGACTAGCATAATATGGTGGCTAACTTATTTGCAAAAGAGAGCGAGAAGAGGAGGCAAAGCGCGAGCGAGAGACTAGAGAGCAACCTGCGCAAACATTACTCCAACACCGTGTCCACTTCCCGGACTCCGCCGAGAAGAGGCCATCACGGTAACACACTCAGTTGATTCATTTTAATTAAGTTAAGGTTCAAGTTATCTACAACGGGACATTAACAAATTCCCATCTGCCCATAACCGCAGGCACGGCTTTCGAAAGTTCAATTCCCTGTAGGGGAGTCCCAACTTAGCCCATGACAATCTCTCACGGTCAACGAAGGAATAGACCTCCTCCCAAGACGATCCGATCAGACTCGGTATCTCGGTTCTTCAAGACACTTCGACAGGTTAAAACAAGACCAGCAACACCGCCCGAATGTGCCGACAAATCTCGATAGGAGCTGCACATATCTCTTTCTCAGGCCACACTCAGATTGTCCTAGGTACGGGTAGGCCAGCCCAGAGTTTCCCCTGGTGGCCACCGGCAGCTGACAGGTGGACCAACACTCGGAGGAGCACTGGCCCGGGGGGTTTAAAATAAGATGACCCTCGGGCTTCGGAAACCCAAGGGAAAAAGAGGCTAGGTGGGAACTGGTAAAACCAAGGTTGGGCATTGCTGGAAAAGCTTTAATCAAGGCGAACTATCAAGGGGTTCCCATTATAACCCAACGGCGTAAGGATCGCAAAATCCGGGAACATAACACCGATATGACGGAAACCAGGGCGGCAAGAGTGGAACAAAACACTAGGCGAGAGGCCGAGCCTTCCACCCTTTACCAAGTATATAGATGCATTAAGATAACAAGGTAATATAATGATATCCCAACAAGTAAATAGATGTTCCAACAAGGAACGGCCTTCAATCTTCACCTTTAAGTAGCAACGCTATAAGAGGGGCTGAGCAAAGCGGTACATAGCCAATCAACGGTTTGCTAGGAACATGGTGGGTTAGAGGTTTTGACATGGAAATTTGGGAGGCTTGAAAGCAAATGGTAGGCGTCGTAGCATTGGCATAGCAAAAGAGCGAGCAAACTAGCATAACAAAGATAGTAGTGATTTTGAGGGTATGATCATCTTGCCTGCACAGTTGTCAGAGTTGACTGGATCCTCGAAAGCAAACTCAATGGGCTCCTCGTTAGCGAACTCGTCTCCCCGCGCTACCCAAACAAGACAAACAAGCAACAAAGACACAATCAACCACGTGCAAGGATCAAACAATATGATGCAAACATGGTATGCTATGCAGGATGAAATGCGGGATGCATATGCAAGATATGACAGGAAATGCAAGAACCTGGCCTCAACTTGGAAATCCAAGTATGCCACTGGAAAGATGAGATGAAATCACTTAAAAACGATATAAAGAATATGACACCGCAGCAGAGAGATGGCAAGCGATTCAAATATGACACCGGTCTGCGATTTACAGCAAGTAGGCATCTAAATGCAATGAGATGAACATGCTACAGCACCCAAACATGACAGCTAAAAACATGGCAGGGAAGCATTCATGATGCTTAACAAAAGTCTAGCACTGAGCTATGGCCAATTCATCCATTAACAGGTTCAAACAAGCATGGCAAAAATGCATATGACAAACAGATCTCAGACTTGGTGAAATTAACACTTGTCTGGAATTTCAAATCAGGTAGCACACTTCGGAGCAACAAAACTAGATGCTACAGGACCTGAACATGGCAAAGTAAAGTATGGCATGGAGCCACTCAAAGAGCTTAACAAAAGTCCCTTAGTGACCTTGAGCCAAAAGGTACCAGAAAATACAATTGCAAGCATGTGAACATAGCAAAAACATAATCCGTTTTCAGACTTAGTGAAAACTGGAGCATGCTGAAAACAGATATCAAGTAGGCTTGTTTACGAGCTCGATGTCCTCACTACGGTGCAAGTCATGAAAAGCTAAGCATACACACATCAAGAATGCACAAAATGCAAGCTAGACATGGCAAGAACAATAACATAGCATGCACGGATCAACTACAACATCATCGGCAAAATTGCAAACAAGTTGACAATCTGCCCAGATTCACAAAGTAGCAAAAGTAGAACTCGATTGACTCAAGCTAGGGTGCTCCATAAATGCAAACAAAGACATGAATGGATAGAGAACTACAAGATTAACAAAACATCCTTACTTATCATCCTCAAAAGAGGCACGGATCACTAAGAAACAACATGAACATATGGCATCACGAGATAAACAGATCAAGGACATACTGGAAATGCTAAGTCCCTGAAAACAGAATTACCAAGTGCACCACTTTGCAAGCTTGTGCTAGTCACCACACACATCACAAAAATACATGGTTGCACCTATGGAAATATGACAAAACCCTTAACAAAACATATGTAAAGCATCAGCGCATATCATGCACACATTAATCATGGCAAAAATGACAAAAACCTAAATGGAGCAGCAGATCTGACAATTATCCCAAGTATCCCTCTTCTAACAGCATTTCGGGCATCAAGATGACCTCAAATGAAACTGATGCAATGGAATGAAATGATGTACTCTCTGAGATGAACATTTTGATATGCTATATGCATGAATCGGAGCTACGGATGCAAAGTTACGAGGCTATGAACATGGGCACTTGGATCGGAGTTTTCGGGACTTGGAAGAAATTTACCCCGCGCGGATCTAGGGTTTACTGTTCACCCGGCGCGATCTACTGTAGCAGCGGCTAATCTGAAGCTCGCCGGAGATGGCCGCGACGGCCGGAGGCGATGAGTAGGACGGCGGAGGGCGGCGGGGTCGCCGGAGAGGCGGCGGGCGGTGAGGGTCGGGCGCGGCGCCGGGTGGTGGCGCGCAGGGCGGCGGAGGCAAGGACGGCGGTGGCGGCCGTCGACGCCGAGGAGGAACGGCGGCGAGGTCTGGCCGGGCGGGACTGCGGCGGAGGCGGCGGACCGGGTCGCCGGCTCGGGAGGAGAAGGCGGCGGCGGGCGCGGGAGCGGCGGCCCGGGAGGCGGCGCGGGAGGGCCGGCCTCGGGCCCGTGCGGGCCGCGGCGGCGGCGGTGGCCGGGTGCCACGTGGCGGGCGGAGACAGGCCAGGGGGAGCGGGGCGGACACGTCCGTCGGTGGGATTTTTGTTCGGCGGCGGCGGCGAGGGGATTTTTAGGGTTTCAGACGAGGGGGATCCGGATTTTCGGGAGGGGGTGTATATATAGGCATATAGGGAGCTAGCAGAGTCCAAACGAGGTGCGGTTTTCGGCCACGCGATCATGATCGAACGATCTAGAAGATGGAGAAGGCTTAGGTGGGTTTTGGGCCAAATTGGAGGGGTGTTGGGCTGCAACACACACGAGGCCTTCTCGGTCCCTCGGTTAACCGTTGGAGTAACAAAACTAGATGCTACAGGACGTGAACATGGCAAAGTAAAGTATGGCATGGAGCTACTCAAAGAGCCTAACAAAAGCCCCTTAGTGACCTTGAGCCAAAAGGGATCAGAAAATACAATTGCAAGCATGTGAACATAGCAAAAACATAATCAGTTTTCAGACTTAGTGAAAACTGGAGCATGCTGAAAACAGATATCAAGTAGGCATGTTTACGAGCTCGATGTCCTCACTACGGTGCAAGTCATGAAAAGCTAAGCATACACACATAAGGAATGCACAAAATGCAAGCTAGACATGGCAAGAACAATAACATAGCATGCACGGATCAACTACAACATCATCGGCAAAATTGCAAACAAGTTGACAATCTGCCCAGATTCACAAAGTAGAAAAAGTAGAACTCGATTGACTCAAGCTAGGGTGCTCCATAAATGCAAACAAAGACATGGATGGATAGAGCACTACAAGATTAACAAAACATCCTTACTTATCATCCTCAAAAGAGGCACGGATCACTAGGAAACAACATGAACATATGGCATCATGAGATAAACAGATCAAGGACTTAGTGGAAATGCTAAGTCCCTGAAAACAGAATTACCAAGTGCACCACTTTGCAAGCTTGTGCTAGTCACCACACAGATCACAAAAATACATGGGTTGCACCTATGGAAAGATGACAAAACCCTTAACAAAACATATGTAGAGCATCAGGGCATATCATGCACACATTAATCATGGCAAAAATGACAAAAACCTAAATGGAGCAGCAGATCTGACAATTATCCCAAGTATCCCTCTTCTAACAGCATTTCGGGCATCAAAATGAACTCAAATGAAAATGATGCAATGGAATGAAATGATGTACTCTCTGAGATGAACATTTTGATATGCTATATGCATGAATCGGAGCTACGGATGCAAAAGTTACGAGGCTATGAACATGGGCACTTGGATCAGAGTTTTCGGGACTTGGAAGAAATTTACCCCGCGCGGATCTAGGGTTTACTGTTCACCCGGCGCGATCTACTGTAGTAGCGGCTGATCCGAAGCTTGCCGGAGATGGCCGCGGCGGCCGGAGGCGACGAGGAGGACGGCGGAGGGCGGCGTGGTAGCCGGAGAGGCGGGGAGGCGGCGGGCGGTGAGGGTCGGGCGCGGTGCCGGGTGGTGGCGCGCAGGGCGGCGGAGGCAAGGACGGCGGTGGCCGCCGTCGACGCCGACGAGCAATGGCGGCGAGGTCCGGTCGGGCGGGACTGCGGTGGAGGCGGCGGACCGGGTCGCCGGCTCGGGAGGAGAAGGCGGCGGCGGGCGCGGGAGCGGCGGCCCGGGAGGCGGCGCGGGAGGGCCGGCCACGGGCCCGTGCGGGCCGCGGCGGCGGCGGTGGCCGGGTGCCACGTGGCGGGCGGAGACAGGCCAGGGGGAGCGGGGCGGACACGTCCGTCGGTGGGATTTTTGTTCGGCGGCGGCGGCGAGGGGATTTTTAGGGTTTCAGACGAGGGGGATCCGGATTTTCGGGAGGGGGTGTATATATAGGCATATAGGGAGCTAGGAGAGTCCAAACGAGGTGCGGTTTTCGGGCACGCGATCGTGATCGAACGATCTAGAAGATGGAGAAGGCTTAGGTGGGTTTTGGGCCAAATTGAAGGGGTGTTGGGCTGCAACACACACGAGGCCTTCTCGGTCCCTCGGTTAACCGTTGGAGTATCAAACGAAGTCCAAATGATACGAAACTTGACAGGCGGTCTACCGGTAGTAAACCAAGGCCGCTTGGCAAGTCTCGGTCCAATCCGGAAATGTTTAATCCCCACACATGAAAGAAAGGTAGAAATGACCACCGGAGGAGAACGAAGCACCGGAATGCAAAACGGACAACGGGGAAAATGCTCGAATGCATGAGATGAACACGTATGCAAATGCAATGCACATGATGACATGATATGACATGCATGACAACGACAACAACACACGGAGACAAAGACCCGACTCCGAGAAAAATAAAATAACTTAACTCCGAAATAGCAAGAGTTGGAGTACAAATTGGGAAAGTTACATCCGGGGTGTTACATTTAGCTTCTCTGATCTCGTGGTAGATCTACTCTTGTACTACCATATCATCAATATTAATCAAGCAGGACGTAGGGTTTTACCTCCATCAAGAGGCCCTGAACCTGGGTAAAACATTGTGTCCCTTATCTCCTGTTACCATCTGGCCTAGACGCACAGTTGGGGACCCCCTACCCGAGATCTGCCGATTTTGACACCGACATTGGTGCTTTCATTAAGAGTTCCGCTGTGTGTTCGGCAAAAGGTTGATGGCTCGCCTGCAGATCAACTCCGCCCTACCTCCAATCGCCATGTTCGGATGAGGGCCTTTATAAACATCAACTCCGATCTTTATCAAGATCATGGAGGAATCATCCAGGGAGCCTGGGGGCTCAACGTCAACATTGCCCGCGGGCAACCGTGCTGTTTTTTTGGGCAGCAAAATTGTGTCCGCCGCCACCGCCTCCTCAAGTATCTTTTGGCGATCGCTTTGGTGGAAGTGTGCGGAATTGAGTCTACAACAACCCTGAAAAATTTCGTCGAGTTCAGATGGAGGAATCTCTAGCAATCCACGATATACCGGAGCCCTGTCAAATCTGGACGGGAATTTGTATGAGTTTAGGGCGTGGTGTCCAGCTTCTAGCTCGGACGTCCTTTGGAAGATCCAACCGTTGAACGGCTGCGGAATCCCCATATCTACCACCCATCCAAATTTCAGCTCAATCCGACGGTTCAAACTCCGGGAACCTCCCGATGAGTGGACCAATTTTCGAATCTGTTTTCTGCACGAATACGGATCCGACCCGAATTCATGTTTCTTTATGAACGTGATATTGGACAACCTTTTTAAGGAATTTTATTCTATGTTATTGTGCGTTGTTTTTAAACACGTACCCATAAAATTTTAAGCCTCCTCTGAGGTAATCTTAACCATCACGCTGGTGTCAAACCAGTCCGGCAGTATTGCTCCACGGCTGCCGACCTGCGCTAGACACATCGCCGCTTTATGGAGCCGAGCTCAACTTATTCCGATCATCATCTCAGCAAGCCGAACAAGAGTCCGGCATCGCGAAGGATAAATCATCACCAACATCGCCGCCCCATGGATTACACGGAGCGAGCATACCGGCATCGCCGCATGGTCGCTTCATCAAGCTGGCATCGACCACGTCACGACCTGCATCGGCAGGGCCGCACTATTGCTTCTTCAAGCTGGTGTCCATCACGCCGACCTACTTCGACTCATCGGCTGACATCGAGGCTTCAACATCTCGATTGGATCGGGGGCTTCGCCATCTCTTCATCAACCTACTCCGGACACTTCGGCGTCACTAGCCGACTAGCTCCGTCACGTTAGCTGGACCGAGGGCTTTGCCTCGGCGAGCCAACCTTTGCCAGCATTGCCATGCTATCGTTTTATAGCCCATCAGGCAACGGGTGTGTGGATCGAGTCCCAATTTTGAGAATCACCTTCCTTCGGATTGCTGCAACAAATAAACCAGGTGCTATTAATCCCAGTATTTTTTGCTTGTTTGGGTTCATTTTTCCCAAGGAATTATTACTTTGGTTTGTCCATCATATGTACACAGGCCTATCAAATGGTGGCTGCATTAACGACAGTCGCATGGCGGTTCGGTCAGTTTTCGTACATAGTGCGGCGAACGCCGCATCCGGAGCTCGGAATGACCTGTGAATTCAGGCTGTGCCACGCCTTTACCGCATCTCGCCGACGCCTTGCATCGACATTGACTTTGGCGCCAGGCCATATTTCTTTTATTACTCACTTTGCATAAATTATTTATTATGCAACGATTCTTTTAATTATCATTATTACTATTATCTCTGGTTTGCACTATTTTTTGTGCACAGGAAAATGATCTGGGGACTTCGGTGTCACTCTGCTGGTCTGCATTGACCGTGCTATGTCACCACTTCGGCGTGTCGAGCTCTCTGCTCCGCCACCTCGGGACCGGCTTGGGGGATGGAACCTTGTCCCGCATCAAGCTCGGACCGCGTCATCAATACTGAACACATTAACCAGCTAAGTCGCTTTCATGCTCAAAGTTTTAATTTCTCTTGTGTTCGGTCCGACCAAGCATTATACTTTTTTGGAAAAAAGTTGCTTGTAAAAAATTTCCTTGTCCAAACTTTGTTTGTGACGCATAAATTCAAATACCCAATTCATTTGGGGGCTTCCTTCATGAAGCTTTTCCTCTTGCACATGATTATACTTGTACGGCTTCGTCACTTGTTTGTTTATTACGCCACAATATGCACCATATTGACTTAAGCGATTTGCAAGCTGGGTTGCCTCGCTCCTGTGTTTACACCTACGTTCCCGATTGTTTGGCTAGGGAGTAAAGGGAGCACCTCTACGATTGTCATGATCGGGTCATCCGAGCCGGACCTCATAATGGGTGAAGCCGAAAGCTAGCGCTCTTATAGTTTTCAATGATGGTCGGCACACAACGGAACTCATGAGTACAAAAAATCTATTGCACAAGTCTCATAATAACAATGAGCACCGAACAAAGGTATCGGTGGGGGTACTACTTTCTTCGAAGATGCTTCTTACACTTCGCAGTAATATAGCATAAGTTCCCTGAGCGCGCTTTGTCTGTTACAGCCTTATGGCCTGATTGCCTGGTCCTTGGAAACACCGTCGATATTCTCGACAGATGGAGTACATAATACTTTTCAGTCCTTGACCGAAGAGGGAGAAGCCGACGGTCGGCTAAGACGCGTTTAAAGTTCATTTGAACATAGATATGATATAAGTACTTCGGTACATGCAATCATTCTTTTACCCAAGTCACTTGGGGGCTCTTAAATTTATATGAGCCGTTTTATGATAAGTGTTCTTCTTCTTAGTCGTTGCAAAGTTTATTATTATTATTATTATTATTATCTATCACTCCTTTTTTCGACATGAGCATGTGGTCACTAGCCGGGGAGCCTAATTTCTCTCTCAAAACTGCTAGAGTTTAGTTCGCTAAACTGGCCTAATGAGAAGTACTCCGTCCTCGGGATAGGAGGCTGAAGACGTAGGCTGACCCGCTTGAAGTCTTGAGATAAGATGTACCATGTTAATGCACGACGGACGCACTTCTTTTTCTAATGCTAATTTTTGGATTGGCACCGAACACTTGATCTTCTTCGGACATCAAGTTTTTACTGACGTTTTTTGGTTTTCCAAGCTTATGGCACTTTTAAACTATTTGTGTGTTTTCAGCACAAGTCTCGCAGTGCAACATCGGACACCTTTAGAGATTTGGCAAAAACATTCTCGGATATTGCTATATATGCATCGGTTTTGAATTGTGTCTTCGGTCAATGGTTGGGTTGTTCGGCTCCTGCGCTTGCCTCCTACGTTCCACTTTGTTCGGCTAGGTGTGCAAAGGGAGAACCACTGCGATTGTGCTTCCAGCTCACATGGTTAAGCACCTCAGTGGAGAAAGCCGAAAACTGACTGTCACAATAAATGTAAACTGGTCAGCGATCCGATGACGGTGTTAAATGAAGGGCCATTCATAACAATGGCCGAAGTGTTTACGGCTTGACCTCGACTGTCCCCGAACACTACCGGGGGCTATTAACTGGCCTCCCAAACTAAATCCTCGATATTTTGCTCTTACATTCGAGCTAAGGTTTCATGATCATGCTTAGCATGACAACCCAAAGAAAGGAACCGATAGCGGGACTATTTTCTTTGGAAGACATTTCTTCTGTTAAACAATAATATAACATATCTCTCTGCGTACCTTTGTTTATCAAACCGTATGGCCAGATTGCCTTGTTTATTGTAAATCTTTGCCCTCATAAAGGCTTTATAAAGTAGGACAAACTCTCCTCGGCTACTAGCCGAGGAGGTGGAAGCTGATGGTCGGTCAACAAAGTTTTGTACAATGCGGATCCGAGCATTAATGATGTAAAGTACTAGGATACATAGAGTCATTACACATAATTTGTGATTTTACTATGGATATCGATCCTTAATTCGGCCACCCATGCCCGCATTAAGGGTCGGGGGCTACTGGGCTTCGGGCTTATTATTTACAAATATTAAAGGGCACATTGATCCCCTGATCTGGTGTTGCCACCCGACTAGTGTCTCGGGGGCTACTGCATTGCCTATTCAATGCAGAAAATTTCAAGTGCAATACAGTTTCCGAGGAGATTTTGATTCTCAGGTTGGTCAGCCGCACCCAACTTGAGTCTCGAGGACTGAGCACGCCGCTTTTTCTGTCCCGAAGTATTCTGCCGAGCTAGGACTTGATCCTCAGACCAACTTTGCAAATCAACCTGAGTCTCAGCGGCTACTGGGATCAACGGTCTTATGTAATGCTTCATGTGCATCTCGGGTTTTAGACCGATACCGACCTTGAGGGCTACTGGCAATATATCTCGGCAGAGAATAAATTGCACCAATCAAAAATATTGACAAAAATCGGCCCACATTCGGGGTGGTGCACCACCTCGGAAGCAGTCCGGCATAAAGCTCGGGCGCTAGTGGCTGGCTCCATAGAGGGCATTTCCGGCATTAAGCTCGGCTAAACTCCTTCAAACTTCTTTGAACCAAGGTGATTTACGACACCTCGGATACAGTCCGGCGTTGGAGCTCGGACACAGTCCGGCATTGGAGCTCGGATACATAGTCCGGCATTGGAGCTCGGATACAGTCCAGGGTTGGAGCTCGGATACATAGTCCGGCGTTGGAGCTCGGATATATTCCGGCGTTAGAGCTGGGAAGCGGTCCTTGTTGGTGCTCGGCTGCAAAAGATACCTCGAATGCAGCCCGGCGTTGGAGCTCGGACGAAAGAGGACGCTGCCGCTCGGGAACAACTTCAAACCCGAGGTGTGGCATAAAAATAACAAGGCATTGATAGAGGCCGGAAACTTAAAGGGGCTCCTCGGATACCCGACGTGTAAACTCGTCGAATGCATTTTGGCGATCCGCAAGATCGAAGATGAGAAGATTTGTTGGACCAGTTTTCAAGACTGACGACCGAAGATGAAGAACGCTTCGGAAGAATCGAGGAGCGTCCCTAACTTGAAGACCGGTTCAGGGGGCTACTGACGGTGTCCTGGACTAGGGGGTACTCACCACGTAATCTCCCGATCTGTTAGATTGGGCCGAGGACCCCCATGGCCGTATACTCATGGGCCAGTTCGGACAGCTGCCGCATACAAGGAAGATTCCACAAGACTTGGCGACCAAGACAAGGACTCCTCCCCACCGGCGTATTCGGCTAGGACTCTTGTTATCCTAGGCCTCTGGTGCATTATATAAACCGAGGCCAGGCTAGTCGATAATCATATACAACATACAATCATTCGATAGGCTAGCTTCTAGGGTTTAGCCTCTCTGATCTCGTGGTAGATCTACTCTTGTACTACCCATATCATCAATATTAATCAAGCAGGAAGTCGGGTTTTACCTCCATCAAGAGGGCCCGAACATGGGTAAAACATTTTGTCCCTTGTCTCCTGTTACCATCCGGCCTAGACGCACAGTTCGGGACCCCCTACTCGAGATCCACCGGTTTTGACACCGACAATGCCAAATCAAATTTTTATGAGTCTAAAGACATACTTTAAGTCCCAAGTACCTTACAAAGTAACAGCACTTGGCACTTGGGGGCTAATGTATGCAGTTCAACAAGTTTCTCAAGGTTAAGCCGGAGTATTAAGTCCTTTGAATACGGTACCAAACAATTTAAAGTACCGGCTCATTTATGATCAAAATGAACTAGCCCTTGGGGACTATAGGTGAAGCTTTGTTCTATTGAATTCAATAAAAGTTTCAAAGGTAAAGGTCTTGGCCTATATTTTAAAGTCTACAGATCATTCCGGTTCTCTCATAATCTAAAGACTTGGGGGCTGAAGGAATATAGATAAGCCGGAAGAACGTACCTCGTATTTCAACTGCAGCTATTTGACCATTTCAATCTCGGAGTCGCGACTGGAGTGTACATGGCTAAGATAGCCGGATAAAATATCATTGGCATTTAGTTGGTCATAGTTGGAAAAGTCAAAGCAAACTTTCTGCCTCTCCAATGCCTCTTGTCTTGCAGTACACCGAGCCAGCACGGTTGGATTCCCTGGTTCAATAAAGCAGCTCCTGGTGATTTGAACATCTTGTACCGACGGTGATGGCGGGTTAGCTGAGCTTGATGGTCCAGTAGCAGAAGGGTTCACAGTGGTCTCATCAAACGATGGCTCAAGAGGATTTGCTTCTACATCAACAGGCGGGTCTGCTGGAGCGTCGGTTAATGGAGAAGATGGCCTGGACGGGTCAGATGCAACCACTCACAGGTCTTCCACCGGTTTACCTACCTTCTCTTTCTTGTATTTAGCTTGGCCACTAAGAAAAATGTTGCAAGATCATCAGTATGAAGACACAATTTGAACAACCCGGAAAATATGAGGATTTTTCATTACCCGGGGGAAGTCTTGAAGGCCGGAAATTGCGTCTGCGATGAGTCGGCAGAAGAGCGAGACACCTCCTGAAAGGATAAAATAGAGTTAAATGTAATACAAGGGGAAGGATCCATTAAAAAGAGTTAAAGACAAAAGGAAGTAAACCTCATTCGGACGCTTCTGAGGAGTTTGTTGAAGAACGACAGCCGGCTCATCTTCAGTCCAAGCTTCATCAAGGGCTACCTCCGAGTCAGATGTATCATCAAGCTTCATCAAATCTTTAGCAGTGCTCTTTTTCTTCTTTTTCGACCTCCGGATCGTTTTCTTGGCGTTTATGGCGGCGACTTTCGCTTTCTTGGCAGCCTCGTGGTCATACTTAACTTTCTAGAAGTCAGAGTTGGCCTGCAGATAGGTAAAACAAGATATAGAGTCAGGCAAGTATTAAAACAATACGGCTGGGAAAATACAAAAGAGAGAAATAACGACATCCTTACTTCTGGCACCGGGTGAAGCTGGCAGAAGGGGTTAACCCGATGACACTGCAATCTTCGTATTTTCCATTCACCAGAAGAGTTTACATTGAGACAATATCTTCTTCTGTCAATTGAACAGTGCTATGACGAAGAGAGTTATCCGGGCCTCCACCATACTCATATATCAGCTTTGACCGGCGGCTCAAAGGGATGACCCGCCATGAGATCCAGCAGCGGGTTAGATCAACTCCAGTTAACCCGTTCCCCAAGAGAGCATTGATCCTTTTGATAGATGGTATCAGCCTCTTGCGTTCAGCGACGGTAAGCTTATCAGGAAGTGCGAACTTGGAGTCAAGACGATCGGGGCGATAACCCGGCAGTGGCTTCTCGTTTGCTGGTGAAGTGTCCTAGCAGTAGAACCAAGTCTGGTTCCAGTCCTTTGGGTGACTTGGTAAGACAATGAGGGGGAAGACAGCACCCTTCCGGTGCTGAATTGATATGCCTCCAAGCTCTAAGCTAAGGCCGTTGGTGCACTCGTTCTGCCGGTTTAGATAAAAGTATTCTCTAAACAACTCCACGGTCGGCTCTTGTTGAAGATATACCTCACAGAGCACTTGGAAGTTACATATGTTAGATATGGAGTTGGGCCCGATATCTTGAGGGTGGAGCTTGAAAAAGTGGAGGACCTCTCTGAAGAACTTTGAGCCGGGCGGTGAGAAGCCACGGTTCATGTGGTCAGTAAAAACGATCACCTCACCGTCTCTTGGATTGGGTCGTTCTTCTTCCGGGTTAGGGGCATGGTAAGACATGGCGGTTTTTGTTGGCAGAAATCCTATGGTGAAGAACTATTTTAAGCGTTCCTCAGTTATGGTTGAGGGAACCCAGTTACAGATGGTTGGTGTTTTGGACGGCATGATGTGCAAAGAAGAACTGAAAAGAAAAGCAACATGCCAGTTCAGTTTAATGGTGAGATTGATAGTTAAGTGATGAAGATGCAAACAAGTAATGGTGGCTTAGTTAAGGGCTAATGACATATAAGGAAAATTAAGCCGGCATGATAAGCCGCCATGACTACAGATATTTGAAGAAGGCAAATTCAGCTAAGTATTGAGACAAACAAGTTTCCTATATTGCTTGGTATTATTCCAGATCAAATGGTTATTCAAAATGAAAACAGTTCTAGACCTAAAAAGTTGAGTACAGAGGAGTCGGTAAGTTCTGAAGTAGCCTTTTAATCAGAGAAAGGGATCTATGGATCAAGAAGAGGTACAAAAACACTACCGCGCGAGCATATATATAACTTTTTGGATTAGAAAAGGCTGGCGGTGGAAGAATTACGATGAACTATGATGAACTATGAAGAACACGCAGGAGCTTGGAAACCCTAAAATGAAGATCTAAGAAGTAAAAAAGGAGATACTTACGATTGCGGATCTTCTGCGGAGGTCGCCGCTGTTCTCTAGATCGGTTCGGGTTGATGCAGTGGCCAACGTCGACGGAGACGGAGGTGAAGCATGCTGGTAGCGAAGCTCGAGCAGCAGGGGGTTTGCGAGAGGAAGAAGACGGAGCGAGAGAGGAGAATGAGAAGGCCGAGGCATGCCTATTTATAAGGAAAAGATGCGTACAGACGGGCGCGAAAATCAAGGGAGAGCCGAATAATGGTTATCCAGTTATACAGGTGCCTCGATTCTCGGGAAACATTAAAGATAAAAGATCCGCTGGAAGATGACATCATGAAAGTTTTTTGCGTTTTCAAGAGATGACATCACGACGGGTTACAAGAAAAATTCTGCGAAGATAAGAAGATGGATTTTTGTCTAAATATTGAAGAATGACAAAGAACGAAGTTCAAAGTCAACCTGGGCCTAATGTTGGGGATATTACTATCAGTTATGACCCGCCCAGGAGGGGCTGGGTCAGCCCCAATGGCGGGTTACACAAGGAGCCCAGTAAACATTCAAGATTATAGTTTATTAAATCTTATAGAAGGCCCAAAGGCCTGAATGCGGTTTAAGGCCTGATATTGTGAACCGCCGTATGTAAGGAAAGACTTGTAAAGAAAGGCATGTAAAGGAACTCACCGAGCCGGACACGATTATGAGCCGGCCGGGACTCTGTAGGCCACCAGGCGTCAACCCATGTATATAAGGGGACGACCTGGTGGAGGCTGAGGACAAGAAACGACAAGTCGATAACCAAGCCGGCGAGTTAAGCCTCTTGGAGATCGAAATCCCAGCAATACCAATCCCAACTAGACGTATGCTTTTACCTTCATCATAAGAGGCCGAACTAGTATAAAACCCTCTCGTGTCCTTTGTCCCGATTAACCCCTTTAAGCTTCCTAGTGCGATGGACCTACGACTAAATCCTTGCTCTAGGACATCTGCCGTGACAATTCCACGACAAGCTGTATCCATCCTTCAACACATAACCAAGAAATCTTCGGAAATCATTTACCTCAACCTTCAAAAAGCATCCTATATACAAGTTATGGCAATACTCCCGAACTCCCGCCCTAGTACTTGGTGGCGCCGAGGTTATCTCACCAACAGCTGCATAAAAGAGATTTTCGATGTCGGTGAACTCAGGTATTCCAGAACTGCAACGATAAAATTGTGATGAAAACACCTCAGAGCTCAACTCCCCGGGACACTGCCACAACCCCTAAATGTCAGGAGGCACCAAGAACAATGTTCTCTCGTCACAAAACAATCGGAACGATTCCAAGATACCCGCGTGAGAAGAGTCAAAACTCTACGTCAGGAGGCCTCACCAGAGCGACGAAGGAACTGAGGAGTAAAAAGAATCCTACTCTCCAATATATATAATCCTATAAGACTCAAAACATTTTTTTCTAGACTCAACAACGTCAGCGATTCGATCTAGCAGGGGGCTCCTAAGTCGGGGAAGGCTCTGATTACCAACTTGTAACACCCACGATGTGGCTATATGTCCCACGTGTCGGAGCATGACTTAGAGGCATAACCGCATAGTAGGCATGTCGCAAGAGGGGTAATCTTCACACATCCCATGTACTGAATAAGAAAGGGATAGAGAGTTGGCTTACAATCACCACTTCACACAATACATAAATATATCATACATAATCCAGAATACGATCAAGGTCCGACTACGGAACCAACATAAATAAAGACAACCCCAAATGATAGATCCCCTATCGCCCCAACTGGGCTCCTCTACTGATCATCCGAAAAAGAAACATTGTAACAACTCGATCCTCGTCGAACTCCCACTTGAGTTCGGTAGCGTCCCCTGCACTTGCATCATCGGCACCTGCATCTGTTTGGAAGTAATCTGTGAGTCACGGGGACTCAGCAAACTCACACCCTCGCGATCAAGACTATTTAAGCTTATGGGTAGGAATGGGTAGTGAGGTGGAGCTACAACAAGCACTAGCATATATGGTGGCTAACTTACGCAAAAGAGAGCGAGAAGAGAAGCAACGCATGGTCGAGAAGCTAAAATGATCAAGAAGTGATCCTAAAAACTAGTTACCTTCAAGCATAGCATGAGACCGTGTTCTCTTCCCGGACTCCGCCAAAAAGAGACCATCACGGCTACACACACAGTTGATTCATTTTAATTAAGTTATGTGTCAAGTCTTCTACAACCGGGTGTTAACAAATTCCCATCTTCCCATAACCACGGGCATGGCTTTCGAAAGTTCAAAACCCTACAGGGGTGTCCCAACTTAGCCCATCACAAGCTCTCACGGTCAACAAAGGATATTCCGTCTCCCAGGAAGACCCGGTCGGACTCGGAATCCCGGTTACAAGACATTTCGACAATGGTAAAACAAGACCAGCAAAGCCGCCCGAATGTGCCGAAAAATCCGAATAGGAGCTGCACTTATCTCGTTCTCAGGCACACTAGATGAGCCAGACGTCGGGTTGGCATAGACCCTGGTTGCCCAGTGGGCGCCGGACATCGCTCAGGTTGGACCAACACTTAGAGAAGCACTGGCCCGGGGGTTTAAAATAAAGATGACCCTTGAGTCCGCGAAACCCAAGGGAAAAAGGCTTAGGTGGCAAATGGTAAAACCAAGGTTTGGCCTTGCTGGTTGAGTTTTATTCAAGGCGAACTGCCAAGGGGTACCCATAACACCCAACCGCGTAAGGAACGCAAAATCAAGGAACATAACATCGGTATGACAGAAACTATGGCGGCAAGAGTGCAACAAAACACCAGGCATAAGGCCGAGCCTTCCACCCTTTACCAAGTATATAGATGCATTAAAGTAAACAAGATATAATAATGATATCCCAAAAATCTCCATGTTCCAACATGGAAAAACTTCATCTCCACCTGCAACTAGCAACGCTATAAGAGGGGTTGAGAAAAGCGTTAACATAGCCAAACAACGGTTTGCTAGGAAAGGTGGTTTAGAGGCTTGACATGGCAATATGGGAGGCATTATATAGCAAGTGGTAGGTATCGCGGCATAGCAATAGAGCAAACAACTAGCAAGCAAAGATAGAAGTGATTTCGAGGGTATGGTCATCTTGCCTACAAAGTCCTCGGAGTTGATGAAAGCTTGATCCTCGTAAGCGTACTCAACGGGTTCCTCGATCATGTACTCGTCTACCGGCTCTACCCAAAGCAAGAACACAACCAAATGACCAACAATCAATCGCGGTGCAATGCGCAAGCAACATGATGCAAAACATGGCATGATATGCGAAATGTGATATGCAATGCATATGCGAGCTCTGGAAGGAAAAGATTGATCAAGGAATCAACTTGGAAAACCAAGTGTGCTGCTGGAAAGATGAGTTGATTTCGGTCGAAATCGATATAAAGATCACCGGAATTGGATGCACGGTTTGCAAATGGCAAGCAAAACAATAATGGAACAATTCTGCGATTAACAGCATGATGCCATCTAGAATGCAATAAGAAACTAAGCTACTGCATTCCAACATAACAACAAAGCGCATGGCAGTGATCTACTCAAGATGCTTGACAAAACATGAACACCGTGATATGGCTAAATCACACTAGAACAGGTTCAAACAAGCATGGCAAAAGTGCAAAAGATATCAGCATCACAGACTTAGTGAAAATATTAACATGTCAGGAATTAACATCAGGAAGCAATGTTTAGAGCAAGCAAACAACATGATACAGGATCGGATCATAGCAATCAAAGGCATGGCATGAATCTACTCAAAGCATAGAAAAAAGTCCATTTCTGACCATGAGCCAAAAGGGCTCAAAAGATATGATGGCACCCATGTAAACATAGCAAGTTCCATTAACATATTCAGACTTACCAGAAAAACTGAGCATGGCAAAAACAGAGATATGAAGGCATCTTTCCGAGCACGATTCACTCATCACAAGGCATTGCATGACAAGCTAAGCATACCTACAGCAAGAAGACATGATCGTGAAGCTAAGAAAAGCAAGAACAAGTTTATAGCATGCTTGGATCAACTACAACAACCATGGCAAAATTGATTAACATGTAAACAATCTGCGAGGAACATTTTATAGCAAAAGTAGAGCAGGATTAAGACATGCTAGAGCACTCCATAATTGCAAACAGGGGCATGGATGGATAGAGCACAACCATATGTCCAAAACATCCTTACTAAAGATACTCAAAAGAAGCATGGATCTCACTGTAGCAACATGAATACATGGCATAAAAATAACAGCAGAGCAATGCTTAGTGAAATCCTAAGTCCCTGAAATCAGCAATACCACGAAGGCTACTTTGCATGCTTGTGCTAGTCACTACAAAGATCACAGAAATACATGGCATACACCCCTGTAAAGATGGCATGGCATAGACCAAATCACATGTAGAGCTCATGCCCATATGCAGCACACAAGAAATGTAGCAAAAATGACAAATCCTCATACTCTGATAAGAATCAGCACCTAAGAATTTATAGCACTCTTGCATCAACTATTTGGGCATCAAGATGGACTCAAACAAGCATGGCACAATGGAACAAAATGAAGAGCACATCATGATGAACACTTTGATATATTGCACGCACAAAACAGAGCACCACACAATAAGTTATGGCATGATGAACAGGGGTTGAAAATGCTAGGGGGAAAAGACTTAGAGATGAAATAGACCTCCAGATCTAGGGTTCTTCGTGGCATGCGAATCGAGGATGAACGGAGGCTCGCTAGAGTTGGAGGTCGCGGTGGCGGCGGAACTTGCCGGATCCGAGTCGCCGGAGTGGGGCCGGCCGGATCCGGGCTGCGGACGCCGGAGTGGGGCAGCGCGGAGGCGGAGGCGACGTCGGGGCGAGGCGGCGGTGGCGTGCCAGCAGGCAGGGACGCGGCGGCGTTGTGCGGCGGCAGGGAGACGAAGGCGCGGGACGGCGGCGGCCTCGGGCGCGCTCACCCGCGGGCGGCGGTGGCAGAGAGACGGGCCGCGGGGGCCGGCCTCGGGCCCGGGCGGGCCCGCAGCGCGGGGGCGAAGAGCACTGATGTGGCAGGCGGTGATTCGCCGGGCACGGTGGCGTGGACGCATCCAACTCGGACGGACGTATCCGGCGGCGCGAGGAGAGGGGAAGCTAGGGTTTCGACCAGGATTTGGACGGGGAGGACATATTTATACCTAGAAGGAGGTGGGAGTGTCCAAATGAG
Source organism: Triticum urartu (assembly GCF_003073215.2). NCBI lineage: Eukaryota > Viridiplantae > Streptophyta > Magnoliopsida > Poales > Poaceae > Triticum > Triticum urartu. The sequence goes on along the minus strand of NC_053024.1, from coordinate 144,018,457 downwards.
GTGTAGTTTTCGTCCACGCTATCGTGCTCCGACGACAGAGGACATGGGATAGGTTTGGATGAGTTATTGGGCCAATTTGGAGGGGTGTTGGGCTGCAACACACACGAGGCCTTTATGGTTCCCCGGTTAACCGTTGGAGTATCAAACGGACTCCAAATGGCACGAAACTTGACAGGCAGTCTACCGGTGGTGTACCAAGGCCGCTTGGCAAATCTCGGTCCATTCCGAGACAGTTTAACACCCGCACACGAAAAGAGGCAAAAGGGGTGCCGGAGGACATAGGAGTGTCAGATTGCAAAACGGACAACGGGGAAAAAGCTCGGATGCATGAGACGAACACGTATGCAAATGAGATGCACGTGATGACATGATATGAAATTCACGACGTGGAAAAAATGCAAAACAAAGACAAAACCCAACCACGAGGAAATCTCATAACTTAGAGCCGAAAATGGCGAGAGTCGGAGTACATATATGGTAAGTTACATCCGGGGCATTACAGATATCTATCACTTTGGGACTAATTTTCATGTGTTGCTTTTCATAAGATCAAACAAATATAAGTGAAGATCATGAGCACAAATTTTTCTTTCTCACAGAATAATTTAAGTGAAGCAAGAGAGAATTTCTTCAAAATTTTACTAAATCTCAAATAAATCTAAGTGAAGCAAGAGAGCATTTCTTCAAAAATACTAAGCACACCATGCTCAAAAAAGATATAAGTGAAGCACTGGAGCAAGTCCATAGCTCATAAAAATTTAAGTGAAGCATGGAGAGCAATTTTAACAAGTCATGGCATAATTTTGGCTCTCTCAAATAAGTGTGTCAAGCAAGGGATGAAGACTTAAAACAAAAAATAAAACAAGCAAAGACTCATATCATACAAGATGCTCCAAGAAAAACACATAGTATGTGACGGATAAAAATATAGCTTCGAGTAAAATACCGATGGTCGTTAGAAGAAAGAGGGGATGCCACTCGGGGGCATCTCGAAGCTTAGTTGGTTACTCATTTTTGGATAATAGCTTGGGATGCCGGGGCATCCCCAAGTTTAGGCTCTTCTACTCCTTATTCCTTCATACATCGTAAGATAACCCAAAACTTGAAAACTTCAATCACACAAAACTCAACAAAACCTTCGTGAGACTCGTTAGTATAAGAATAATAAATCACTACTATAAGTATTGTATCAAACCAACTCATATTTTGTTCTTGCATTATATATACTGCATTCCAACTTTTCTATGGCAAAAACTAATCAAAGAAAACCATAGAGCCATCAAAATAAGCACACAACACAAAGAAAACAGAATCTGTCAAAACAGAACAATCTGTAGCAATATGACTATTTCGAATACTTCTGTAAGTCCAAAAATTCTGAAAAATCAGGAAGACATGAGAAATTTGTATATTGATCTACTGCAATTGGAATGGGTATTTTATCGCTCTCTGGTTAAAAATCAGAATTATTTTGGTGAGCGCAAAAGTTTCTATTTTTTCAGCAAGATCAACAACTATCACCCAAGAAGATCCTAAAGGATTTACTTGGCACAAACACTAATTATAAAATAAAAAAACAATAATAACAGTAGCCTAATTGTTCTAACACTCAAGAACCAATAGCAAAAAGCAAAAATAAATTTTATTCATTGGGTTGCCTCCCAATAAGTGCTATAGTTTTACGCCCTTAGCTAGGCATAAAGAAAGGATCTAAGTTTTGTCATCTTTGGTTCGAGATCCATAAGATGTCCTCATGATTTATTAATATGGTGGCATAATTATTGTTCTAGGAAAGTGTTCCATACCCTTCCTAAAAGGAAACTGGAACTTAATATTGCATTCTTTCATATCAACCACGGCACCGGTAGTGCGTAAAAACGGTTAACCAAGAATAATTGGACAAGACGGATTGCAATCAATATCAAGAACAGTAAAATCTATGGGCACATAATTTCTATTTGCATGAATAATAACATCATTAATTCTTCCCATAGGCTTTTTAATAGTAGAATCCACCAAGTGCAAATTTAAAGAACATTCTTCAAGATAGGTAAGACCAAGCACATCACATAAAGATTTCAAAATTGTAGAAACACTAGTACCCAAGTCATACAAAGCAAAACAATCATAATTTTTAATCTTGACTTTTATAGTAGGTTCCCATTCATCATGCAATTTTCTAGGAAATGATACTTCTAATTCCAATTTTTCTTCAAGAGCTTTCATCATAGCATCAATAATATGTTTAGTAAAAGCTTTATTTTGTTCATAGGCATGTGGTGAATTTATCATGGATTGCAGAAAAGAAATACAATCAATCAAAGAGCAACTATCATAATTAAAGTCTTTGTAATCCAAAAGAGTGAGCACATCACTAGCTAAAGTTTTGACCTCTTCAAACCCACTTTTATCAATTTTCTCAACAAGATTTTCACCATCCTAATGATTGGGACGCCTTCTACCTAAAGTTGACTCTTCTCCAATCCCTTTTTCATCAATCTTAACTTTACTAAACAAGGAATCAATAGAAGAAACACCAATCATTTTAATATCTTCATCACTTTGGCAAAAGAAATCACTAGAAAATGATTTTTCTAAAAATTCTCTTTTAGCTCTAAGCATGGCGGTTATTTTCTTACTTTCATCCATAGAAGCAAAAAGAGATTTAATTGATTCATCTACTTTAGGCACAAAAAATTTCATCTTGAGATTTTCCACATCATTAGCAATTCCATCAACACTTCTAGACAAATCATCAATCTTACTCAACTTTTCTTCTATGGAAGTGTTGAAAACTTTTTGTGTGTCGATAAATTCTTTAATATTATTCTCAAGATCATAGGTGTTCCTATTATTATTATTATTATTATTATTATAAGATTGATTTCCATAGGAATTACCATAATTATTAGAGGAATTACTAGGAAAAGACCTAGGATTAAAGTTACCTCTATAAGCATTGTTGCTGAAATTATTTTCGAGAAATAAAATTCACATCTATGGCATCACTATTTTGCTCAATCAAAGTAGACAAAGGCATAACATTAAAATCAATAGGAGAACTCCTACTAGCAACCAATTTCACAAGAGCATCAATTTTTTCACTCAAACAAGAAAATTTTCAAATGAATTAACTTTTTTACTAGTAGGAGCTCTTTCGGTATGCCATTGCGAATAATTTGCCATAATAATATCAAGCAATTTGGTGGCTTCACCCAAAGTAATTTCCATAAAAGTTCATGGAGAAACCGAGTAATGCAATAAGAGCGATGACATGACGTAGCCAAGATCAATCTATGTAGAGATAGACCTCATCGTTTTATCCTTAGTAGCAATGATACATACATGTCGGGTTCCCTTTCTGTCACTGGGATCAAGCACCGTAAGATCGAACCCACTACAAAGCACCTCTTCCCATTGCAAGATAAATAGATCAAGTTGTCCAGACAAAACCCAAATATCAGAGAAGAAATACGACGTTATAAGAGATCATGCATAAAAGAGATCAAAGAAACTCAAATACTTTAGTGGATATAAAAAGATAGATCTGATCATAAACTCAAAGTTCATCGATCCCAACAAACACACCGCAAAAGAGTTACATCATATGGATCTCTAAGAGACCATTGTATTGAGAATCAAGAGAGAGAGAGAGAGAGGAAGCCATTTAGCTACTAACTACGGACCCGAAGGTCTACAAAGAGCTACTCATGCATCATCAGAGAGGCACCAATGGAGGTTGTGAACCCCATCCGAGATGGTTTCTAGATTGGATCTAGTGGTTTTGGACTCAGCGATGGCTGGATGAATATTTCATCGACTCCCCTAGGGTTTTGGAAATATTGGGGGTATTTATAGAGAAAAGAGGCGGTCCGGGGGCACCCGAGGTGGGCACAACCCACCAGGGCGCGCTTGGGCCTCCTGGCGCGCCCTGGTGTGTTGTGCTCCCCTCGGGGAATCCCCAGGCCCATCCAGGGCCCATTGTGTTCCTTCTGGCCCAAAAAACTATGTAAATGTTCATGGCATTTGGACTCCATTTGATATCAATTTTTGCGATGTAAAAAACATGGAAAAAACAACAACTGGCACTTGGCACTATGTCAATAGGTTAGTACCAAAAATGATATAAAATGACTATAAAATGATTATAAAACATCCCAGATTGATAATATAACAGCATGGAACAAGCAAAAATTATAGATACGTTGGAGACATATCAGACACTTCCTCAACTAACTCCTAAGCCAACTCCGAAGAAAAGGGGTATTCTATTTCTCAGTCCTGAAGATATGCAAGAGGCAAAGAAATCTATGAAAGAAAAAGGTATTAAAGCTGAAGATGTTAAGAATTTACCGCCTATTGAGGAAATACATGATCTTGAAAACCCGACACAGGTAGTAGAGGTAAACTCTCTCCGTAGATTTGATGAAGTTGATATTCCTCATAATAAGTCTGCTAGTCAATGGTTGGACGAGTTTCATAATTTTATTGTTAAACAAGAAAACTTCAATGCTTATGTTAGTAGAGAATTGAAACGTAATGCTTACATGCTTGACCACTTGGGTGATTATATCAGTAGAACTGGTAATGATCTTAAGCTTATTAGTAAACATGCTTCCATGGTTTCTGATACATCTCCATTGTATCGATAATTTTTGATTGTTCCATGCCAATATTCTACAACTTTCATATACTTTTGGCAACTTTTTATACTACTTTTGGGACTAACATATTGATCTAGTGCCCAGTGCCAGTTCCTGTTTGTTGCATGTTTTTTGTTTCATAGAATATCCTTATCAACCGTAGTCCAAACGGGATAAAAACTGATCGAGATTTTTTTTTGGAATATATATGATTTTTGGGAAGAAAAATCCACACGAGATGGTGCCCGAGGTGGCCACGAGGCAGGGGGCGCGCCCCTGACCCTCATGGGCCACCCGTAAGGCAGTTGATTCCCTTCTTTTTCCGCAAGAAAGCTAATATCCGGATAGAGATCGTGTTAAAATTTCAGCCCAATCGGAGTTACGGATCTCTGGGAATATAAGAAACAGTGAAAGGGAAGAATCTGAGAACGCAGAAATAGAGAGAGACAGAGAGACAGATCCATTCTCGGAGGGGCTCTCGCCCCTCCCATGCCATGGAGGCCAAGGAACAGAGGGGAAACCCTTCTCCCATCTAGGGAGGAGGTCAAGGAAGAAGAAGACGAAGGGGCCCCCTCTCCCCTTCTCTTTCAATGGCGCCGGAACGCTGCCGTGGCCATCATCATCATCACCGCAATCTACACCAACACCTCCGCCATCTTCACCAACATCTCCATCACCTTCCCCCTCTATCTACAGCGGTCCACTCTCCCACAACCCGCTATACCCTCTACTCGAACATGGTGCTTTATGCTTCATATTATTATCCAATGATGTGTTGCCATCCTATGATGTCTGAGTAGATTTTCATTGTCCTATCGGTGGTTGATGAATTGCTATGATTGCTTTAATTTGCTTGTGGTTATGTTGCTGTCCTTTGGTGCCCATGATATGAGCGTGCGCGTGGATCACACCATAGGGTTAGTTGTATGTTGATAGGACTATGTATTGGAGGGCAAGAGTGACAGAAGCTTCAACCTAGCATAGAAATTGATGCATACGGGATTGAAGGCGGACCAATATATCTTAATGCTATGGTTGGGTTTTACCTTAATGAACGTTAGTAGTTGCGGACGCTTTCTAATAGTTCCAATCATAAGGGCATAGAATTCCAAGTCAGGGATGACATGCTAGCAGTGGCCTCTCCCACATAATACATGCTATCGGTCTAGTAAAGTAGTCAATTGCTTAGGGGCAATTTCACAACTCCTACCACCACTTTTCCACACTCGCTATATTTACTTTATTGTGTCTTTACTTACAACAACCCCTACTTTTTATTTATGTAATCTTTATTATCTTGCAAACCTATCCAACAACACCTACAAAGTACTTCTAGTTTCATACTTGTTCTAGGTAAAGCGAACATCAAGCGTGCTTAGAGTTGTATCGGTGGTCGATAGAACTTGAGGGAATATTTGTTCTACCTTTAGCTCCTCGTTGGGTTCGACACTCTTACTTATCGAAAACTGTTGCGATCCCCTATACTTGTGGGTTATCAAGACCTTTTTCTGGCGCTGTTGCCGGGGAGCAATAGCATGGGGTGAATATTATCGTGTGTGCTTGTTTGCTTTATCACTAAGTAATTTTTATTTGCTGTTCTTATTTGTTATCTATCTTTAGTTATGGATATGGAACATGAAATACCAAAAAAATTAGGTGTACTTGCTACTCATGGAGATGGGGAACCTCCTAAAATCCTCGATGCTGGTTATGTGAAAAACAATTATGTACTACTTTAATAATCATGAGAAAACCCCATTCACTTATGTAATGGGAATAACGTTGGATCAACATGAATACTTTAGGGATTACCGCTTGACACAAAAAGGGAAACTATTGTGGGATAAAATTCATATATTGAATTGGTATGCTAGGCAACTATGCTTGAGATATGATTATACTTGTTGCTCTAATATGAAGGCTCCACACCTTCCCTTTTCATGTGAATTTAATGATGATGGTATATATGATTACTATGGTGCTTATGAAATTGAATCTTTGTTTGAAAAGCATGAAGCTTATGATGATGATGTTTATAGGCCTGAAAATTTAGCTATCTTAAAATATTGCTATGATAATTATGAATATAATTCCTATATTAATGCGCTTATTGAGAAAGTCTCCGCTGTCCAAGAAGAGACTAATATTTTGCAGGTGTCTATGGAAGAAGAAATTGATGAAACTTTGAGCTCATTGGATGAAAAAGATGAGGAGGAGAGCGAAGAACAAAAGGAGTAAGAGCAGATTAGCTACCTGTGCCTACCTTCTAATGAGTGTAACTCTTCAACTCATACATTGTTTAATTTCCCTTCGTGCTTACCGAAGGATGATTGCTATGATGATTGTTATGATCCCATTGATTCTTTTGAAATATCCCTTTTTGATGATGCTTGCTATGCTTGTGGCCAAGATGCCAATATGAATTATGCTTATAGAGATGAACTTTCTATAGTTCCTTATGTTAAACATGAAATTGTTGCTATTGCACCCACACATGATAGTCCTATTATCTCTTTGAATTCTCCAAACTACACTATATCGGAGAAGTTTGCTCTTATTAAGGAATATATTGATGGGTTGCCTTTTACCGTTGCACATGATGATTTTGATGAATATAATATGCATGTGATTGCTGCTCCTACTTGCAATTATTATTAGAGAGGAACTATATCTCCACCTCTCTATGTTTCCAATATGATAAAATATCAAGAAACTGTTTATACTATGCATTGGACTTTACTTTGTGTGCATGAATTGTTCTTTTATGACATGCCAATGCATAGGAAGAGATTTAGACTTCGTCATTACATGATATATGTTACCTTGTGCTCACCACTAAATTACAAATCATTGTTAATTAAAATTGGCTTTGATATACCTTGAGATCCAGGTGGATCCATTACTTGAGCACTATATGTCTAGCTTAATGGATTTAAAGAAATCGCTGCCAGGGAGACAACTCGGAAGTTTTAGAGAATCATTTTTTTCTGTTGAGTTCTTTTATATAGTTTAAAAAAACAAAAATAAAGAGGGGATCCCAAAACTTTTTCAAAAAGGAAAGCAAAAGTGAGAAAGACAAGCATTGTTGAAGTGGGAGCTAGCCTTGAACTTTGTTCGTGCTCATGGAAACTTTGTGAATCTTGATTACAGAAATTTTTCAATAAAAATAATTATCCCCTTGTACAATTCCATTGTATTATAAAAATAATGTGCCAAGGTTTGCCTTTGGGATGTTTACATTTGCTTGATGGTTTGTACGGTGCACGACATAAACTTTGGCTGTAGTGCGTGATTTTACATTTTTTGCTGGAACGTAAAATGGTTCTGATTCTTTTTGAACTGTCTTCCTATACAATTTTTTTGTTTTTACTAATTTTGGTAGAATTTTTCAAGTACTATAAGTATGGTGAATGTTCAGATTATTACAGACTGTTCTGTTTTAGACAGATTCTGTTTTTGATTCATAGTTTGCTTGTTTTGATGAAACTATCAATTAATATCAGTGGATTAAGCCATGAAAAAGTTATACTACAGTAGACACAATGCAAAAACAAAATATGAATTGGTTTGCAACATTACTTAGAGTAGTGATTTGCTTCCTTATACTAACGGATCTTACCGAGTTTTCTGTTGAAGTTCTGTGTGGATGAAGTGTTCGATGATCGAGAAGGTCTTGATGTGAGAAGAAGGTAGAGAGGCAAGAGCTCAACCTTGGGGATGCCCGAGGCACCCCAAGTAAATATTCAAGGAGACTCAAGAATCTAAGCTTGGGGATGCCCCGGAAGGCATCCCCTCTTTGTTCAACAAGTATCGGTATGTTTTCGGATTCGTTTCGTTCATGCGATATGTGCAATCTTGTAGTGTCTTTTGCTTTAGTTTTCATTTTTATTTTATGCACCATGATGGCATGAGATAGTCCTTGGTTGCACTTCACTTATATCTTTTTAGTATGGCTTTATAGAATGCTTCATGTGCTTCACTTATATCATTTGAAGTTTGGATTGCCGATTTCTCTTTACATAGACAACCGCCATTTGTAGAATGCTCTTTTGCTTCACTTAGATTTGTTAGAGTGTGGGCATACCTTTTGTAGAAATAACTAAACTCTCTTGCTTCACTTATATCTATTTAGAGAGATGACAGGAACTGGTCATTCACATGGCTAGTAATGAAATCCTACATAAAACTTGTAGATCACTGAATATGATATGTTGGATTCCTTGCAATAGTTTTGCGATATAAAGATGGTGATATTAGAGCCATGCTAGTGGGTAGTTTTGGATTGTAGAAATACTTGTGTTGAGGTTTGTGATTCCCGTAGCATGCACGTATGGTGAACCGTTATGTAACGAAGTCGGAGCATGATTTATTTATTGATTGTCTTCCTTATGAGTGATGGTCGGGGACGAGCGATGGTATTTTCCTACCAATCTATACCCCTAGGAGCATGCACGTAGTACTTTGTTTGATGACTAATAGACTTTTGCAATAAGTATGTGAGTTCTTTATGACTAATGTTGAGTCCACGGATTATACGCACTCTCACCCTTCCACCATTGCTAGCCTCTCTAGTACCGTGCAACTTTCGCCGGTACCTTAAACCCACCATATACCTTCCTCAAAAGAGCCACCATACCTACCTATCATGGCATTTCCATAGCCATTCCGAGATATATTGCCATGCAACTTCCATCATCATCATATACATGACTTGAGCATTCATTGTCATATTGCTTTGCATGATCGTAAGATAGCTAGCATGATGTTTTCATGGCTTGTCCATTTTTTGATGTCATTGCTACGCTAGATCATTGCACATCCGGGTACACCGCCGGAGGCATTCATATAGAGTCATATCTTTGTTCTAGTATTGAGTTATAATATTGAGTTGTAAGTTAATAAAAGTGTGATGATCATCATTATTAGAGCATTGCCCAAGTGAAGAAAGGATGATGGAGACTATGATTCCCCCATAAGTCGGGATGAGACTCCGGACTTTACAAAAAAATAAAAGAGGCCAAAGAAGCCCAAATAAAAAAAGAGGCGAAAGAAGCCCACCAAAAATCAAAAAAATGAGAGAAAAAGAGAGATGGGGCAGTGGTACTATCCTTTTTCCACACTTGTGCTTCAAAGTAGCACCATGTTCTTCACATAGAGAGTCTCTTGAGTTATCACTTTCATATACTAGTGGGAATTTTCATTATAAAACATGGCTTGTATATTCCGATGATGGGCTTCCTCAAATGCCCGAGTTCATCATGAGCAAGCAAGTTGGATGCACACCCACTTAGTTTCAGTTGGAGCTTTCATACACTTATAGCTCTAGTGCATCCGTTGCATGGCAATCCCTACTCACTCACATTGATATCTATTGATGGGCATCTCCATAGCCCGTTGATATGCCTAGTTGATGTGAGACTATCTTCTCCTTTTTGTCTTCTCCACAACCACCATTCTATTCCACCCATAGTGTTATATCCATGGCTCACGCTCATGTATTGCGTGAAAGTTGAAAAGGTTTGAGAACGTCAAAAGTATGAAACAATTGCTTGGCTTGTCATCGGGGTTGTGCATGATGTGAATATTTTGTGTGGTGAAGATGGAGCATAGCCAGACTATATAATTGTGTAGGGATAACTTTCTTTGGCCATGTTATTTTGAAAAGACATGATTGCTTTATTAGTAGGCTTGAAGTATTATTGTTTTTATGTCAAATGATAGACTATTGATTTAAATCACTCGTATCTTAATATTCATGCCATGATTAGACTACATGATCAAGATTATGCTAGGTAGCATTCCACATCAAAAATTATCTTTTTTTATCATTTACCTACTCGAGGAAGAGCAGGAATTAAGCTTGGGTATCTATAATTTTTTATTGTTCCATGCCAATATTCTACAACTTTCATATACTTTTGCCAACTTTTTATACTATTTTTGGGACTAACATATTGATCCAGTGCCCAGTGCTATTTCCTGTTTGTTGCATGTTTTTTGTTTCGCAGAATATCCATATCAAATGGAGTCCAAACGGGATAAAAACTGATGGAGATTTTTTTTGGAATATATATGATTTTTGGGAAGAAAAATCCATGCGAGACGGTGCCTGAGGTGGCCACGAGGCAGGGGGCGCGCCTGCCCCCCTGGGCGCGCCCTTGACCCCCGTGGGCCACCCGTAATATGGTTGATGCCCTTCTTTCGCCGCAAGAAAGCTAATATCCGGATAGAGATCGTGTTAAAATTTCAGCCCAATCGGATTTACGGATCTCCAGGAATATAACAAACGGTGAAAGGGAAGAATCTGAGAACGCAGAAACAGAGAGAGACAGAGAGACAAATCCAATCTCAGAGGGGCTCTCGCCCCTCCCATGCCATGGAGGCCAAGGACCAGAGGGGAAACCCTTCTACCATGTAGGGAGGACGTCAAGGAAGAAGAAGACGATGGGGACCCCTCTCCCCTTCTCTTCCGGTGGCGCCGGAACGCTACCGTGGCCATCATCATCATCACCGCAATCTACACCAACACCTCCGCCATCTTCACCAACATCTCCATCACCTTCCCCCCTCTATCTACAGCGGTCCACTCTCCCGCAACCCTATGTACCCTCTACTTGAACATGGTGCTTTATGCTTCATATTATTATCCAATGATGTGTTGCCATCCTATGATGTCTGAGTAGATTTTCGTTGTCCTATCGGTGGTTGATGAATTGCTATGATTGATTTAATTTGCTTGTGGTTATGTTGCTGTCCTTTGGTGCCCATCATATGAGCGCGCATGTGGATCACACCATAGGGTTAGTTGTATCTTGATAGGACTATGTATTGGAGGGCAAGAGTGGCAGAAGCTTCAACCTAGCACAAAAATTGATGCATACGGGATTGAAGGGCGACCAATATATCTTAATGCTATGGTTGGGTTTTACCTTAATGCACGGTAGTAGTTGCGGACGCTTGCTAATAGTTCCAATCATAAGTGCATAGAATTCCAAGGCAGGGATGACATGCTAGGAGTGGCCTCTCCCACATAATACTTGCTATCGGTCTAGTAAAGTAGTCAATTGCTTAGGGGCAATTTCACAACTCCTACCACCACTTTTCCACACTCGCTATATTTACTTTATTGTGTCTTTACTTACAACAGCCCCTACTTTTTATTTACGTAATCTTTATTATCTTGCAAACCTATCCAACAACACCTACGAAGTACTTCTAATTTCATACTTATTCTAGGTAAAGCGAACGTCAAGCGTGCGTAGAGTTGTATCGGTGGTCGATAGAACTTGAGGGAATATTTGTTCTACCTTTAGCTCCTCATTGGGTTCGACACTCTTACTAATCGAAAACTGTTGTGATCCCATATACTTGTGGGTTATCAAGAGTTACAACTCAAGTAGAACAAGTACTTAAGGCACCAGATGATTTGCTTAATGAGTTGAATAGTAAGAACAATGATAATGCTGTTAGGGTTATGACTAGAGGTGGTAAGATGACCCAGGAACCTTCGTATACTGAGGGCCATCCTAAGAGAGTTGAGCAGGATTCTCAGAGAACTAATCATTGAGAAGGTTCCTCCAACTCAATCCCAATTAAAGTAATTAACAACCCAACAATATTAATTTAGAGTGATGAGATACTTAAGATACTCCAAGTACTAGATACTCAAGATGTCCATAACCGGGGACACGGCTAACCATGATTAGTTTGTACACTCTGCAGAGGTTTGCGCACTTTTCCACACAAGACTCGATCACCTCCGTTGAATTTTCTCGCACTACATGATGTTTGAGAAATGGATGACCGAGACACATTCTTTCAGAAACATTAACTCTCTATTCCGAGCAGACCATACCAAACCTACAACCCACTACCTGCTGATCCACCTCTTCAAGAGCTTCACGTAACTTACTCAACTATGCTACAGCCCATAATAGCTTGTGGCCGCACACGGAAGTTTCTAGCATGAATCATCTCAGTTTCCTTTGAGCCTGGGTGGAGGTCCATAGGATGATCACACGGGTACTCTGGGATTTCCAAAAATACAGGCAACACTGGGTACTCCAGGTGCCTCAATCCACCCAGATGTGTATTTAAGTTGGCACCTTAAGTTGAACCATTAATTAACAATATCACATCTATCATGGATTTCACTCACCCAAACCACGTCTATGAGCATAGCATAGCAATATAAGCAGCGCGTAGAAGTAACTCCCAAGGGTTTGAATGTAACAGGGCAATAGGTTCTACCTCATCAACTACTTCCCAACCCACATGTTAATGACATCCTAACCATGCAATGTTTGAGGATTGGAACTAATGCATAAAAACTGGGTGATAAAGGGGTATGATCAAAGTGTAACTTGCCTTGCTGACGATCCACGAAACCTAGAGACTCCAATAACACGCTTCGCACTCCGGGAATTCTATCGCAAACAAACAATAGCATGCATAAGCAATCAAGCAAGGAAGCATGGGTAAAACTGAAATAAAATAAGATCTAACCAGAAAGTTCAACTTAAGAACTCCGGTTTGCAAAAAGAATCAAATCGAACGGAGCAACGAAACTCAAATGGTGAAGAAAACAAGATCTGTTTACAAATATGGACCTAGGTCAAATTTTACAGTAGCAAAAGCTTGTTCAAGTTGGTTAAGAGGAAAGAGGGTCTCGAGACGAAGATCTAGGCGCTTGAATCGCCTGATTCTAACAAACAAGTGAAAAGATAAACTAGAACGAAAATCGGATCAGAAATTGCGATCAGAAATAACCGCGGAAAAATCCGATAAAAGAAAACTGACGAACAGGCTAACGAATGAGCATTCGTTGTCTGTAACTAACGAGCGAAAACCGTTTGTTGAAACGAACGTACGGACGAACGTCCGCTAAAAAGAAAAAAGGGAAAAACTGGCGAACTCAAAAAAACGAACTAGGGTTTTCTTAAAAAAAATCGGATCGGTCTTCTTAAAAAAACTGGTGGCTACCTCGTCGGTCCGGCGAGACGTGGCAGTGACGGCGGGGCGAGGCGCGGCAGCGGGCGGCGGGGCACTCGGCAGCAGGCGGCGGCGGCTGCAGCTACGGGCGGCGGGGCGAGGCGGCGGTGGCGGGTGGCGGTGGCGGTGGGGGGGCCGTGTATACAAAGGGGAGGGGGTGCCTTGGGGAGGGGGCAAGAGGCGGCAGGGAGGAGTCCTGGCCAGACTCCTGGCCCGAGTCGGGGCGGCATCGCGGGGAGGTGGGCCGGCGGCTTGGCTTCGGCCTAGTTAGCCCCTGCGCAACTCTTTTTTTAAAACAATTCCGCCGAAACTAAAAAAAATCCTAGAAAAATAAAATAAAAATCTAAAAATGCCAAAACAAATTTTCACCGTCTAAATGAAATATTTAGAACGAGATGAACATTTTCTTGGCCCTAAAATGCAATTTTGAAAACGTATAATTTTTCTAAAACAAACAAAATTGCAATAAAATACAAATAAAACAAATATTTGATTTTAATATTTTTCCTCCAATATTTCAATTATTTTGGAGAAGTCATATTATCCCCTCTCATATATTTTAATATAAAATATTTTCGGAGAGAAAAATAATTAAAACAAAAAACCCTCGTTTCAAAATTTGATAAAATCAAATTTGAAAACCGGGGAAATCCCCAACTCTCTCCGAGGGTCCTTGAGTTGCTTAGGATTTCGAGGATCGCGAGACGAAATGTAATAAAATATGATATGCAAGAATGATCTATGTATAACATTCCAAATTGAAAATTTGGGATGTTACAAACCTACCCCCCTTAAGATGAATCTCGCCCTCGAGATTCGGGTTGGCTAGAAAATAGGTGTGGGTGGTTTTGCGAAGGTCATTGAGGGAGTCCTAGATTAGGGGGTGTCCGGATGGCCAGACTATACCTTCAGCCGGACTCCTGGACTATGAAGATACAAGATTGTAGACTTCGTCCCGTGTCCGGGAGGGACTTTCCTTGGCGTGGAAGGCAAGCTTGGCGATACGGATATGTGGATCTCCTACCATTGTAACCGACTTTGTGTAACCCTAACCCTCTCCGGTGTCTATATAAATCGGAGGGTTTTAGTCCGTAGGACAAGATACAGAAGAAAAATCATACCATAGGCTAGCTTCTAGGGTTTAGCCTCTCCGATCTCGCGGTAGATCTACTCTTGTACTACCCATATCATCAATATTAATCAAGCAGGACGTAGGGTTTTACCTCCATTGAGAGGGCCCGAACCTGGGTAAAACTTCATGGCCCTTGCCTCCTGTTACCATCCGGCCTAGACGTAGAGTTCGGGACCCCCTACCCGAGATCCGCCGGTTTTGACACCGACATTGGTGCTTTCATTGAGAGTTCCTCTGTGTCATCGCCGTTAGGCTTGATGGCTCCTACGATCATCAATAGCGATGCAGTCCAGGGAGAGACCTTCCTCCCCGGACAGATCTTCGCCTTCAGCGGCTTCGCACTGTGGGCCAATTCACTTGGCCATCTGGAGCAGATCGAAAGCTATGCCCCTGGCCGTCAGGTCAGATTTGGAAGTTTAAACTACACGGCTGACATCCGCGGGGACATGATCTTCGACGCATTCGAGCCACTGTCGAGCGCGCCGCACTGTCATGACGAGCATGATCTAGCTCTGCCGCTGAACAGTGCCCTGGAGGCCGCACCCGCATAGCTTCAACCCTTAATTCAGAGCCAACTGCGCCGATCGAGGATGGGTGGTTGGACGCCGCCTCGGGGGCTGCGATCCCAATGGCGATCGAGTCGAACACCAGCCCCGCACTCCGCGAGACTCGTGACTCCAAGGAGCCGGACTCCTCTCCGGACTCCGAACCCTCCGCGCCCCTGCCGATCAAATCCGATTGGGCACCGATCATGGAGTTTACTGCCGCAGACATCTTCCAGCACTTGCCTTTCGGTGATATTCTGAAGACACTAAAGTCTCTCTCTTTGTTAGGAGATCCCTGGCTGGACTACGGTCAGCAAGGTTGGGATACGGACGATGAAGTTCAAAGCCCACCCACCACCCACTTTGTAGCCATTGTCGACGATTTAACCGACATGCTCGACTTCGACTCCGAAGACATCAATGGTATGGACGCCGATGAAGGAGACGATGAAGAACCAGCGCGTATTGGGCCCTGGAAAGCCACCTCGTCATATGACGTATACATGGTGGACGCACCAAAAGATGACAACGAGGAGCGGAAGGACGCACCGAAGGCTTGTTCCCTCGAAAAGCAGTCAAAGCGGCGATGCAAGCGCTGCCCCAAATCTCGCCTCGATAGAAATAACGATCACACAGACCCAGCGCTAGAGCAGGGCGAACCACTGCCGGACAACGGCAATCTGGATAATCAAACCGAACAAACAAATTCTATCAAGGATAATGGTCCGGACGACATAACGCCGGACAGGCACCCGGAGCAGTAGAATGCCCGTAAAAGGCTTGTTGCCACCGCGAGGAGTCTTAAAAAGCAGAAGCAAAGGCTCAGGGCTGCGTAAGACACACTCCAATCAGATGGAGTAAAATACTCAACACAGCAGCGAGGTACGGCGACAATCGCCCCTCCAAGAGCTACCCAAAGCGGAAGCTGCTACCTGAATTCGATGAGGAGGCCTCAGACCCCCACAACCAAATATCAAAGCAGCCACCTGGCCGGATAGGCGACCCCTCTACCAACACAGAGCGGCATACAACGCCACTCACAATACAACACGCGACCCATGCGAGGGCTCGCATCCAAAGGATGGCGCCACAAGATCCATCTATGGACCACGCAAGCGCGCCCCAGCATACAATGCAACACAACAAACATCCGAACAACGTGGTACACCCAGCTACAGGGGTGCCACACACCCCCTATGTTTCACTGATGAGGTGCTGGACCATGAATTTCCAGAGGGATTCAAACCCGTAAACATAGAGACATACGACGGAACAACAGACCCTGGGGTCTGGATTGAGGACTACATCCTTCATATCCATATGGCTCGAGGAGATGATCTCCACGCCATCAAGTACTTACCCCTCAAGCTCAAGGGGCCAGCTCGTCACTCGCTTAAAGGCCTCCCCGAAAGCTCCATTGGAAGTTGGGAAGAGGTGGAAGACGCCTTTCGGGCGAATTTTCAAGGGACTTATGTCCGACCTCCGGATGCGGACGATTTGAGTCATATAACTCAACAGCCCGGAGAGTCAGCCCGAAAGCATTGGAACAGGTTTCTTAGTAAAAAGAACCAGATTGTCGATTGTCCGGATGCCGAAGCCTTGGCAGCTTTTAAGCATAGCGTCCGTGACAAATGGATCGCCAGACACCTCGGCCAAAATAAGCCGAGAACGATGGCCGCATTAACAAGCCTCATGACCCGCTTTTCGCAGGTGAGGACAGCTGGCTAGCCAGATGCAGCACCAGCGACCCCAGTACATCTTAAGTTAGAGATGGAAACGGGAAATCATGGCACAACAGCAACAACAAACGCTGGAATAAAGAAGATAGCGCGAAGGGCACGGCAGTAAACGCCGGATTCAAAACCTCTTGGTCAAGTCAAAAGCCGCCCTCTAAAGGCACCAGGGATGAACTGTCCAGCCTCAACAAAATTCTGGACCAAGTATGTCAGATCCATAGTACCCCTGGTAAAACCTGCTAATCATACCCACAGATAATGTTGGGTCTTCAAGCAGTCTGGCAAGCTCAACGCCGTACACAAGGGGGAGGATACACCAAGTGAAGACGAGGACGCGCCTCCCAAGCAAGACACTGGGGAACAAAAGAAATTTCCACCAAAAGTCAAAACAGTAAACGTGTTACACATAATCATGGGAAAAAATAACACGACACTCCCAGGAAAATATACCCAAGTGCCTGTCACCGTGAAGTCCTGCCACTAGTCGTCTCAACCGATCACTTTCGACCATCGCGATTACTCAGCAAGTATCCGACGCGCAGGATGGGCTGCCCTGGTATTAGACCCAGTAATTGGCGGATATCACTTCACATGAGTCTTGATGGACGGTGGCAGCAATCTAAACCTAATATAACAGGATACAATCCGCGGGATGGGGTTAGACCCAACAAGAATTCGCCATAGCAATACTACCTTTAAAGGAGTAACGCTAGGCCCAGGGGCTTGTTGTACGGGCTCCCTCCTACTACAAGTTATATTCGGCTCCCCTGATAACTTCCGTCGCGAGCATTTAACCTTCCACATCGCTCCGTTCCAAAGTGGCTATCAAGCACTGCTCGGATGCGAAGCTTTCACTCACTTTAATGCAATACCACACTATGCCTCCCTCACACTCAAGATGCCCAGTCCACGTGGCATCATTTCAGTGAACAGAAATATCAAGCGATCTCTGTGCGCCGAAGAGAGTGCGGTTGCCTTGGCAGCCGCACACTAAAGGCGCCCGAACCAGCGAAAGCATCCAATAGGTCGTCAAGACCTCAGACACAACTAATCAAGTCCGGCGCCACTATTTATACCGAATAAATGGTCACACCCCTATTTGTCAATACAAGGGGCTCAACGCGCGCAGACAAGTGGCAGTTTCTTCTCATCTTGAATTATACATGGTTTCTTTAAAAACTATCTTCTTGCACGACAACTTTTTCACCTAAATTACTCCCTTTTATAGACGATCATCGTGCTACACCCGTCCAGGATACGGCACAACGGAGACACATGCGCAGACGTGTAGCAGGGACCCGCTCCAAGGATTCTTTTTAGATTAAGACCCTGCGTAAACCTTTTTTTACTGTCTCTTGTTGATACATATCCACCGTTGCGAAGGATGCTGACGTCTTGGCATGTGGCCACGCCAGAACAATGCACGTACCTGGACACAAGGGGCTTCTTACAAAGGCCATTATTTAGGCCCGGTTTATACCACAAAGACCGAATACCTTAGGGAGTGTTCGGCATCGCGAGTTTGGCCCTATATGCATCAGCTCCGAATCATTGTCTTTGGTCAAATGTTGGGTTTGCCCGGCTCCTGTGTTTTGGTGCCTTACGTTCCGCATTACCGGCTAAGGTAGCACCAGGAGAACTACTGCGATTGTGCCCTGGTTCATCCGGACGAGCACCTCAGTAGAGAAAGCCAAAAAATAGCTGTCATGATATAGCGTGAGACTGGTCAACCACTCGATGACCTGTTGGAATGTTAGAATTCCTCCGCCTTAACAAAGGGTCGTTTTCTGACCAGGCATGTATGCACCCCAGGATCGGGAGAGTGCGGAGCCACCAGGGGCTATCTAGTAGCCCCACTGTCAAACTCCTATGGCTAAGTGAAAGTGCTAAAGCATTATAGTCCGGTTGCCTCACTCGCTCCGCTATCACCTCCTTAATAGGACCAAGACGTTGGGTTAAGTGTGAACACGTGTTTTTTGCGAGCACCTCCGCATTATATGCGTGGGGGTTGAAGCCGACGGCTGCAATCTTTTAGGTTATACACATGTATACATAAACGGCCGCCCAGGAGGCATCATATTACTTTTAGGCAAAAGTATAAAAATAACCTTATAAAAATTTATAAAAGCATTTCGCTTACAATGAGATTACATATCACTCAAACATATTTTTTTTGAGCACTGGGTCTCTATCAAACGAGCACCCTCAAGAACTTCTTCAAAGTACTGCTCAGCAGCCATTCGGCCTATGGCCGAATTCCGCGCTGCAACAGTGGTAGCATCCATCTCCGCCCAGTATGCTTTAACACGGGCAAAGGCCACCCGTGAGCCCTCTATGCACGCCGACCTCTTCATCGCATTAATGCGCGGCACCACGTCAAGGAACTGCTACACCAAGCTAAAATAGTTGTTCGGTTTTGGCCTTTCCGGCCATAGCTGATCCACAACAAACCTCATGGCGAGCCCGGACAACCTATTCAGTTCGGCCCATTCGGCTAATTGGTCAGTCAATGAAAGCAGACGCTCGGGAGAATGGAATTGTGTCCAAAACAGCTGGTACACTTCACGGTCCGTCTGACCCTGGAAGTACTGGGCCGCATCGGCAGCGCTCGCCGCCAAATCCATATACACATCCTTCGAACTCCACAGCCGATCCAGAGGGGCATACTGTGGATCTCCGAACTTCCTCCGCAACATAAAGGATTTCCCAGCTACAATATCCCCGGCTTCCCGCAGCTCCTCCTTCTTCGCCCTCATAGTAGAGCGGATGTCTTTCCTCGTCGCAGCAACCTTCTCAAGATCCGATGCCTTCGCTAGGTTTTCCTTTTCAAGAATCCGGCAACAGTCGGCGGTGGCTTTTAATTCTATGGCCATCCTGGCCATCTTATCTCGGCTCTCGCCATGCGCGGCCTTCTCGGCCTTCAACTCTTCGGCCGCCTTCAAAGCAGCCGCATTACCAAACCTCGCTTGCTCCTTGGCTCGGGCAAGTTCTGCCCGCAAGGCTTCAACAGTGGCAGCTCCATCTATAGTCACAACATATTAAAGATACTGGCATCACGCTGCTCTTACTATGTGGCGTTTACCAGATAATGACACTTACCCTGTGCCTCGTCAAGCCTTTTGTTAACAAGCTCGATGTCGGTGTCTGCCGCATCCAACTGCCGTTTTAAATGGGCAAACTCGCTAGTCCGGCTAGCCACCGGAGCTTCCATCACCTACACATAGAGGAAGTATGGTTATTACCTGGGAATATGATCCTCGGTTCGTCGTCGTTTCCGACGACAACCAGAGTCTCAGGGGCTACTATCTACACAGGGCACACCTAGCATGTGCAGGACTATCATACATTATTTTATGTACCTCAAAGCCTGTCAGTAGACTCATATAAGCGTCATGCAATCCGCTTTCGGCGGACGAGATTCTCTCCATCACCGTATTCATCAGCATACGGTGTTCATCTGAGATGGCCGCTCGCCCCACTAACTCCCTCCGAACATCTGATCGCACACCAGACGATGCCGGACTCTTTAGTCTGCTCTCTTCGGGAGCCGGACACTGGGAGCTTCGGGGGTCAATGGGATTATCTTCTGGCCTCACCGGACTCGGAGAGGCCCTCCGCGACGACACTTCGGGGTCGCCCGCTTCTGGAGCGGAGGAGTCCAGAGGAGCCGTTTCGCTCTCCATCATCTCTGGAAGAAGATCCCCCAAAGACGAGCTCATTTGAGAGGGGCTAAGGCCCGAACTGCAAAGATATATGCGGTGGTTATTTTCTCAGAAGAAAAAGATGGCATACCTGTACTATTAAAGTGTTTCGGGTCTCTTACGACTCGCTGGAGAATTGATCCCCCCGCGGACTTGGTGCGGCAAAAGCACCCCCAAGGTAGGACCCTCTGTGGGAGACTTCTTCTCTCGTTTGGAAGCTTCGGCTTCCGGATCCCCGGGCGCAGTCCTTTTCCTCCTCCGGTCGTCTTCCTTCATGGAGCCGCTCGCTCCCTCGGTTAGAATGGGCAGCGTTGGGGGCCCGCGTCCGCCCGTATTATCCTCCCTAGTATTTTCCTTCAAGGGCTCCGAGCAAGGTGCGACCTGGAGCATCTTTTCCAATACCGGATTCTCCAAATCTTCAGGGAGGGGGGCCAAACACCGAATCAACTTCGCCTTTCTTAGCCAGTCCGGGTCAAAAAGTGAACTCTCAGAAATACCTGCGTAACAAATGAGAGATAGTATGTTCAGCCGGAAGATTCCTTACTGTCGGATTTCGGGTTCCTGCAGACCCTTGAGGTTCGAACACTGGGGTGCGCGTGGAGATTTCGCCTCCTACCTACCTGCACCCCTCCGCCTCGCTAAGATCTAAGCAATGGAAAGAGCAACATGAATGACACAGGGTTTATACTGGTTCGGGCCACTGTTGTGGTGTAATACCCTACTCCAGTGTGTGGTGTGGTGGATTGCCTCTTGGGATGATGACAATGAACAATACAAGGAAGAACAGCCTCGCCAGGGTCTGCTCTTGGCTGGGGCGATGAACTGTTGGGAGGAGTTCAGTCACCCCTCTCTCTCTCTCTCCTTCCTTCGTTTTTCTTGTTTGGTGGGTGGCTGGTCCTATTTATAGAGGCCCTGGTACTCTTCCCAAATATCGAGCGGGAAGGGAGCCAACAATGGTGGGCTAATTTGAAGGGGGACACCTAGTACCAGCTATCCTGACAAAAGTAGTCTTCGCCTGCACAAAGCTCTGGTGGTGACGCCGTCTTGGGCTCCACAATGACCTCCGTCTTGCAGTCCCCCTGGTCATGGTCTTGTTGCACCGAAATGGCAACCTTTGCCTGATGCCTCGGTACTCCGCGGCTGCGCTTGCTCCCTTTGCACCAAAGAGGAAAGGAGGACGCTGCGCGGGCTGGCACCCGCCTGGCGCCTTTTGTCATCATGGCTTGCGTCACGGGCACCTCGTGAGGTACCCCGCCTTGATCTCTCCGCCTCCTCGCGAGCCTGCCTGATGAGGCCGTCCCTGAGGAAGCTCCGCGTCGTCCGCCCCGCGAGGCTTGGCCCCACGCGAGGGTCTTGGGTCTGTGTTGGTGAAGATGGGCCGTGCTGGGCCCCCCTTTGAGCCACGCCGCAGGCAGGCAAGTCTGGGGACCCCCATTCCCAGAACGCCGACAGTAGCCCCCGGGCCCAAGGCGCGCCTGGACTTGGCCGTGCATGGAGGCGGAAGGGCAAGAGCGAAGCGCCGCGGGCCCTAACAGCCTGCGGCCTTGGGCGTCGCGTGGCGGTTGATTGGACGTGGGCGTCTCCACTTCCCCATGACGCCTCGGTAACTGCACGGATTGGACTAGTCCCTGCATGCAAAGCGGGTCATGATTACCTGCGATCATGGAGGTCGATGGTTGGCCTTCGCCGGCCATAAGTACGGAACGGCGCGCACCCTTCCAGTTCATCACCCCTTGCTTCTCCTTCTTCTTCATGGCCCCGTCGAGGAGGTTCTCGGCTGCAGAGAAGGGGAAGGCTCACCAGGTTGAGCCTACCTCTCCCCCGCCCAAGCGCGACCAAGGGCGCCCTCGCAAACATCCTGTGGCCACCACGGCAGCTCCCCGCGGCCGTGGAGACGATTTCCAGCGTGGCGACGGGCGGAACGCTGCCGCCGGGGGGCGCGCTCCGGTCGCGCGTCCCCCTAGGCCGCGATTTCATGGTGCAGAGGTGCTGCCGGAGTTCGTCGTGTGGTTGGCGGAGCCGGCTAGCACCCGGCCGGCGCTCTGGGCGGCCTCTGGCTTCAGGCCGACGACTGTTGCAGCCGGGCCTCATGGGCTTCACTGGAGGTCTCCGCAGCCGGGAACCTGGCCCCGGCCCACGGTTGGCAGGCGTTTGCCCGCGCGCGTGGCCTGAGCCATCGCTGCACCCTGCACTTCAAGTTTGACGGTGATGCCACCCTCTACGTGAGGGTGTTTGGGGAAGATGGTCGCCGCGCAGGGTGCTGCCCCGAGGACGACGACCGCGGCCGGGAACCCAGCTCCGGCGACGATGGGGAAGACAGCACTCGCGTGACTGGCGGCGCTCGGGGCTCCCCAAGCTTCTCCGGTTCTTCTTCGGGTGGTGAATCTTCCAGCGGTGGCCGCGGTCAGCCTCCACGCCATCGCATCTTCTTGGGGGGTGGTAGTGTGTACGCCCGCCGTCACGCCCCGGTGAAGCGCGAGAGGGAGTCTGTCTGAGCCCCGGAGGCAGCTCGAGTCTTCCCTGCAGGCTGGTGTGAGGCGAGCTACGCCTGACCTGTTCCTTCTTTTCCTGTTTTCCTGCGTAAAAAGGACAGTAATGTGGAGCCCCGCGGGGGCGTGTTTGGGTTATTGCCATTAATCGTCGTTTTGCTTCTGTTATCGTGCCTTCCGGCTATGTGCCCGCGTGTGGATAGTTCCCGGCCCCTGCCATGGGGGGGGCGACCGACCCAGGCCCCGTGTTCGTGTCGCGATGCCCGTGGGGCATGGACTGGAGGGGTGCTCCTATAATGGACCCAGGTCGCGAACCCTTTGAACGACTAGAACGGGAACACTCGCGAGGGCACTCGGCAGTCCCCCCCTCGCGAGGCCTTGCATAAGAGAAATCGAGGCAGGAGAGTGAAAAGTCGAAGAACCACAAGCCAAAGATGGCAACAACTTCAATAAAACTTCGAATGAGAAGGAACAAGCCAACTGCAGAAAGCAAATGAAAAGCCGCGTCCGGCACCTAATCTAGTCTTCGACGTCTTCTCACCAGCGCGGAGCTAAGTGCTGCCACTGGGTGTGGGAGGGAGCCCCAGGGCCTGAGGCCGGCTCTCCTGAGACTCCGGGGCGTGTACAGCCCCAACTCATTATTACTTGAGAGTGTCACGGGTGGCGAGCTTCACAGGCGTTGGCCTTCTTCACAGGCTCCGGGCCTTTTCCAAAATGCGACAGCTTCACAGGCATTCGCCTTCTTCACAGGCTCTGGGCCTTTTCCAAAATGTGACAGCTTCACAGGCTCCGGGCCTTTTCCAAAACTCGACAGCTTCACAGGCATCCCCCTTCTTCACAGGCTCCGGGCCTTTTCCAAAACGCGACAGCTTCACAGGCATTCGCCTTCTTCACAGGATTTGGGCCTTTTCCAAAACGCGACAGCTTCACAGGCATTCGCCTTCTTCACAGGCTCTGGGCCTTTTCCAAAATGCGATGGCTTCATAGGCATTCGCCTTCTTCACAGGCTCTGGGCCTTTTTAGGGGTAGAACCTCCGGAGGTGCTGGATGTTCCATGCGTTCTGGACCGGCACCCCCTCCTGAGTCTCCAAGCGCGCGGAGCCGGGACTGGAAACATGAACAACCTTGAACGGGCCCTCCCACATGGGAGAGAGCTTGTGCAGTCCCTCCCCGGAGAGGACCCGCCTAAGGACGAGGTCTCCTACCTCGAGAGTTCTGGGGCGGATGTTGCGGTAGTGGTATCGTCGCAGTGCTTGCTGGTACCTCGCCGCTCGCAGCGCGGCTTCTCGGCGACGTTCCTCCCCCAACACGAGGTCCATCCCCCGCATGGCGTCCTGCTGCGCCTCGTCGAATGCCAGGACCCGTGCGGAGCGACGTCTAACCTCGTGAGGGAGGACCGCTTCGGCTCCGTAGACCAGGAAGAACGGGGTCTCTCCAGTTGGCTTGGTCGCGGTTGTGCGGATGGACCATAGCACGGACTGAAGCTCATCGTACCAACCTCTGCCACAGACCTCCAGCTTCTTCTTGAACGTCCTGGTCTTAAGGCCCCTCAGGACCTCTGCGTTGGCTTGCTCGGCCTGGCCGTTGCTTTGGGGGTGCGCCACCGAAGCGTAGCATATCTGCGTTCCAAGGTTAGCACAGTATGTTTTGAAGAGGTTACTGGTGAATTGCGAACCGTTGTCTGTGATGATGCGGTTCGGCACCCCGAACCGGATCACGATGCCCCTGATGAACTTTACCGCGGAACCCGTGGGGATGGTGCAGATGGTTTCTACTTCAGCCCACTTGGTGAACTTGTCCACGACGACGTAGAGGTAGCGGTAGCCCCCTAGCGCCCGAGGAAACGGGTCCAGGATGTCCAGCCCCCAGACTGCGGACGGCCACGAAAGGGGTATAGTCTGCAGGCCTCCTGCCGGCTGGTGGATCTGCTTGGCATGGAACTGGCAGGCCTCACAAGCCTTCACAAGTTCGACGGCGTCATTGAGTGCGGTGGGCCAATAAAACCCACTGCGGAACGCCTTGCCGACCAGGGTCCGTGATGATGAATGATGTCCACAGTCTCCGCCGTGTATGTCTTCCAGCAGCTCCTTTCCTTGCTCCCTGGAGATGCAGCACAGGGATACATCGTTTGGTCGCTTCCGGTAGAGCTCTCCATCCTTGATGCAATATGCCGTGGCCAGCCGTGCCACACGCTTCGCCTCCTCCTCCTTCTCCGGCAGGGTCCCTTGTGTTAAGTAACTCCGGAGTTCGATGATCCAGTCCCCCTCCTGAGGCTCCATCATCAGGAGCAGGCGTGCTCCTGAGGCCGGGCCACAGACTGGGGCTACTGAGGCAGGTGGCTGGGGGAGCTCCTCCCGTGGCTGAGCCATGTTTGACAATGACGGCAGGGTTGAGGGCTTGAAGAACCTCTCCTCGAAAACGCCAGGCTCCTGAGGTAACCGCCTGGATGCCCGTTTGGCGATATCGTCGGCCTCCTGATTGGTGCCACGGGGCACATGCTGCAACTCCAACCACCAGAACTGCTTCTCCATCATGCGGGCCTCCGCAAGGTAGGCTTCCATGTGCTCATCTTTCGGCTCGTACACCTTGTTGGAGAAATTGACAAGGAGCTGCGAATCGCCCTTGATGGTGAGGCGTTTCACCCCCAGGGCAGCTGCGGCCTTCAAGCCCGCTATTAAACCTTCATACTCCGCTATGTTGTTGGAGACCTTTTCACCTCGCTGGAAACAGAGCTGCACAGCGTAGTAGAGCTTGTCCTGAGTGGGCGATATAAGCACCGCCCCAGCCCCTGCGCCATGCCTAGAGAATGCTCCATCGAAATACATGACCCATCCTTCTGGTGCCTCACTTCCCGGGAAGAGGGACCGATCCTCGCCGGCCTTGAGGCCTGGTGCCTCCGTCCATTCTGCCACAAAATCCGCCAACGCTGCTCCCTTGATGACTCTGGTCGTGCTAAATTCGAGTTGAAATGCTTGCAGTTCTATGTTCCACTCAGTGACCCTTCCAGCTGAGTTAGGGCTCCTAAGCACTCTCTCCAGGGGGTATGACGAGACGACCTTGATGGGGTGACCCTGAAAATAGTGTCGCAGCTTGCGCGAGGCCACCAGCAGCGCGAGGAGGAGTTTCTGAGGCATGGGGTACCGCGCCCTCGCATCCCGCAACACCGTGCTGACGAAGTACACCGGGTGCTCAATGAGGTTGGGTGCGTCAGAGCCGACGGCTCCCTTTGGAGACCGTGGTGCCTCTTGTGGTGATGAGGCCTCCTGAGGCTGGCCATCTGGGAGAGGGGCCTCTTCCGCCTCTGGCGCACTCCTCTGCGGCGGCTGATCCTCCTCAGCCGCGGTGGCGGTTCCTCTGGGCCTTCCTTGTTCCTGTTTTGCCTTGTCCCGGGCCGCTGCTGCTATTCTGATTCGACGCTCCTCTCTAACCGCCACCAGGGCCGCGCTGGCGGAGTAGGGAGTGGCGGCGAGGTAAAGCACCAGGGGCTCTTGAGGGCGCGGAGCCACCATGACCGGAGGGCTGGTCAGGTATCTCTTGAGATCTTGGAAAGCCTTGTCGGCCTCTTTGGTCCATTCAAAGGGCCCCTTTTTCTTCATTAGCTGGAAGAAGGGCAGCGCTCGCTCCACCAACTTGGAGATAAATCGCCCTAGCGCGGTCACGCGCCTAGTGAGCTTCTGCATTTCTTTGAGGGTCTTTGGCAGGCTCATGTCCTCGACCACCTTGAACTTTTCCGGGTTAGCCTCGATGCCTCGGTGGGACACTAGGAAACCCAAGAGCTTGCCTGAGGGTACTCCGAACACACACTTCTCTGGGTTGAGCTGCAGGTTCACTGCGTTGAGGCTCGCGAAGGTTTCCTCCAGGTCTTGTATCATGGTCCTGGCCTCCCGAGACTTCACCACAATGTCATCGACGTAAGCCTCAACATTCTTCCCGAGCTGCGGGCCCAAGGTGATGTGCATCAGCCGCTGAAAGGTCGCCCCGGCGTTACGCAGCCCAAATGGCATGCATGTGTAGCAGTACACCCCACACGGGGTTAGGAAGGCTGTCTTTTCGACGTCTTCTATCGCCATCTTGATCTGGTGATACCCAGAGAAGGCATCCAGGAAGCATAGCAGGTCGCATTCTGCGGTGGAATCGACGATCTAGTCGATGTGGGGGAGCGGGAACGGATCTTGCGGGCATGCCTTGTTGAGGTTGGTGAAGTCGACACACATGCGCTCCTTCCCTCCCTTCTTTGGCACAACGACAGGGTTGGCCAACCAATCCGGGTATCGGACCTCGCGAATGACCCCAGCGGCTTCTAGTTTGCGGGTCTCTCGGACGATGAAGGCATGCTTTTCTGTGGACTGCCGCCTTGCCTTCTGCTTCACAGGGCGCACGTTGGGGCACACGTTGAGGTGATGCTTGATTACGCTCCTAGGGATCCCCGCCAACTAGTCAGGCTCCCAAGCGAATACCTTCTTGTTCGCACGCAGGAACTTGACCAAGGTCTCCTCCTGCTCGGGCTCGAGGTTGGCGCCTATGGTGAAAGTTGCGTTGGTGGACCCGTCCTCATCGACGGGTATCCGCTTGGTTTCTGCCTTATCTTGGGTGAACAATTGTTTCTTCTTGGCGCGTGCAGCCCCCTTGGGCTCGGGGGTCTCCAAGCCGGCGGGCTGTGCCGACGCCACCGTCTTGAAGGCGAGCTTGAGTACCCGCAGCACGTCTCCGGTGTCCCCGTGCATGGTGAGGACACCGCTGCTCCCGGGCATCTTCATGAGGTTATACGCCGGGTGTGTCGCGGCCATGAACTGGGCCAACGCTGGGTAGCCGAGGATGGCATTGTAGGGGAGGCCGATGGGGGCGATGTCGAAGTCGACCAGCTCCGTGCAGACGTTTTTGTAGGTGCCGAAGGTTACTGGGAGCAGGATCTGTCCCAAGGAGCTGGATGATCCGCCCCCAATGCCTGAGAAGGGCCGGCTGGGTTGCAGCCATTCCAGGGGTATGCAGAGGAGGTTGAAGGCCTCGACCGAGAGCACGCTGAGGCCCGCACCGCCATCGATGAGAGTTCTGGTGACGGCCACCTGGCAGATGGTGGGGGTGCACAGCATGGGGAGCGCACCCGAGCAGGCCGAGTTGGAGGGGTGGTCCTCTGAGCTGAAGGTCAGGCCGGCCTTGGACGCCGCCCAGTCCGAGAGAGCCCCCTGCCGCGTGGAAGCGGCGCTGACCCGGCGGATGAACGGCTTAACGTGGTTACTTGTAGGCGGCGCCTGCGAGCCGCCTAGGAGGGCCGTGACGACCGGGGGTGTTGGTGTAGCACGATGGGCGGGGAAGAGGCTGCGGGGCTCTTCCCAAGGGGCCACGGAGGTTGCCTGCAGGTGGAGCAGCCATGGGCACGGAGCGCCGGTGACGGCCACGGGGAGCCAGTTGGCCATGACCCTATCGTCACCTCCAGCTTCGAGGGGGCCCTCCTCGCTCGCCGGCAAGAAGGCCAGCGGATCTGTCGTGCCGCCGTACTGCGGCGGCATCGTTGGCCTGAACTTGTCCGGCCACCGTACCCGTCACAGGGCTGGGGCAAGGGCTCGGAGCCCCCTGGCCCCCGTGTTGGTGCCGGCGGCCGGAGCGGGCGGCGTACTACTCATCGCGAGGCAGTTCATAGCGGTGGCAGAAGGGGAAACTCCGGTGCACACCTACCTGGCACGCCAAATGTCAGATTTCGGGTTCCGGCAGACCCTTGAGGTTCAAACACTGGGGTGCGCGTGGAGATTTTGCCTCCTACCTAACTGCACCCCTCCGCCTCGCTAATATCTAAGCAATGGAAAGAGCAACACGAAAGACACAGGGTTTATACTGGTTCGGGCCACCGTTGTGGTGTAATACCCTACTCCAGTGTGTGGTGTGGTGGATTGCCTCTTGGGCTGATGATGATGAACAATACAAGGAAGAACAACCTCGCCAGGGTCTGCTCTTGGCTGGGGCGATGAACTGCTGGGAGGAGTTCAGTCACCCCTCTCTCTCTCTCCTTCCTTCGTTTTTCTTGTTAAGTGGGTGGCTGGTCCTATTTATAGAGGCCCTGGTCCTCTTCCCAAATATCGAGTGGGAAGGGAGACAACAATGGCGGGCCAATTTAAAGGGGGACAGCTAGTACCAGTTATCTTGACAAAAGTAGTCTTTGCCTGCACAAAGCTCTGGTGGTGACACCGTCTTGGGCTCCACAATGACCTCCGTCTTGCAGTCCCCCTGGTCTTGGTCTTGTTGCACCGAAATGGCAACCTTTGCCTGATGCCTCGGTTCTCCGCGGCTGTGCTTGCTCCCTTTGCACCAAAGAGGAAAGGAGGACGCTGCACGGGCTGGCACCCGCCTGGCGCCTTTGGTCGTCATGGCTTGCGCCACGGGCACCTCGTGAGGTACCCCGCCTTGATCTCTCCGCCTCCTCGCGAGCCTGCCTGATGAGGCCATGCCTGAGGAAGCTCCGTGTCGTCCGCCCCGCGAGGCTTGGCCCCACCCGAGGGTCTTGGTTCTGTGTTGGTGAAGATGGGTTGTCCTGGGCCCCCCTTTGAGCCACGCCGCAGGCCGCAGGCAGGCAAGTCTGGGGACCCCCGTTCCCAGAACGCCGACACTTACCTGTTCGGCGGCGCGGTTACTGCTCAGGCCCACGTCCTTGGTGATTTCCGGACAATCTACCTGAGGTCTGAAGAATGACTTGTACATCTCCTCGTGCGTCAGGCCGAGGAAATTTTGAATAACACGCGGTCCCTTGGGATTGAACTCCCACAAGCGAAGGGGCCGGCGTTTGCAAGGCTGGACTTGACGAACCAGCATAACTTGTATTACCGCAACCAAACTAAAATCTCCATTGAAGAGATCTCGAATGCAGCTTTGCAGTATAGGCACGTCCTTGGCTGGACCCCATCTCAGACCTCTGCTGATCCATGACATCAGTTGTGGTGGAGGTCCCGAGCGGAAAACAGGGGCGACCGCCCACTTGGCACTTCTAGGAGCCGTGATGTAGAACCACTCCTGTTGCCACAATTCAGACACCTCTGGGATGGAACTTTTGGGCCATGGAGCTCCCATCATCTTGCATATTGAGGCACCTCCACACGCTGCATGTTGCCCCTCGATCATCTTCGGCTTTACTTCAAAAGTCTTGAGCCACAGGCCAAAGTGAGGGGTAACCCGGAGGAAGGCCTCACACACGACAATAAATGTCGTGATTTGAAGAAGGGAGTCCGAAGTTAGATCATGGAAATATAGCCCGTAATAAAAACATCAAACCCCTGACGAAAGGATCCAGGGCGAGGCCTAGACCTCGGAGGAAGTGGGAGACGAACACGACATTCTAGTTGGGTTCGGGGGAGGGGACGGCCTGCCCTCGGGCAGGCAGCCGATGCAAAACCTCGGCGGTCAGATATCTGGCCTCCCTCAACTTTTTGATGTCCTCTTCCGTGACGGAGGAAGGCACCCATCGGCCTTGAAGGCTAGATCCGGACATGATTGAAGGTTCGGAACCCCTGACCTAAACTTTGGGTGTTTGAGCTTGAGGTGGGGGAAGGATTCGATTGAGCACAGGAGGGAAAAAATAAAAGCCTTGCCCCTTTATAAAGAGGGTGAATATCAAGCGTCCTCTCCGTGGCCGTTTGGACTTGCCTATAGTCTAGGAGTCCTAGAAGCGGTTGGGTTACCCACGCCCGTATTGATGAGAATCCCGAAATAAGGGGACACGATCTCTGCTTCGACGAGACGTGCCAACGAAACTGCCTCGCGTGACACGCTGAGGTGGGACAATAAAACAATTCTAATAAAGGCTTGGCCGTGGCGCGATGTCACACTACGGAATACGTCGGTAGATTAGATTTGTGTAAATATTATTCTCTCTATGGAAATATGTGGAAACTTATTTTGCAGAGCCAGACACTATCTTTGTGTTCAAAATCTTCTATGAAGTACTTGGAGGAGGAACCCGCCTTGTAATGCCGAAGACAATCTGCGCGTCGGACTCGTCGTCATTGAAGCCTGGTTCAGGGGCTACTGAGGGAGTCCTGGATTAGGGGGTGTCCGGATAGCCGGACTATACCTTCAGTCGGACTCTTGGACTATGAAGATACAAGACTAAAGACTTCATCCCGTGTCCGGGAGGGACTTTCCTTGGCGTGGAAGGCAAGCTTGGCGATACGGATATGTGGATCTCCTACCATTGTAACCGACTTTGTGTAACCCTAACCCTCTCTAGTGTCTATATAAACCGGAGGGTTTTAGTCCGTAGGACAAGATACAGAACAACAATCTTACCATAGGCTAGCTTCTAGGGTTTAGCCTCTCCGATCTCGTGGTAGGTCTACTCTTGTACTACCCATATCATCAATATTAATCAAGCAGGACGTAGGGTTTTACCTCCATCGAGAGGGCCCGAACCTGGGTAAAACTTCGTGTCCCTTGCCTCCTGTTACCATCCGGCCTAGACGCACAGTTCGGGACCCCCTACCCGAGATCCGCCAGTTTTGACACCGACAGTCATCCTCTCATTCCCAGGTGGCTTCATCCTCGGTATGGTGGCTCCACTGAACTTTGCAAAACTTGATAACCTTGTTGCGGGTGACTCGACTAGCAAACTCCAAATTCTTGACTGGCTTCTCCTCATAAGTCAAATCATTGTCCAACTGAATCGCCTACAAGGGTACGGTATCTCTTAGCGGTATGTCGGCCATCTCAGCATGGCACTTCTTTAACTGGGAAACGTGAAACACATCGTCAACTCCTGACAGTCCTTCAGGTAACTCCAACTTATAGGCAACCTCTCCCATTCGTTCCAAAACACGATACGGTCCTACAAACCTTGCGGCTAACTTTCCCTTAAGTCCAAAACGTTTCACTCCTCGCAAAGGTGATACTCACAGATATGCTCTTTCTCCAATTTCATAGGTTACCTCCTTGCGTTTCGAATATGCATAACTCTTCTGTCTGGACTGAGCTATCTTCAGTCTATCTCGAATCGGTTTAACTTTCTCCTCAGACTCTTTGATCAAGTCTGGTCCAAACAACTATCGGTCTCCAACTTCATCCCACATCAACGGTGTTCTGCACCGTTGTCCATAAAGGGCTTCGAACGGTGCCATCTTCAGACTAGCTTGGTAACTATTGTTGTATGATAACTCTGCGTAAGGCAGATTGTCATTCCAACTAGATCCATAATCTAGCGCACAGGCTCTCAACATGTCCTCCAGAATCTGGTTGACTCTCTCGGTCTGTCCATCGGCCTGTGGGTGAAATGTTGTACTGAACTCCAATCTCGTTCCCAAAGTCAGGTTCAGCTGATGCCAAAACTTTGTGGTAAACTTTGTCCCTCTATCCGATACGATGGTCCTCAGAACTCCATGCAGACATACGATCCTGGTCATATATATCTTGGCCAACTTTGCACTGGTGTAAGTTGTCTTCACTCGCATAAAGTGTGCTACTTTGGTCAAGCAGTTAACTACTACCCATATAGAATCATAACCTGATTTGGTCTTGGGCAGTCCGGTGATAAAATCCATGCCAAGTTTATCCCACTTCCATTCGGGTATCGACATAGGCTGTAGCAATCCTGCTGGCTTTTGATGCTCTGCCTTCACTCTCTGACATACATCACATACGGCTACATACTCGGCGATATCCTTCTTCATCCCTGTCCACCAGAAAGGTTCCTTCAAATCCAAATACATCTTGGTGTTTCTGGGGTGTATCGAGTAGGGCGAGTCATGAGCCTCCCGAAGTATTAACTTCCTGATCTCCGTGTTATTGGGCACATACACACGGTCCTCAAACCATAAGGTGTCGTGTTCATCCTCACGAAAACCTTTGGCCTTTCGTTCGCTCATTTTCTCTTTTATCTCCGCAATCTCTTTTTCATCCTTCTGAGCTTCTCGAATCTTTCCCAACAATGTAGACCAAACCTCCATTGTTGCAACAAAACCTCTAGAAACAATCTCCAATCGAAGTTCCCGGAGATCCTCTGCTAAATCCTTCAGCAATCCCGTGCTCTCTAGGGTATTAGCATAACTCTTCCGGCTCAAAGCGTCTGCTACAACATTGGCCTTTCCTGGATGATACTGAAGCTTCATGTCATAATCCTTTATAAGCTCCAACCATCTTCTCTGCCTAAGGCTCAGCTCCTTCTGGGTGAAAATGTACTTCAAACTCTTATGATCCGTGTACACATCACAATGGTTTCCAATGAGGTAATGCCTCCAGGTCTTCAACGCATGCACTACGGCTGCTAGCTCCAAATCATGCGTATCATAATTCAATTCGTGCGGTTTTAGTTGTCGTGAGGAATACGAAACAACTCTTCCGTCCTGCATAAGCACGCTTCCAAGTCCTAGGCGAGAGGCGTCGCAATACACTTGGAAATCCTTACGTATATCTGGCAGTGTCAGCACTGGGGCTGTAGTCAAACGTTTCTTCAGTTCCTAGAAACTTTCCTCGCAATCTTCCGTCCATTTAAACTTGGTATCCTTCTTCAATAATTCTGTCATTGGCTTCGCAGTTTTGGAAAAATTCTCAATGAATCTCCGATAATATCCTATGGGTCCAAGAAAACTGCGGATCTCGCTAACTGAAGTGCGTGCCAACCATTCAGTGACTGACTGAACCTTGGTGGGGTCTACCGCTATACCTTCTCCTAATATAACATGTCCAAGGAATCCGACTTCCTTCAACCAAAACTCGCATTTGCTGAACTTGCCATACAATTGATGTTCCCTAAGTTTCTCGAGAACTAAATGCAAATGCTCCTTGTGCTCCTCCTCGTTCTTCGAATATACCATTATATCATCAATGAACACCACAACAAACTTATCCAAATATTCCATGAACACCTTGTTCATCATGCTCATGAAATAGGCAGGGGCGTTAGTCAGTCCAAACGACATGACTGTATATTCGTATAACCCATACCGTGTGGTGAAGGCTATCTTTGGTATATCTTTCTCGCAAATCTTCAGCTGATGGTATCCTGATCGCAGATCGATCTTCGAAAACACCTTAGCTCCTTGCAGCTGATCAACAGATCATTGATCATCGGCAATGGGTACTTGTTCTTGATCATCACTTCATTCAATGCCTGATAATCAAGAACCATTCTTAGGGACTTATCCTTCTTCTCAACCAAAAGCACTGGGGCTCCCCATGGTGATGAACTCCGTCGAATGTAACCTTTCTCCAATAACTCCTTGATATGTTTCTTAATCTCCTCCAGATCATTCACGGGCATCCAATATGGTCTCTTGGATATTGGCCCTGTGCCTGGCAATAGCTCTATCAAAAACTCGATATCTCGATCCGGTGGCATGCCTGGTAACTCCTCTAGAAAAACATCCGGGTAATCCTTTACTACACGCACTTCCTCCTGAACAACTCCCGTGAGGGTATTTACTTGGCTACTTCTTGGTGCATGCCTAGATACATACTTGATCCTTTTTCCCTCCGGGGTGCTGAGACAAATTGACTTACTAACACAGTCAATGCTTCCTCCATACTTTGACATCCAGTCCATTCCTAATATCACATCCAATCCTTGTGACTCCAAGATTATTAGGTCAGACGGAAAAACATGGTTGCCAATGGTTAAGGGTATCTGGTCGCACCATCAACTGGCCATATACTCTGCTCCAGGTGAACTTACTACCAGAGGGTGGTCCTAAGGGTTTGGGTCGGTAGTTTAAACTTATCCACGAATTCCCTTAATATGTATGAATGCGATGCACCAGTATCAAAAAGAACAACAACGGTAAATGACTTAACCAAAAACTTACCTATAACCGCGTCTGGCTGCTCTTCAACCTCCTCCACGTTAACGTGGTTCACTTGTCCTTTGTTGAATGGATCGGGCTTCTTCCCAGTGCTCCCATTTATGTTTCCATTCTTCCCTTCAGGGCACTCCGTGGCATAGTGTCCAGTCTTCCCGCACTTGAAACAAGTAACGTGGCTTAGGTCTCTCTTGGTGGGTGTGGCTGGATTGGGGTGGTTCTGATTGTTGCTTGCTCCATTCCCATTCCCATTCCTTGGGCCAGTATGGTTATGGTTACTTCCTCCATTATGGGTGTGGCCTCCATGGTTATGAACAAGTCCTCTCGAGTTCGGGGTTAGGCCAGGTTTCTGCTGAGCTCCTGAGTTATACCTCCCTTGTCCATACTTCCTCTTACGGCTCTCAATCTGCTGCTGCTTCCCTTCAATCATAAGAGCCTTATCTACCAACTCCTGGTAGTTGTTGAATGTTGCCACCATCAACTGCATGCTCATCTCATCATTCAGCCCTTCCATAAACTTCTCCTGCTTTGCGGCATCTGTGGCCACATCATCAGGGGCATAGCGAGATAACTTGCTAAACTCATCTGTGTACTAAGCCACAGTACAGTTCCCCTGGCGTAAGTTGCGAACCTCAAGCTTCTTGATACTCATAGGTCCAGTTGAGACATGAGCTGTACGGAAGGCTTTCTGAAACTGGTCCCATGTCACCGTGCCTATAGGGTAGGTGACAGTGTAATTCTCCCACCATGAGGTTGCTGGTCCATCCAACTGATGTGCGGCAAAACGCACCTTCTCAGCATCGGTACATCCTGTAGTGGTTAACTCCCTTCCAATCCTGCGGAGCCA
The DNA here is from genome assembly GCF_003073215.2 of Triticum urartu. Taxonomy (NCBI): domain Eukaryota; kingdom Viridiplantae; phylum Streptophyta; class Magnoliopsida; order Poales; family Poaceae; genus Triticum; species Triticum urartu. The sequence goes on along the minus strand of NC_053024.1, from coordinate 143,982,605 downwards.
ATCATCTACCACTATAGGCTCGGTGCTACTGGAAAACGCCGGCGGTTGCAACCTCAGAAAAACAGGCTAAGTTGTCAACTGGTGGTGGTGATGGTGGATTGTTGTTGTTGTTGTTGTTGCCTTGGTTCTGAACTAACAACTGCATCAGGGTATTCTGTTGCTGGATCAACTGAGTGAGATCTGATGGGAAAGAAAATCCGGGGTCACGTCTCGGAGGCATCTGATGGGTTTAGAGGGGAGAGATTTAGAATAGAATGAGGTCTAATGAGAAAGCACTACCCATATGCACATGAGACAAACACAATCATTTCACTCAATCAATCAAGCAAGGGCATACAATCGGTCTAAAACTATCGCATTCCGTCCATATGCTCGGACTAATCTGTTTACATGGCGGAATACTACTACTGATGTGGTGGTCTACTAAAAATATTCCTCGGTTGAAGACTCCATGATATCTGCTCCAGCTTCGTCTTCAAAGTCATCATCGCTAAGGGCGGAGTCGGTGTCATCGATGATGATGTAGTCCTCCGGGCGAATCTCCCTGGGTTCTTCGTCTTCCCCTCCTGGTGCGGGGTCTCCCAGGAATATTCCGATCTTCTTAATCAGGTCATCATTCTTCTCCACTAGTACGATGATTTCCTCCTCATAATCTTCACGTGTAGCCTTGAGTTCTTCCTCCAGTTCTGTGATCCTTGTCATCGCGTTCTTCAGATCCATCATGCCTACGCACATCTGATTCTCCTGGCGTCGAATGTGCTGGTTTAGTTCCTGGATGAAAGCTGCAATTTATCTATCCTTCCTGGTGCAGATCATCTCCCATTGCTCGTCTCGGCGCCCACAAATCTGATAAATAGTATCCTTAAGCTCCTTTTGGTAATCTTCTCCAATGCGTCCCATGGTGATGTGAGCTACCATACTCTTTCCTAGACTCCAGGTTGGTGCATCGAAGGAAAACTCTATGAGTTTAGTGACTGGCGTGAAGGTTCTTCCTGGAACTTGAACTTGAATCATCCATCGCTCCTCTTCTGGTAAAGTGGCGTTGTAGGTTCCGGTGAAGCTCGGTATTCCTATGTTCAAGTACCTAGTGACTTCCTTCAAGTGTCGTCCAAAAGGTGCTTCTTCATCCGGTTGTGCAAACTTGTTCCTTGCATCCGCCATCCTAAAGCGTGGAAAATGGTGAGGAGTCAGAAATGAGAAAAGAATAGTGATCTATGGTTTTAGCTTAGTGGTCGTGTCCTACACTCAGCGTGTGCTCTGATACCATCTTGTAGCGACCCGACCTCAAATGGTCATGTCTCTATGCTTCAGTGTCATTCCTGGATCGGTAATGCTGACACACACACAGTACTCGTGGATTTATAACAGAGTAGCAATCACACACTTATTACATCGAATGTCTCCAAAGAGAACTTATTACAATAAATATGACTTAAGGCCATCTAATTATGATAACAGCGGAAGACTTGGAAGATAAAGTGAGTACATCAACTCCAACGGCATATCTGAGCTGCACGGCAATGACCTAACGAACCTTACTCCTCGTCTGAAAAGTCTGCAACATAATACGTTGCAGCCCGAAAATGGGTCAGCACATGGAATATGCTGGCAAAGTAACACAGTAGAGCAAGAACAGAATAATGCTATCACTACATGCATATTTGGCTGGTGGAAAGCTCTATGGTTATAGTTTTTGCGAAAAGCCAATTTTTCCCTACAACAAAGGAATAGATTTTATTTAACTATCATGGTAGTTGAAACATCATTGAGAAGGTTCCTCCAACTCAATCCCAATTAAAGTAATTAACAACCCAACAATATTAATTTAGAGTGATGAGATACTTAAGATACTCCATGTACTAGATACTCAAGATGTCCATAACCGGGGACACGGCTAACCATGATTAGTTTGTACACTCTGCAGAGGTTTGCGCACTTTTCCCCACAAGACTCGATCGCCTTCGTTGAATTTTCTCGTACTACATGATGTTTGAGAAACGGATGACCGAGACACAGTCTTTCAGAAACATTAACTCTCTACTCCGGGCAGACCATACCAAACCTACAACCCACTACCTGCTGATCCACCTCTTCAAGAGCTTCACGTAACTTACTCAACTATGCTAGAGCCCATAATAGCTTGTGGCTACACACGGAAGTTTCTAGCATGAATCATCTCAGTTCCCTTTGAGCCTGGGTGGCGTTCCATAGGAAGATCACACGAGTACTCCGGGATTTCCAAAAATACAGGAAACACTGGGTACTCCAGGTGCCTCAATCCACCTATGTGTGTATTTAAGTTGCCACCTTAAGTTGAACCATTAATTAAACATCTCACATCTATCATGGATTTCACTCACCCACACCACGTCTACGAGCATAGCATAGCAATATAAGCAACGTGTAGAAGTAACTCCCAAGGGTTTGAATGTAACAGGGCAATAGGTTCTACCTCATCAACTACTTCCCAACCCACATGTTAATGACATCCTAACCATGCAATGTTTGAGGATTGGAACTAATGCATAAAAACTAGGTGATAAAGGGGTATGATCAAAGTGTTACTTGCCTTGCAGACGATCAGCGAAACCTAGAGACTCCAAAGAACATGCTTCGCACTCCGGGAATTCTATCGCAAACAAACAATAGCATGCATAAGCAATCAAGCAAGGAAACACGGGTAAAACTCAAATAAAAGAAGATCTAACCAGAAAGTTCAACTTAAGAACTCCGGTTTGCAAAAGGAATCAAATCGAATGGAGCAACGAAACTCAACGACGAAGAAAACAAGATCTGTTTACTAATCTGGACCTATGTCAAATTTTACAGTAGCAAAAGCTTGTTCAAGTTGGTTAAGCAGAAAGAGGGTCTCGAGACGAAGATATAGGCACTTGAATCGCCTGATTCCGACAAACAAGCGAAAAGATAAACTAGAACGAACATCGGATCAGAAATCGCGATCAGAAATAACCGCGAAAAAATCCGATAAAAGAAAACTGATGAATAGGCTAACGAACGAGCATTCGTTGTCTGTAAGTAACGAGCGAAAACCGTTCGTTGAAACGAACGTACGGACGAACGTCCGCTAAAAAGAAAAACCGGGAAAACCGGCAAACTGAAACAAATGAACTAGGTTTTCTTAAAAAAATGGCGGCTACCTCGTCAGTCCGGCCAGACGCGGCGGCGACGGCGGGGCGAGGCGCGGCAGCGGCGAGGTGGCGCAGCAGCGGGCGGCGGGGCGCGCTACGGTGGCTGCGGTTGCGGGCGGCGGTGGCGGGTCGTGGTGGCGGTGGGGGGGGGGTGGGGCGGTGTATATAAAGGGGAGGCGGTGCCTTGGGGAGGGGGCAAGAGGCGGTGGGGAGGAGTTCTGGCCGGACTCCCGGTCCGAGTCGGGGCGGCGGTGGTCTCCTGGGAGGAGACGGCGTCACGGGGACGTGGGCCGGCGGCTAGGCTTCGGCCCAGTTAGCCCCTGCGCAACTCTTTTTCTTAAAACAATTCCGCCAAAACTAAAAAAAATCCTAGAAAAATAAAATAAAAATCTAAAAATGCCAAAACAAATGTTTACCGTCTAAATGAAATATTTAGAACGAGATGAACATTTTCTTGGCCCTAAAATGCAATTTTGAAAATGTGCATTTTTTCTAATGCAAACAAAATTCCAATAAAATCCAAACAAAACAAATATTTGATCTTAATATTTTTCCTCCAATATTTCAATTATTTTGGAGAATTCATATTATCCCCTCTCATATATTTTAATATGAAATATTTTTCCTCCAATACCAAAAATCCTCGTTTCAAAATTTGATAAATCAAATTTGAAAACCGAGGAAATCCCCAACTCTCTCTGAGGGTCCTTGATTTGCTTAGGATTTCGAGGATTGCGAGGCGAAATGCAATAAAATATGATATGCAAGGGGATCGAAAATGGTAGCAAAATGAGCAAGAACATGGGTTTGAGCTATGGGGTGATTTTTTCTGAAGGAAGGAGTGGACGGGTGCTGGAATAAGTAGAGGGGGCCATGTGGGGCCCACAAGGATAGGGGATGTAACATTTTCAAAGCTCCATTGACAAAACTATTTTGGGGGATTGTTCTTCGGTATGTGACTCCTCCAATGGTCCAATTAGTTTTTTTTCTAGTGCTTTATTTATTGCAAATTTTTGCTGCTTTGGTGACCCTGTTCTTGAGCTTGCATGTCAAATTTATATGGTCCAAAGTAGTTTTTATGCATATTATAGCCTCTAGGCACTTGTAGGAGTAGTTGCTATCAATCTTGTTGAGTTTGGTTCACTTTTATTTTGAGTAACTAAAAATTTCAGAAAATTTCAGACGAAGAAAATGATGAGGAGATTGTTGAGAGGCTCCTTGAGCCGGGGTTCGAAGGAAAAAGAAAATGAGGAGAAGGAAAAACCCAAGTATAATCTTCCTCGCACCACAGAAATTTGGCCGTGTGAATGGCCATGTGATGCTTTCTTAGAAGCAGCCGGAATTTACGATGATTTCTATTATTTGGCTGGGAATTTAGGCATCATCAAATTCCTCCTCGACCAGTGTGATCGGTATCTCCTACTCACAAATACTTTCATGCAAAATTTTCACTTTCATGCTAGGAGATCACCACCCATGGTAGACTTTTACTTACATGATGAGTAAAAGGAAATGACGCTCTATGACTTTTGTGAGGCTTGTAAATTACCTTATGAGGGTAGCATCGAGGAACCACACCCTAGTGATGTGGAAGGTTTTTTTCAAGAAATTACCGTAGGGAGAATTCAATTTCCTGCCATACATTATTTTGCTCTCTTTATCAGTAGGTGTATTAATGGTAAACATGAGCATTGCCACATTTGCGTTCCAGATCTTAGTGTCCTCAAGTGTGCGGTGTTAGGTGATAAACGATATAATCTGGGGGCTAGTATTACTAGGAGGTTACACCATAATGCTAAAGATGGAGATTTATTTGGTGGGATTTATGCAACTCGTTTAGCTAAATATTTGGGTGTACCTGTAAGGGGGTATGATATTGAGTTGCCACCTGCTTTTCTAGATTATGAGGCTATGGTACGCTACCAGTTTTCTTAACACTACTAGGAAAAGGCCTACTAATGGCGCACCTAATTTGGCCATTAATGGCGCATTAGTGGTGCGCCAATAGTGCCACGCCATTAGTATATTTTACTAATGGCGCACCACAGGTGCGCCATTAGTATCTGGTATACTAATGGCGCACCTCAGATGCGCCATTAGTAACTTCGGCATACTAATGGCGCACTGTTTAATGATGCGCCATTAGTATCCTTTGGCATACTAATGGCGCACTATGATGTGATGCGCCATTAGTATGAATATTAGATTTTTTATTTTTTTTATTTTCTGTTTTTTGCAGAGGTTACAAAATGTATAATTGGACAAAATATAGACAGCACACATCAACAACAGATTCATCGAATACAATAGAAGATTAGTCTCCGAATACAATTCATCATATTAGTCTCGGAATACAATTCATCATATTAGTCTCCGAATTGAAAAGACTGAAGAAAGATAGAACATTATATTACAAGTCTCGAGACCGCGAGTGGCGAGTTTGTCTTCACATTACAAGTTGATATCGATCATCTAAACTACCATCACATAGAAGAGAGCTGCGGTCATCACGATGAGCATCATCACGATGAAACTCGTCTTCATCCGGTTCCTCCAGCGCTCCCTCCCCTCTCCCGCTAGATAGCGGGCGTATCTAGATTCGGCCTCGGCCCTAGTGGTGTACCCTTTGTAACTGTTACCGCTGAATCGGTGAACCTGTCTCCGACACTCCTCCCAGTCGTCGTAGACTCCGGGAACCTTACCATTGTACACGACATACGACGGCATCGCTATGCAGTAGCCAAACGAAACGTTAGTACCAATTCACAGACAATACATAAGCAATATATAAGTATGCAACAGAATGATTGGAAGAGAAAAGAAAGACATTAATAGCATCGATTACATCTAAGTTGAACGACTCTCTAAACCAAAGAGACATACTACAAGTTCATTAAAGTTTAATTACAACATGAGCCAATCGATGTTTTAGAACTAGACACAGCATCACTGCTGTCGACTCGACTCAAGGGACCGGAGCGTGGATGAAGCCGCCGTTTATCGTGGGAGTCATGAAATAACGGTCGTTGTCAGCCTGCATTTGTAGCATTGTGTCAATGTCACTGTTGGACAGTTGATTTCTGAGGTAGAACTGCCCCGAGGTACGAAGGACATCTTGATGGATGATTTCCGCAAACTCCGACTGGATGCGAAAGAATTCTTGTCTGATGTCCACGTCCTGGATTGCCGACACGCTCGCGGCCCAATCTTTGAGTATACTCGGTAGCAGAAGTTGATGATGGTCCTGTACGATCGCCCGCATGTGATGGATGGCGTAGTAGGCACCCTTCTGACCGCCAGGCGGCTTCTTGACGTAGCAGAACGTCGTATTGTGGGAGAACACGTGCTTGCCGTACTTACGAATAGGCCTGGTGAAGGTGCCTCCAGATTTGACGTAGCCGGGGAGAACATCATCAAGAACCTTCTTGACATTTGTGTAGTCTACGTTCGACTGATGGTCCGGGTCAAAATACATGGCCATGGAATATTTGGGGCTTAGGAGGATGAGCGTGCAATGTGTGTCACTGCAGAAAACACGGAATGTTAAAAGAAAAACGATCGAAATATAAGAATTCATATGTTACAGGGCGGTTAAGGGGATGACTTACTCGGGAAAGTAAGGCACGAGGAAGTTATCCTTATCTTGGTTTGCCAGAATGACGCCTTCGAGGTAAGAAGTCGCAACTTGCCGGTCCCCAGCGCTGCCCAAGATCTTGGCACGCATGTAGAAGGGGCCGACTATCACGATGTCTGGGGTCTTGTCGCGAATGATCCGCATCTCCATACTCAGCGAAAATGGCCGAACGAAGGTGTAGTGCAGCGGATGAAAGTTCAACATAGCGTGGATGTCATCAAACCGCAGGACGATCGTACCCCCGATGGAGTTATCCACAAAGCCCTTGCCCTCCGGCACCTTGGCCGCGAAAACCGGGTATGCCACATCCTTCTCTCCGAGACGCCGCTTCTCCAAAGAAACAACACTGTCATGCAGACTCCGCATAGCACCGGTTGCAGCATCGAGCATATTTCTCGGTAGCATCAGCCTACCCGCCACATGCACCCTCCTCGAGATATCCTCAGGTGAAGGTGGCCCGTCCTGAGCACGGATCGTACTCGGTGCCGGCTGGCCCGCACCCTTGTTAGTCTTTCTTTTGCGTGCCTTCTTCTTCTCCTGTAATGGGACCGAGTTCTGCTCACAGACCGCCTTCTTGAGTGTGCTGGGGCTGATAATATTTCGCACCTCGCCTATCTGAGGCTCGGTGAAGTCGGCAGCTGGAGGCGTCTCCTAAGAGCTGAACAGCAGACGACGCCTGTTGCAACTTGGCTTCTCCGCAGTACCAGCTAGATCGCGCACGTCTTTTGTTGGGTTGGGTTCTTGAGAAGGAGGCCCCATGAAGTCTCCACCATACCCATGATCGGCAAAGTACTGATCGACGTTGGCAAATGTATCGTCGTCGTCGTCGTTCTGATCCTGTGCCATATGCATGTTTGGATCCAGTGGCATTGGGATGTCCGGCACCGTTGCGGCGGTCTTGCCATGGGGCCGACTTGGCGCCGGCACGACTGGCGGTGTTGTCTTTGGGGTGGTGTCCCCCGCCCCCAAACGAATCTGTCTCTTTGGCCAAAGCAGGGGCCAGCTCAGGCAGGCGCTGAGGGTCATCACGTCATCATCGTCGGCCTCGACGGGTCGAATCGGAGGTAACAACTCGTCGCAGTCTGGCAGCACCCGAACCAGTTGAACCCTAAATAAGTTGGGTGGCATCTGGGTACCATGGAACAAGGGGTTGACCGGTTGAACCATTTTGCCCTTGGCGACATCGACCAACTCGTTGTTCACGAAGTGCAGGAGAGTGCACAGAACGTCGGCGGCGCCCTGCGAAAACATGTAGGGCGTCAGGGATGCCTAGTCAAAGGCAAGGAGATGAAGTCCTCGGCCGAGAGAGGCTTAATAGTTACCGTGATGATGGCGTCGAGCTCGGCTAATGTCGAGGCACCGCCAACGGTGGGCGTGCAGTTGACGGAGGGGCCGCTTGCTGCAAAGGTGCCGGCCGGCGTACACCTGGGTGCATTAAGCTCTCGTGCCGGCGCCGGGGACACCAATGGCCCCGCCATCGCGTTCTACGAGTTGCTGGCCGTGAAGCTAGGAATCGGGGGCGGCCCCTGTTGGCCGCCCGCAATCCACGCACTAATCCCCTGGATCAAGGTAGGCACAATGGCGGTGATCGTCGCTCCGAGTTGTTGTTGCACTTGCTCTTGGACCTCGCGCGCCTGGCTTTCCGAGCTGGTCTTTTTCTCGTTTCGCCCACCAGTGTTATAGTATGACGACCATTTTGTCGACAAGCCTTTGCAGGCCACACGACCAGCTGACGTCGGCTTACTGAGCTTATCCTTGTTCTTCATTACATTCAACGCCCTATTTAGAGTGGTGTCCCAAGGGTTGCTCTTAGTCGACCCTGCGCTACTGCTTTCAGTCGGCTGCGGAAGGAATGTGAACCATTTAGAAATTTGGCTTCATTAATTAGAATGCGACCATATGGAGCTAATTACGCGGGGGTGTATTCCTTACCAGAACAAGCTCAAGCGCCCTGGTCTTCGGATCCGTGGTAAGCTCCTTTGTTTTCGGGTCCTTCTTGTACCGGGCCCTGACAAAGTTCCTGGTCTGCTTGTCACCGTATTTATCGAAGAGGGGTGGTAGGCCTTGCTCGGCACGGTCCGCCTCCTCCTTGTCCCATATAGGCTCCGCCACTCTGTAACCGCCGGGACCGAGTGTGTGTTCCCCTAAGTTCAGCTCCCGCATTTCTTTCCCCCACTTACTTGATTCGGAGTTTGCGGTGCTCGAGCAATTGATCTTGAAGTCGTTGTAGTCATCTTCGGTGATCGAAGGATTTTTCTCCTTGATCTTCTCATAACTCTCACCTTTCTCGATCATTCTCTTCACATTGCTTTTCCAAGTAGACGGGGCCTTGCTCATCTTCGTGAGGGCAGCATTGTTCACTTTATTCCCTTTGAGGCTTGTGTTTTCAAATTCAGCGGGGAACTTGTATCGTTCGTGCAGCTTCGTGAAGAGGAGGTTGCGCAAATTCCCTCGGTCAGGATGCCTCAGGTTCTCGGTGTTGATCGGGACGGTGCTCCGGAGAATGCACCCGAGCTGAAGCGAGTACCCCTTGACTATTCGTTCGGGCGCCGTTGGATTCCCGTCGGAGTCCACTTCAGTAACTTCCTCCTTGAGGGTGCGGAGCACGGTCGGGCGCCGGTCCTTCCGTTGCCTCTTCGGTTGGCTGACATCTGTGCGTGCGCCGCCATCATCAGTGGTGGCATCCTCGGCGGCACCATCAGTGCTGGCATCAGTGGGTCATCCTCGGCGGTACCATCAGTGGTCTCAGGATCGGTGGGGAAGGCGGCGTCCTCATACAAGTGAGGTTGTTCCTCCATCTCCTCGGACAGCTTCCAGAATGCCTTGCCGCCCGAACCCCCGGCCTCATCGTTGTTGGCCATGTTTCTCTCTAAATAGGAACAAAGTTTGGTCAAAAAGTTGGTTATTGTCAAGGAACAAGATCATGGTCTCATCATTTAGGGTTTGTCGACACTGAGGCATCCTAAAAGCTAAGCTTTTATCATTGAGGGTTTTTCGACGCCGAGGCACCCTAAAAGCCTAAGCTTTCATCATTTCGGTTTTTATCGACACCGAGACACCGAGGCACCCTAAAAGCCATGCATTAGTCACAAGTACCCCATATGTCCTATTTTTAGCAAAGTCATGCTAAAATTCACGGAAAATTTCAGCATGACCTTTGCTGAAAATAGGACATATGGAGTACCCGAATTTGCCGGAACGGAAGTTAATCGACATTTCGGAAACTAAAGGGCCTCTCGGGTGGACAAGGCAAAAAAGGCCTCCATCACAACATGGAAAATACATTGGCATGTGAAGAGGTGAAACAATATATGCATCTCCAAGCAGTATCATTCAACATTTTGGACAAACCACTACAAGCAACATGAGACACTGAAAACAATTGCTACCAATGAATCTACACTTCTATAAGAAAATAAATCAGAAACTTAGTCTGTCATCATTAGGCAGCCACCATTAGTTATTCCGTTATGTTAAAGCAGAAATAGAAAAATAGACTGAAAACACTAAAATCAGAAACAAATCCAACTGTACAGGCCAATGCATATAGGAAAAGTGAGGGGTTGAACTTCATTTTTTTTCAGGTTTTCTTGGGTGTATGAGGTCTGCTCTAATTTGTTTTGAAAAGTGAACCTGCTGTACTGGCCAATGCATATAGGAAAAGTGAACCTGCAGTACAGGCCAATGCATATAGGAAAATTAAGTCATGGAGAGTTGTTCATGATGTTCCTTGCCTTTTTTTGTCGAACAAACTTGATGCTTAAATTTTGGGTCTGAACATCAAGGATTACTTTGTACTAGTTTACAGAGACGGGGCAGAACAGTTACTTGTTGTATATATATTGCAATGTTTCTCCAATTTATTGGCTCTCAGTCATAGTAGTACAATATACTTGGTGTATTTATGGGTCCACTTAGCATGAAGGACCTTGATCAAATTGAGAATCAAACAGAAATATCGTCAAGCATATCAGGTCAAAGAAGGCAAAAAATTTGTTACATAAGGTAAGGTTCAACAGCTTCAGAACTTTTTCTGTGATACAAATACTGCTTCAGTTTAAGAACATGTCTTAGTTTTGAATTCTCTTAGTGAAAACCTACTTCAGAGCATCTAAATGGTGATGTATCCACTGTAGTTAGGATTTAGCTCAACTTTTAAGAAAAAAATTCTATAGAGTTATGTTCACTATATATGACAGTGTTGTTAGTGGTTCTGCCTTGCTTATGTCAAAGCCACATATTTTTGGAGAATAAGGTATTACTTGATGAGCTATTTGACCTCAGAAATAAGGTACTAATGGATCAGGAACTTCGTACAATCCTCACCCTAGATAGTATGCTCCTTCTGTTACTATTGTTTATTTAATGGCTAACAAAATGAGCTGCAAGAGCAAGAATTGGAGGATCAAACCAAAAATCTGAGGAAGAAGAAAGTATCAGTTGGATTTGTTGTCGACGCCAATTCCCTACTGGAGCAGGATGTGCAGCAAGAGATGGAATAAAAGGACTATTCTGCATTGTTTTAACAATCCATCTACTGGCGTGACCATATCCCTCAGTTTTTGGTCATACAACACAAATGCATTTGGTGCATGAATTGAGCCAGTGCACCTGATATGTTCACACTCTACCATAGCCATCCGTCAAAAAATTGACAGTTACACCAAGACAGATAAATGGTTCTCTAAACACTCCATTCCTAACCTGATATGAGCATACAACGATCGGCCAGTATAAAGTGAGGCTTTTTGGCTCCCGGGCTCCATGAAGCCCGAATTTTATTAAAAATTGACCTTCTAAGTTTCAGAAACATCTGAGAATATACACAAGTACTTATAGATGTATACTAGATGTGTGTAAAATTTCATTATGAAGTAAGTTTTCATGTGAGTTGTACAAAAAAAATCATGTACTTCTATAGAGAATAGTACATGTGCTAGAAATATATGATTTTGTTAGTATTGCCTAGCTCGCACATTTGTGTATTTTACAGCCAAATGGTATAAATCCATAGGTATGTGGCATTTTTTAGAAGTTTTTGAAACCTTAAAATTATAACTTTGAAAAATATCAAATTTCAGGCTCCATGTAGCTCGAGCTCCATTAGCAATTTCTATGGATAATATTACATACAAATATGATTTCGTTTGGTGCCTAGTCAACCGTCATGTGGATCTTACATGTCAGCAAGATGTGTCAAGACAATTTAAATTGGGAAGTCTTCCAGAAATGTATATCTACCGGGCAAAAATTGGGGACAGAAATAAGTCTAGGACAACAAAATTTAGCAACTTCAAATTGACCCATATTCTTTGCAACTTAAGCAACAAAGTTAATTCCAATAAAGGAACTTGTCTATGAAACTTGTATTAAACTTCTTACATGGAAGGAAATATATGGAGTTTTCCAGAAAAATAAATGCATCATGGACGGTGGTGTGGGGGAGAGGAGGAGGGGGAGCTCACGGGGGCGGTGGTGTGGACGGGGCGACGAGGTGGGGCGACGAGGTCCGGGTGGTGGTGGTGCGACGAGGTCCGGGAGGCGATGAGGTCCGGGTGGTGGTGGTTCTCCGGCGACGGTGGTGTGGACGGGGAGAGCGGCGCCGAGGAGACGAGGACGACGGGGCGGCGGGGCAGCGGCGTCGGGAGAGGAGAGGGCGGCGTCGCGGTGTCGGGGCGTCGGGGCGGAGACGAGGACGACGGGGCAGCGTCGCGGCGTCGGGGAGGCGTCGAGGCAGCGGGGCAGCGACGTTGGGAGAGGAGAGGGGAAGGGGATCGAGGGCGAGGGCGTGGGAGAGAGAGGGGATAGGTTTGGGCCGGGGATAGGAGAGGGGAAGGGGATCGAGGGCGAGGGCACAATACTAATGGCGCACCACCCCTCGGTGCGCCATAAGTACATCCATACTAATGGCGCACCTCACCCTGGTGCGCCATTAGTATTTTTTTTTGATTTCTGCTCGAGCCAACAGGTTATCTTCCACCTGACCTGATCCACACCAAGTTCCCTCTACTAGCTCGACTGGTTAGCGGCCAGTTCTCACACCAGGAGGTCCTGAGTTCGATTCCTAGGCTCCACAATTTTTTTATGCATTTAAAATGCTGTTTGATACTTATTTGTGTTTAAATATGTTCAAACTTGTTTAAATCATAACAGTAATATTTTTATTATAAGACAATAATAATTTTTTAAAAATATCATCAAACAGTAATGCCGGTGGAGCGGGGGAGGGTGCGCGGGGTGCGGTGGGTCGGCGGCGGCGGTTGAGTAGGGGAGCGGTGCGGGGGGTCGGAGGCGGCGGTTGAGTAGGGGAATCGAGGGTGCGGGGGGTCGGCGGCGGCGGCCGGTGGACCGGGGGGTGCTCGGCGGCGAGGGGGACCGGATCTGGCGAGGTGGGATAGCGATCGAGATGGAGGGGGATCGAGATCGAGTGTCCATGAAATTTAAAAATATTCATGATAGTTCAAAAAGTGCCCATGAAATACAATCGAGAAATGAAGGCTACGATTTAAATACAATCGATCTTAGCTAGCTATGTGTTCACAATCTTCTTGCCCTTCTTTTTCGCAAATGGAGTTCTTCTGTGGAACGGACGTCCTTTAGGTAGGGTGGTCCTGCTTCTTCTTGTGGTGTATGCTGCTACTTCATCATCGTCGTCATGTTCGATCGTCGGGTCGCCGTACTTGTCGAAGTCTTGCTCATTGGCTACTCCATCCATTCTGATGATCTTCCTTTTGCCTCTCCTCACGATAACACGACTGGGCTTTGACGGGTCGGTAATGAAGAAGCATTGGTCCACTTGGGAAGCCAGTACCCATGGCTCATTTTTCGCGGTGACGTTTGCGCCCGCGGTCTTGGATTTGGCTTCGGGTATAACCATGGTGGTGAAATACCGGTCTTCTTTTAGGACGCTCTTCGCCCATCTGACACGGAACATCGGGACCTTCTCTCTAGCGTAGCTCAGCTCCCAGATCTCCTCGATCCTTCCGTAGTATCTGTCCTTGTCGTTACCGGTGTAGGATTCCATCGTTACCCCGAAGTTCTGATAACCATCGCTCTTCATGTCCTTGGCCTCGGTGTAGAATGTGTAGCCGTTGATATCGTACGCCTCATAGGTCATCAGGTTGTGCTCGCCGCCCTGTGACAAGGAGAATATGAGTTGTTCTTCAGCGGAAGAATCCTCATGTAAAGGGTACGATAGAAGCTTCTGCTTGAACCATCGCGTGAAACATGAGTTGTGCTCTTTGAGTATATCTCCTTCCGTCCGCTGTTGGTGTAACACCCTCGATGCGACTATAGCTCCCACGTGTCGAGGCACGACTTAGAGACATAATCGCATTGAAGGCATATGTCGCAAGTTAGGCAATATTCACAACATCCCATGTAATATGAATAATAAAGGGGGGAACATAGTTGGCTTACACTCGCCACGTCACATCAAACTACATAAATAACATCCATCATTCAAACACTCATGGCCCGACTACGGCGCCAAAATAAAAGAGAACCCAACATGCGACAAGGTCCCAATCACCCCCAACTGGGCACCACTACTGATCATCGGGAAAGGAGAAGTAGTATCGTTGAGAGTCTTCGTCGAACTCCCACTTGAGCTCGTACTCGTCACCTAGAGCGGAATCACCTGGACCCGCATCTGGAGTTATAGTATCTGTGAGCCACAGGGACTCAGCAATCTCGCACCCTCGCGATCAAGACTATTTAAGCTTATAGGAAGGGTAAGGCAATATATGAGTGGAGCTGCAGCAAGCGACTAGCAAGTATGGTGGCTAACTTATTCGCAAAAGAGAGCGAGAAGAGGAGGCAAGGCACGAGCGAGAAGCTAGAGGACAACCTGCGCAAACATTACTCCAACACCGTGTCCACTTCCCGGACTCTGCCGAGAAGAGGCCACCATGGTAACACACTCAATTGATTCATTTTAACTAATTAAGGTTCAAGTTATATACAACCGGACATTAACAAATTCCCATCTGCCCATAACCGCGGGCACGGCTTTCGAAAGTTCAATCCCTGCAGGGGAGTCCCAACTTAGCCCATTACAAGCTCTCACGGTCAACGAAGGAATAGACCTCCTCCCAAGATGTTCCGATCAGACTCGGTATCTCGGTAACTCAAGACACTTCGACAGGTTAAAACAAGACCAGCAACACCTCCCGAATGTGCCGACAAATCCCGATAGGAGCTGCACATATCTCTTTCTCAGGGCACACTCAGATTGTCCTAGGTACGGGTAGGCCAGCCCAGAGTTGCCCCTGGTGGCCACTGGTAGCTGATAGGTGGACCAACACTCAGAGGAGCACTGGCCCGGGGGGTTAAAATAAGATGACCCTTGAGTCTGCAAAACCCAAGGGAAAGAAAAGGCTAGGTGGCGAATGGTAAAACCAATGTTGGGCATTGCTGGAAAAGCTTTAATCAAGGCGAAATATCAAGGGGTTCCCATTATAACCCAACCGCGTAAGGAATGCAAAATCCGGGAACATAACACCGATATGACGGAAACTAGGGCGGCAAGAGTGGAACAAAACACTAGGCGAGAGGCCGAGCCTTCCACCCTTCACCAAGTATATAGATGCATTAAGATCACATGTAAATATAATGATATCCCAACAAGTAAATAAAAGATGTTCCAACAAGGAACGGCCTCCAATCTTCACCTGCAACTGCTATAAGAGGGGCTGAGCAAAGCGGTAACATAGCCAATCAACGGTTTGCTAGGACAATGGTGGGTTAGAGGTTTGACATGGAAATTTGGGAGGCTGACAAGCAAATAGTAGGCATCGTAGCATTGGCATAGCAAAGAGCGAGCAAACTAGCATTGCAAAGATAGTAGTGATTTCGAGGGTATGATCATCTTGCCTGCACAGTTGTCAGAGTTGACTGGATCCTCAAGAGCAAACTCAACGGGCTCCTCGTTAGCGAACTCGTCTCCTGGCTCTACCCAACAAGACAAACAAGCAACAAGGATACAATCAACCACGTGCAAACTCAATCAACACGATGCAAAGATGATATGCTATGCGGGATGCGATGCGGGGTGCAAAATGCAAGATATGACAGGAAAAGCATGAAGCTGGCCTCAACATGGAAATCCAAGTGTTCTACTGGAAAGATGAGATGAAATCGCTTGAAGCCGATATAAAGAACGCCGGAATCGGAGTTACGGTTTGGAAATGGCAAGCGATTCAAAAATGACACCGGTCTGCGATTTACAGCAAGTAGGCATCTAAATGCAACGAAATGAACACGCCACAGCCACCAAACGTGACAACAAAATACATGGCAGGGATGCACACAAGATGGTTAACAAAATCCTAGCACTGAGCTACGGCCAATTCATCCATTAAGAGGTTCAAACAAGCATGGAAAAAACGCAAATGCAAAACAGATTTCAGACTTAGTGAAATTAACACTTGTCTGAAATTTCAGATCATGAAGCCCTCTTCGGAGCATCAAAACAACATGATACATGACCTGATTATGATAAATAAGAACATGGCATGGAGCTAATCAACAAGCTTAACAAAAGACCCAAAGTGACCTGGGGCCAAAAGGGTTCACAAAATATACTAACGGGCACATGAACATAGATAAAACACAATCAGTTTTCAGACTTTGTGAAAACTGAGACATGCTGAAATATAACTCACGATGGCATGTAAACGAGCTCGATGCACTCACTACAGTGCAAGTAATGGCAAGGCAAGCATACATCCATTAAGAAGGCACAAAATTCTAGCTAGAAATGGCAAGAACAATGGCATAGCATGCACGGATCAACTGCAATAGCATCGACAAAATCGCAAACAAGTTGACGATCTGCCCAGATTCACAACGAAGCAAAAGTAGAGCTCGATTGACTCAAGATAGGGTGCTCCATAATTGCAAGTAAAGACATGGCTGGATAGAGCATAACATGATTAACAAAACTACTTTACCGATCATCCTCAAAAGAGGCACGGATCACTAGGAAACAAGCTGAACATATGGCATCATGAACTAAATAATCCTAGACTTAGTGAAAACTACTAAGTCCCTGAAAACAGATTTACCGGGTGCCTCACTTTGCAAGCTTGCACAAGTCACCACACACATCCTAAAAATGCATGGGTTGCACCTCTGGAAAGAAGACAAAATCCTTAACAAAACATATGAAGGACTCACAGGCATAGCATGCACACAATAATCATGGCAAAAATGACAAAAGTCTAAGATGAACTAGCAGATCTGACAATTAACTCACGAAGCCCTCTTCTAACAGCATTTCGGGCATCAAGATGAACTCAAATGAAAATGATGTAATGGATGAAATGATTTAATCGTCGAGCAGAACATTTTGATATTCTATATGCTCAAATCGGAGCTACGGATGCGGAGATATCACCGGTCAAAGTATGCACAAAAATTAGGGTTCGGGGAAGAAAAGTCAACCGAGGTGATTGTTTTTCCAGATCTGGATCTGGCGCGGTTCCCGAGGTTCACCGATGTTACTGTAGCTGCCGGACTTGGAGAGGAGGAGGCCGGGCGTGGGGAGCTCGCCGGAGTGGAGGAGAGGCCGGGGCGGCGGCCGGCCGGCTCGGGGCGGAGCGGTGGCCCGAGGCGGCGGGCGGCGGCGGCCGCCGGTGTAGAAGACGAGGCCGGCGACGGCCGGAGTTGGCGAGGCGGCGCGGTGGCACCGGAGAGGCGGCACGGTGGCTCCGGCCACCGGGCGCGAGGAAGAGGGCGGAGGAGGCGGGCGCTGGCGGGGGAGACAAGCGCGAGGCGGCGGCCGCGGTGGCGGAGTCGGGGGCCGGGCGTGGGCCTCCCGGGCCGGCGGCGCGGTAGGTGGCGGAGGCCACGTGGCAACGGCGGGTTGGCTGCGGCGATGCGTCCGGTCAGATCAGACGTGTCCGGCCGGCGCGGGGATCCTTTTTTTTGGCTAGGGTTTCGTAGGAGGAGATGATCCGAAAACGGAGGGGGGCTATTTATAGGCATAAGTGGAGGTAGGAGAGTCCAAATGAGGTGCGGTTTTCGGCCACGCGATCGTGATCAAACGCTCTAGGTGATGGAACAGAGTTTGGTGGGTTTTGGGCTAAATTGGAGGGGTGTTGGGCTGCAACACACACGAGGCCTTTTCGGTCCCTCGGTTAACCGTTGGAGTATCAAACGAAGTCCAAATGATACGAAACATGACAGGCGGTCTACCGGTAGTAAACCAAGGCCGCTTGGCAAGTCTCGGTCCAATCCGGAAATGTTTAATCCCCACACATGAAAGAAAGCTAGAAATGACCATCGGAGGAGAACGAAGCGCCGGAATGCAAAACGGACAACGGGGAAAATGCTCGAATGCATGAGATGAACACGTATGCGAATGCAATGCACATGATGAGATGATATGAGATGCATGAAAACGAAAACAACACACGGAGACAAAGACCCGAACCCGAGAAATAAATATAACTTAACGCCGGAAACGGCAAGAGTTGGAGTACAAATAGTGAAAGTTACATCCGCGGTGTTACAACACTCCACCACTATGAGAGGATCTCGTCCCGAGATCTAGAATGGCACCGGAGGGAAAACGGAAGAGAAAGAAAAGAGGTAAAACTAAGTTGCTTCTTGGACAAACGAGTGAAACCACGAACCTTGAGAGGTTGAACAAATTGAAAGAAAGAAAGAACACAACAGAGTTGAACGAATTTGAGAGCACTCCGATAGAAAAGAGAAAGAAGGAACATTACTAGAACCTTGTAGGTTGAAAGACATAAGAAAAGGGATTGCAATGGACAAGAAGTATAAGCAAGCACTCCGGTTGAAACGAGATGTACAAGGAGTGATAAAGATCAAATACGGCAACACTCCGGTTGAGAATGTAAGGTAAGGAAGATGAGCTTTGCAACATGGAAGCACTTGGATGAGACTCCGGTTAGAACAGGAATGATAGACACAACACTCCGGTTAAACAAGATAGTGAAGGAATAAGACTGATATAATTTGGACAGCACTCCGACTGTAAATGGAAGAAATAGAACAAGATCTTGAGGAGATGGGATGATACTTGACGAAAACAATAACACAATGCCTCCGGAACAAAAGAATAGAAGTTGGATCGTTGGAAAGGAAAGAGTTGAGAAGAAAATGACATCTTCTACCACAATAGAATTTGAAAGGCATCCTTAAAAGAAGGATTGAACGAAGTTGTTGGGAAATCAACAACGAAAATAGTAAGCTTGTTATGGACTTATAGAAGACATCTCAAAATTATGAGGTGACAACTTGCCGCTAACGGAAAACAATAGATTGGATTGATATCAACAAGGAGACGAGAAACTTATTTCACCGGGAGGATAAACGAATGACTTGGGTCATTTATAAACACCATAACTAGCAACAATCCTTAGGAAAGGCTTTGGTGAAATATAACCCAAGATAACTCCAAAGAAGAGATTGATGGATTTAAAACATCTCGTTCTTAATAACATGTGAATCATGAACTCAAATTATCAAGAATGATGTAAAACCACCTCCAAAGATACGGTAGAAAGAAATTGTACTCCGAATAGCAAGATGAAGAAAGCTTGAGCTCCTTAGCCAAGAATCTCAATGAACACTTTGAGAAGGGATATAAATCCTTGATTAACCAACATGTAGAACCTTCATGACAAACTCCGGTAACAAAAGAATGATCAAACGGAAAGGAAGATGAGAAGAGTAAGGTTGAAGCCTTGCAATGATGAGATGAAGCTTAGCAACGAGATAAAGAGAAAACTTGGCACTCCGGTAAAGAAAGATGAACAAATGGAAACAAGAATTAGATGATCCTCCGGAATAGGGAATTAACCACTTGGATAAAACAAGAATTAGAATTACATTATGCTTATCCTTCACCAATTAAATTGATGACAATCAATGGATTCGACATATTACTTATTCTCGTAGAAAATATTAAGATAGATATAGCGCCAACTTGAGAAGGTCTTCGAAGAACCACCGGTAGAATTTGGAAAACAACGAATGAGTTGATATGATAACCATGGACTAGAATATTGAGCAAACCACCGTAAGAATTGGAAATGAACGAAGAGAAGATAAAGAAACACTGGGAAGAATTATAAAATGAACGAAGATGCTTGAGAATATTTAGATACATGAGAACGAAGAGATCAAGAACTTATTAGAGGAAATTTTATTGATGCACCGGTAAAATTAGGAGGATGAGAGCTGAAAGCTGAGAATGAATAACTCTGAGATGATGGACTCCAGATAACAAACTGAAAAGGCTCCTGAATTGCTCCGGATGGATAAAAGAATTCTAATGATCAACACAATTATGAGAGGATGGCCTCGAACTAGAACCACGAATCTTGAAGAGAATGGAGCAAGATATGGAGGAAAAATTCTTCTTCGGTCTTCAAATCTCCGAGAATGACGACGAGAAACACCACCAAGAATTGTCGAGATACTCCGGGATGACGAATAGAAAGGTTGAACCAATGATGAAAAGAAATGAAAGATCTTGGAGAAAGACATTTGACTGATGACAATTCATTCTTACGTCAAACTTCGAAAAAGAATTTGAGAGTAACGCCGGGAAAATAAGAAGAGTCAGGTAAGATCCTGGAAAAAGACCTGTGGGTTAGGGCCCACTCAAAAGAAAACATCGTTAGAATGATTTAAAAGATAGATTCCACCGGTTGAATTACATGGCTCAAAAGAGATAACATCCTCGAAAGAGCTTGAATGAAAGCAGAGTGGAAACACGATTCTTCTAGATATTATGAGCACTCTGGAACAATTGAATAGCGAGAAAAGAATGAACATGAGGAGCACCGGTATGAGACGGCATTTGAAACAAGGGAAGGAT
Organism: Triticum urartu; assembly: GCF_003073215.2. Taxonomy (NCBI): domain Eukaryota; kingdom Viridiplantae; phylum Streptophyta; class Magnoliopsida; order Poales; family Poaceae; genus Triticum; species Triticum urartu. The sequence goes on along the minus strand of NC_053024.1, from coordinate 143,961,964 downwards.
ATGATCAACAAAGCTTGAATTAGTTCCACCGGAGAAGAAAGAGAATGAATAATGATGAACTTGTAGAGCATCTTCATGAGAAACACTGGGTAAAAACATTGACAGAAAAGAATGGAGAGACTTCATATGAACAAAGGATACTTGATAAACACAATGGATTCCTTGAAAAAAAAGGGGGGGGGGGGGGGGGAAAAACAAAGGCAACTTGGAGGTGGATGAAACAAATAGCGTTGAGAAGAACTGATACTTGATCTTGCGGATGTTGAAATGATCGGATCTGCTTGAAGAGAAGCACATAGGTTGAACAAGATTGGCATAACAATCTCGATTATTAAGGAGGATTAGTATTCTCATAGGAGTATGAGAACACCATTTAGGAAAGGTATGGAATCAACACTTGACTTCAAAGCAACTCGAATACCACAACTCAAAACAAAACAAATGATTGGCTTGCAGAATAAGCCGGAACAAACATATGATAGAGATATCATCCGAAGTTTTCGTGGTAGGGCCTACACGGGCTCGAGCATACAGCACCATCATGTACAAGGCAGTGCACATGACATACGAAGCGTCCCCGAGTCGGCATAGCCAAGGACTCTTTAAGACACAACGAGACTACTGTAAAACCGACCATGAATAGGCGGACCACTAGACGTCGAACCCCAATTTCATATCATACATCCGTCGGAAAGATATCCTAAGAGCTACTTGATTCCCACCTATGAAACTTCCGAAATTTTCCGATTATGCAATCAGGTGTTGGGGATACAGGGGAAACATAATATCTCACCCAAACTAGCAAATCCTACATCCAGCTGTATCCATCCTTCAACACATAACCAAGAAACCTTCAGAAATCAACTACCTCAACCTTCGAAAAGCATCCGTTATACAAGTTATGGCAATACTCCCGAACTCCCGCCCCAGTACTGGGTGGCGTCGAGGTTATCTCACCAACGAACTTCATAAAAGAGATTTTCGATGTCGGCGTACTAAACTCAGGTATTCCAGAACTGCAACGATAAAATTATGATGACAACACCTCAGAGCTCAACTCCCCGGGACACTTCCACTAAACCCCTGACAGGAGGCACCAAGACAATGTTCTCGTCATAAAACCATCGGAACGATTCCAAGATACCCGCGTGATCCTAAATTTTTTTTAGTGAAATTTGAGAAGAGAATAGTCAAAACTCTATGTCAGGATGCCTTACCAGAGCGATGGGGAGACTGGGAAGTAAAAAGAATTCCTAAACTCTCCGATATATAATTCCTAAATGACTCAAAAGATTTTTTTCTAGACTCAAACTCGGCCGCTAAAAACGATCAAGCAATGGGGCTCCTAAGGTCGGCGAAGGCTCTGATACCAACTTGTAACACCCTCGATGCGACTATAGCTCCCACGTGTCGAGGCACGACTTAGAGACATAATCGCATTGAAGGCATATGTCGCAAGTTAGGCAATCTTCACAACATCACATGTAATATGAATAATAAAGGGGGGAACATAGTTGGCTTACACTCGCCACGTCACATCAAAGTACATAAATAACATCCATCATTCAAACACTCATGGCCCGACTACGGCGCCAAAATAAAAGAGAACCCAACATGCGACAAGGTCCCAATCACCCCCAACTGGGCACCACTACTGATCATCGGGAAAGGAAACGTAGTATTGTTGAGAGTCTTCGTCGAACTCCCACTTGAGCTCATACTCGTCACCTGGAGCGGAATCACCTGGACCCGCATCTGGAGTTATAGTATTTGTGAGCCACAGGGACTCAGCAATCTCGCACCCTCGCGATCAAGACTATTTAAGCTTATAGGAAGGGTAAGGCAATATATGAGTGGAGCTGCAGCAAGCGACTAGCAAGTATGGTGGCTAACTTATTCGCAAAAGAGAGCGAGAAGAGGAGGCAAGGCGCGAGCGAGAAGCTAGAGGACAACCTGCGCAAACATTACTCCAACACCGTGTCCACTTCCCGGACTCCGCCGAGAAGAGGCCACCATGGTAACACACTCAGTTGATTCATTTTAACTACTTAAGGTTCAAGTTATATACAACCGGACATTAACAAATTCCCATCTGCCCATAACCGCGGGCACGGCTTTCAAAAGTTCAATCCCTGCAGGGGAGTCCCAACTTAGCCCATGACAAGCTCTCACGGTCAACGAAGGAATAGACCTCCTCCCAAGACGTTCCGATCAGACTCGGTATCTCGGTAACTCAAGACACTTCGACAGGTTAAAACAAGACCAGCAACACCGCCCGAATGTGCTGACAAATCCCGATAGGAGCTGCACATATCTCTTTCTCAGGGCACACTCAGATTGTCCTAGGTACGGGTAGGCCAGCCCAGAGTTGCCCCTGGTGGCCACCGGTAGCTGATAGGTGGACCAACACTCAGAGGAGCACTGGCCCGGGGGGTTAAAATAAGATGACCCTTGAGTCTGCAAAACCCAAGGGAAAGAAAAGGCTAGGTGGCGAATGGTAAAACCAATGTTGGGCATTGCTGGAAAAGCTTTAAGCAAGGAGAAATATCAAGGGGTTCCCATTATAACCCAATCGCGTAAGGAATGCAAAATCCGGGAACATAACACCGATATGACGGAAACTAGGGTGGCAAGAGTGGAACAAAACACTAGGCGAGAGGCCGAGCCTTCCACCCTTCACCAAGTATATAGATGCATTAAGATCACATGGCAATATAATGATATCCCAACAAGTAAATAAAAGATGTTCCAACAAGGAACGGCCTCCAATCTTCACCTGCAACTAGCAACGCTATAAGAGGGGCTGAGCAAAGCGGTAACATAGCCAATCAACGGTTTGCTAGGACAATGGTGGGTTAGAGGTTTGACATGGCAATTTGGGAGGCTGACAAGCAAATAGTAGGCATCGTAGCATTGGCATAGCAAAGAGCGAGCAAACTAGCATTGCAAAGATAGTAGTGATTTCGGGGGTATGATCATCTTGCCTGCACAGTTGTCAGAGTTGACTGCATCCTCAAGAGCAAACTCAACGGGCTCCTCGTTAGCGAACTCGTCTCCTGGCTCTACCCAACAAGACAAACAAGCAACAAGGATACAATCAACCACGTGCAAACTCAATCAACACGATGCAAAGATGATATGCTATGCGGGATGCGATGCGGGATGCAAAATGCAAGATATGACAGGAAAAGCATGAAGCTGGCCTCAACTTGGAAATCCAAGTGTGCCACTGGAAAGATGAGATGAAATCGCTTGAAGACGATATAAAGAACGCCGAAATCGGAGTTACGGTTTGGAAATGGCAAGCGATTCAAAAATGACACCGGTCTGCGATTTACAGCAAGTAGGCATCTAAATGCAACGAAATGAACACGCCACAGCCACCAAACATGACAACAAAATACATGGCAGGGATGCACACAAGATGGTTAACAAAATCCTAGCACTGAGCTACGGCCAATTCATCAATTATGAGGTTCAAACAAGCATGGAAAAAACGCAAATGCAAAACAGATTTCAGACTTAGTGAAATTAACACTTGTCTGAAATTTCAGATCATGAAGCACTCTTCGGAGCATCAAAACAACATGATACATGACCTTATTATGATAAATAAGAACAGTGCATGGAGATACTCAACAAGCTTAACAAAAGACCCAAAGTGACCTAGGGCCAAAAGGGTTCACAAAATATACTAACGGGCACATGAACATAGCTAAAACACAATCAGTTTTCAGACTTAGTGAAAACTGAGACATGCTGAAATATAACTCACGAAGGCATGTAAACGAGCTCGATGCACTCACTACGGTACAAGTCATGGCAATGCAAGCATACATCCATTAAGAAGGCACAAGATGCTAGCTAGAAATGGCAAGAACAATGGCATAGCATGCACGGATCAACTGCAATAGCATCGGCAAAATCGCAAACAAGTTGACGATCTGCCCAGATTCACAACGAAGCAAAAGTAGAGCTCGATTGACTCAAGATAGGTTGCTCCATAATTGCAAGTAAAGACATGGATGGATAGATCATAACATGGTTAACAAAACTACTTTACTGATCATCCTCGAAAGAGGCACGGAACACTAGGAAACAAGCTGAACATATGGCATCATGAACTAAATAATCCCAGACTTAGTGAAAACTACTAAGTCCCTGAAAACAGATTTACCGGATGCCTCACTTTGCAAGCTTGCACAAGTCACCACACACATCCTAAAAATGCATGGGTTGCACCTATGGAAAGAAGACAAAATCCTTAAAAAAACATATGAAGGACTCACAGGCATAGCATGCACACAATAATCATGGCAAAAATGACAAAAGTCTAAGATGAACTAGCAGATCTGACAATTAACTCACGAAGCCCTCTTCTAACAGCATTTCGGGCATCAAGATGAACTCAAATGAAAATGATGCAATGGAATGAAATGATGTACTCATCGAGACGAACATTTTGAAATGCTATATGCTCAAATCGAAGCTATGGATGTGGAGTTATCACCGGTCAAAGTATGCACAAAAATTAGGGTTTGGGGAAGAAAAGTCTACCGAGGTGATTTTTTTTCCAGATCTGGATCTGGCGCGGTTCCCGAGGTTCGCCGCCGTTACTGTAGCTGCCGGACTTGGAGAGGAGGAGGCCGGGCGTGGGGAGCTCGCCGGAGTGGAGGAGAGGCCGGGGCGGCGGCCGGCCGGCTCGGGGCGGAGCGGTGGCCCGAGGCGGCGGGCGGCGGTGGCCGCCGGTGTAGAAGACGAGGCCGGCGACGGCCGGAGTTGGCGAAGCGGCGCGGTGGCGCCGGAGAGGTGGCACGGTGGCTCCGGCAACCGGGCGCAAGGAAGAGGGCGGAGGAGGCGGGCGCTGGCGGCGGAGACGAGCGCGAGGCGGCGGCCCGCGGTGGCGGAGTCGGGGGCCGGGCGTGGGCCTCCCGGGCCGGCGGCGCGGTAGGTGGCGGAGGCCACGTGGCAGCGGCGGGTTGGCTGCGATGATGCGTCCGGTCGGATCGGACGTGTCCGGCCGGCGCGGGGATCCTTTTTTTTGGCTAGGGTTTCGTAGGAGGAGATGATCCGAAAACGGGGGGGGGGGGCTATTTATAGGCATAAGTGGAGCTAGGAGAGTCCAAATGAGGTGCGGTTTTCGGCCACGCGATCGTGATCGAACGCTCTAGGTGATGGAGCAGAGTTTGGTGGGTTTTGGGCCAAATTGGAGGGGTGTTGGGCTGCAACACACACGAGGCCTTTTCGGTCCCTCGGTTAACCGTTGGAGTATCAAACGAAGTCCAAATGATACGAAACTTGACAGGCGGTCTATCGGTAGTAAACCAAGGCCGCTTGGCAAGTCTCGGTCCAATCTGGAAATGTTTAATCCCCACACACGAAAGAAAGCTAGAAATGAACACCGGAGGAGAATGAAGCGCCGGAATGTAAAACGGACAACGGGGAAAATGCTCGAATGCATGAGATGAACACGTATGCGAATGCAATGCACATGATGAAATGATATGAGATGCATGAAAATGAAAACAACACATGGAGACAAAGACCCGAACCCGAGAAATAAATATAACTTAACGCCGGAAACGGCAAGAGTTGGAGTACAAATAGGGAAAGTTACATCCGGGGTGTTACAGTTGGCCCCGGTCATTGTACGTCTTGTTAATAAAGGTTTTCTGCTCTACCACCCAAGGATCGACCACGTCTATGTGTTGTAGCGCGACTAGGTTTGCTCTTTCAAAGTCGGCGAGTCGACCCTCGAAGTCGACATGCATTTCGCGGCGCCCCTCACGGTGACCCCATCCAGCGAGCCTGTTGAGGTGCCTATTGACGGGCAGACCAACGGGGTTCTCGATGCCTAGATAATTCGTGAAGTAGGAGATGCACTCTTCGGTCAGAAAGCCCCTGGCTATGCTTCCCTCTGGACGTGACATGTTGCGAACGTATCCTTTGATGACACCATTCATCCTTTCGAACGACATCATGTTGTGCAGGAACGTCGGCCCGAGTTGGATGATGTCGTCCACGATATGGACCAGCAGATGCACCATAACGTCGAAGAATGCGGGTGGGAAGTACATCTCAAGCTCGCATAGTATCACCATGATCTCTTCCTGTAGCTTTCTGAGTTGCCTCACGCCAACAGACTTTCGAGAGATGACGTCGAAAAAGTTGCATAGGCGAAATAGCGTCTCACGGACGTGCGCGTCCATGATCCCACGGATTGCAACTGGAAGTATCTGTGTCATCAGCACGTGACAGTCATGAGACTTCATCCCGCTGAACTTCTGCTTCGCTGGGTCTAGGTATCTGCTTATCTTCCCCGCGTAACCGTAAGGAAGTTTTACTCCTAGGAGGCAGGTGAAAAACTGCTCGATCTCCTCCTGACTTAGAGTGAAGCACGTGGGAGGGTAGTCATTTCCGGTCTTCTTGGCCTTTTTGACTTTGCGACGACTTTCCGTGTCCTGCTTCGCCTCATCATCATCATCATCATATATAGAGTGAAGCTCCTGCCTGATGCCCATTGATTTCAAGTCTGCCCTTGCTTTCGGCCCATCTTTGGTCCTCTCTGGCATGTTGAGCAGGGTACCAAGCAGACTCTCGCACACGTTCTTCGTGATATGCATTACATCAAGGCTGTGAGGCACACGGTGGATCTTCCAGTACGGCAAGTCCCAGAAAACAGACCTCATTTTCCATACCTTCACCAGTGGCTCTGGCGCCTTTCGCTTCTTTCCCGGCTCTGGCGCCTTTTGCTTCTTTCCCGGTAGTGGGCAATCTTTCCAATTTTTCAACAGCTGGTCTATTTCCTCGCCGCTCCTCGTACGCGGGCGTCCTCGGGGTTCGGTTTCACCATCGAACAGATCCTTGCGTTTTCTCCACGGGTCATCGTCGCGAAGCCACCTTCGATGTCGCATGAACACGGTTTTTGAAGACCCGGGATCTCTATCTAGCTGGCGATACATTGTGTCATCCATGCACCTGACGCATCCAGAAAATCCGTGGACCACCTGCCCCGCGACATATCCGTAACCGAGATAGTCGTGCACCGTCGTGAGCAGCGTGGCTCTCATAGGGAAATATTCTTTCTCTGCGGTGTCCCACGTATTGGCTGGCGTTTTCCACAGCATGTCAAGCTCCTCTTTCAGCAACCCCAGATACAGATTGATGTCATTCCCTGGTTGTTTCGGTCCTTCAATTAGCATACTCATGTGAATGTACTTCCTCTTCATGCACAACCAGGGGGGAAGGTTGTACATCCACACAAACACAGGCCAGGTGCTATGTGTGCTTCTCTGGCTGCCAAACGGATTTACTCCATCGGTGCTCGCGCCCAGCATGATGTTCCTTGGATCGTTCCCAAATTCTAGGTCTTCGAAGTTCAACGCTTGCCACTGGCTTGCATCCTTAGGGTGACTCAGCATCTTGTCTTTTTTATCTATCTCCGGATCATTTGCGTCATCTTCTCGCTTCTTCTCCTCCCTATCCGCGTGCCAACGCAGGAGCTTTGCTACCTTAGGGTCCACGAAATACCGCTGCAGACGAGGAGTGATCGGAAAGTACCACACCACTTTTCGAGGAGATTTCTTCCTCTTCTTGTATCGAGTGACGCCGCACACCGGACATATGGTAGACTCCGCGTGCTCGTCCCGATAAATGATGCAATTTGTTCATGCACACATGGTATTTCACATGCGGTAAATCCAGAGGACACACGATTTTCTTCGCCTCCTCCAAACTGGTCGGGCACTTGTTCCCCTTGGGAAGACGTTCGTGCCAGAATGACATGTTCTCGTTGAAGCATGCGTCTGTCATTTTGTGTTTTACCTTCATCTCCAGAGCCATGAGCGTTACTTTCAGGCGGGTATCCTCGGGCCTGCATCCTTCATACAATGGAGTAACCGCGTCTAACTCAAGTTGATCCATCTTGGCTTTCTCTCGGGCGGCAGCTCTTGCGTTATCCGTCTGCTTGAGAAGCAGCTCTTGAATATGAGGGTCCTACACCCAGCCCATCGATGGTCCAGCGTCGTCTTCTCCGCCGGCATCATCATCTTCATGATCATGCCCGTCGTCTGCTCCGGCATCTTCCTCATCATCATGTCCTGCATCTTCTACGTGATGACTGTGTACAGCATCACCGTCGTGATCATCTCCTGGGGATTCTTCGTCTTCTCGCCCGCCCGAGCCGCGGTGGTTGTCTTGCTGCCCTTCCTCATTTCTTGCCCGGCCCCATGGACGACTTCGTAGTCATCTTCATCACCTTGCCACCGATAGCCATCCATGAAACCACGCAAGAGGAGGTGGTCCCGCACCTGCCCGGATTCCGGGTCCGCAATAAGGCTCTTCAGCTTGCATCTTCGACACGGACATCTTATCTCCGTCTCGTTCTTTTGAAGCATCTCGGCCTTCGCAGACCTCAAAAACCTATTCACGATGCCTTCGGTCATCGTGCAGACCATGGTCGCCTGCGGGGTAGAGCAAAACGATATATTAGAACCAAGAAAAATTTTGGCATGACTTTCCCTAAAAATAAGACCAAAAAGAATGCTTAATGACAAAATTCTCGCCGAAATGGAAATGAATCAACATTCCGGCAAAATATTGGCAACTATCGCATTTCAAATACCGGTACACCTCCAAACACAAACACATATGCAACACCACAAACATATGCAACACCACGAACATACATAGATCTAGCTAGGCCATAAAAAGTGCGTGTGCACATTGTTGTAGGGAGAACAACATAAATATAGCTTCCCCCCTTACTTACCTATCAAAACGAGGTAATTTAACCACTTAAATTGAATGAATCTATGGTGGAAATGAGGTGAAAAAGAGGAGGCACCCGAGACAAGGAGGAGGTGGAGAGAATGAAGTGGGGAGAAAGTGAGTGTGGGTAGGAGAGGCTGTCCAAAATATCTTGTTGCTGCCCACTTACTAATGGCGCACCAACTCTAAATGCGCCATTAGTAATCCAGGTTACTAATGGCGCACCTTCTGGTGGTGCGCCATTAGTAGTTTTGCAAAAAAAACTAGTAATGGCGCACGGTCGAACAGTGCGCCATTAGTAGTTTTGCAAAAAAGGAATAAAAAATATAATAAAAAAAACAACATTAGTGGCGCACTTTCCGACAGGTGCGCCATTACTAGTTACAACTAGTAATGGCGCACTGTGTCTGGATGCGCCATTAGTATGTTTGGACAGGCGCACTAGTTAAAAATTTTTTTTGATACTAATGGCGCACCCTGGGCCAGGTGCGCCATTAGTAGTTTCAGCTGTAATGGCGTATCAGAAGGTGGTGCGCCATTAGTATATACTAATGGCGCACCGCTTGTCTGGTGCGCCATTAGTGTCAATCCCATCTATAGCCCTTTTTCTAGTAGTGTAATAGGAACAGACAGTTCCTCCAGTACTGACTAATCTTTGATAGACGGCACGCCGTCCATGTTACTCTTCCTACTCTTGCTTTCTTTAACTTTCAGGCAAATGGACAGTACTTTATAACTAAAGAGGAGGCAAACGACTATGAGAGAACAGCGGAGGTTGCTCGCCTCCATGCTATAGCCCTTCAGGCAGTTGCTGATGCATCTCAGTACAACCCCAACTACAACTTTGGATATTGATGTCTACTACACAACTTTATTTTTGTAGACACGTTTTGGGCCTCGAAGCGCAGTGTTTTGTAGGACAGTAGCAATTTCCCCTCAAGTGGATGACCTAAGGTTTATCAATCCGTGAGAGGTGTAGGATGAAGATGGTCTCTCTCAAATGGCCACTGGAGCTGATTCCCCCCTTCGGAAGGGTGCCGGAACGGGTCTAGATTGGTTTTCGGTGGCTACGGAGCCCTGCGGCAGTGGAACTTCTGATCTAGGTTAACCCCGAGGGGTTTCGGAATATTTGGGAATTTATAGTGCAAAGAAGGGGTACGAGAGGCCACCGAGGTGGGCACAACCCACCTGGGCGCACCAGGGGGGCCTGGCGCGCCCAGGTGGGTTGTGCCCCCCTCGGGGCACCCCCACGTGCTGCTCTGGCCCAACGGGAGTCTTCTGGCCCATAAAAAAATCAACAAAAAGTTTCGCTGTATTTGGACTCTGTTTAATATTGATTTTCTGCCATGTAAAAAACAAGCAAAAAAGAACAACTGGCACTGGGCACTGGGTCAATAGGCTAGTCCCAAAAAATGGTATAAAGTTGCTATAAAATGATTGTAGAACATCCAAGAATGATAATATAACGGCATGAATACTTCATATATTATAGATACGTTGGAGACGTATTAGATATCCTCCAGGCCAGTGGTCGTAGACCAACTTAGGCCAAAAGCCTAAGCTTGGGGGAGTACATATTTCTCACCGACATTATATTCACGTCCACATACTTATTCCAGTTGTCAGTGTTCATACTTTTCATTGTATTATCCATGCTAATTTACTTCTTTTTCTTGTTTTCTTCTTGTGGGTTTGATAAACCTAATGAAAAACCAAAAAAATTACTTGTAGTTAGTTTACTTTCTATGCGTGCTTAGTAGTATTATTAAAAGAAAATCCAAAAAGATTTCTTGTTATTCTTTTGCTTGTTGGGAGCTTTCCCGTGTAAATAGTTTTTCTCATTCTTGTTTTACTTCCTTCAGAAAAACAAAAACTCGAAAAATATTCTAGTGTGTTTCTTTGAAGTTCTTTTCTTTTCTTTGGGGTCGAGAGGAGAAGACCATGATGAAAATGTTGAGTGGCTCTCATATGCATTATTGTTGATCTAACGAAGACCCATATTACCTTGTCTTCTCCTTCGAATAATTGTTGTAGATTCCAGCTTAGTCCAATACACGTGCACTATTATTATTATCCACACCATCTGGTCGTGCAAGTGAAAGGAAATAATGAAAATATATGATGAAATGATTGAGATGAGGAAAATCTTGTATGAACTCGACCTATCTTGTTTTTGTAAATATGATTAGTTCATCGTTCCTGATTCAGCCTATTATGAATGAAACATGTTTGCAATGACAATTAGAGATTATAGTTACTCATGCCATGCTTAATTAGCTAGGAGTTTAGAATGGTTTACCTTGTGTGCCAACATGGATATTAAAATGGTTGTGATGTAGTATGATAGGATGGTATCCTCCTTTGAATGATTCGAGTGGCTTGACTTGGCACATGTTCACACATGTAGTTGAAACAAAATCAACATAGCCTCCACCATATTTATGTTCATGGTGATTTATATCCTACTCATCCTTGCACTAAATATTGGTTAGTCTCAATGCATGTTTATGACTATTGTCGCTCTCTAGTTGGTCGCTTCCCAGTCTCTTTCTAGCCTTCACATGTACTAAGCGGGAATAGTTCTTGTGCATCCACTTCCATAAACCCCAAAGTTGTTCCATATGAGTCCACCATACCTACCTATATACGGTATTTACCTGTCGTTCCAAGTAAATTTGCATGTGCCAAACTCTAAACCTTCAAATAATAATCTATTTTGTATGCTCGAATAGCTCATGTATCAACTAGGGTTGTCAATATCTTCCATGCTAGGTGGGTTATTCTCACGATGAGTGGACTCTGCTCATCATTCATGAGAAAATGGCCGGTAACCAGGATGCCCAGTCCCTGGCTCAAAGCAAATCAAATCAAAATAATTGCAAACAAAACTCCCCCAGGATTGTTGTTAGTTGGACGGTACTCATTGTTTTGGACCATCCATGGAGTGTGCTTGTTGGTGGTGGGGGAGTATAAACTTTACCATTCTGTTTGGGAACCGCCTATAATGTATGTAGCATGGAAGATACCGAGATCTCTTGGTTGCTATGTTGACAATGAAAGCATACCGCTCAAAATATTATTCCTCTCTATTTCAAAACTCGAGCTCTGGCACCTCTGCAAATCCTTGCTTCCCTCTGCGAAGGGCCTATATATTTACTTTTATTGCTGAGTCATCTTCATCTTATAAAAAGCACCAGTTAGAGAGCACCACTGTCATTTGTATGCATTCTTAGATTATGACTATGACTGGATCTCTTTTACCATGAATTACAATGTCTAGTCAGTCCTTGATTTTCAGGAGTGCTCTGCATTTATGTTTTGCGGTCTCAAAAAGGGCTAGCGAGATACCATCTTTTTATATCATACTAGCAAAAAGGCCCGTGCGCAATGGGAGAAAAAATACCGCACGCTCTTAATTTACAAAAAATGATCTATAATCTAAGAATTTGTAGTGTCGGTGTCAAAACCGGCGGATCTTGGGTAGGGGGTCCCAAACTGTGCGTCTAGGATCGATGGTAACAGGAGACAAGGGACATGATGTTTTTACCCAGGTTCGGGCCCTCTCGATGGAGGTAAAACCCTACTCCTGCTTGATTAATATTGACGATATGGGTAGTACAAGAGTAGATCTACCACGAGATCAGAGAGGCTAAACCCTAGAAGCTAGCCTATGGTATGATTGTTTGATGTATATACTCTATCGACTAGGCTGGCCTCGGTTTATATAACGCACCAGAGGCCTAGGATAACAAGAGTCCTAGCCGAATACGCCGGTGGGGAGGAGTCCTTGTCTTGATCACCAAGTCTTGTGGAATCTTCCATGTATGCGGCAACTGTCCGAACTGGCCCATGAGTATACGGCCATGGGGGTCCTCGGCCCAATCTAACAGATCGGAAGACGACGTGGTGAGTACCCCCTAGTCCAGGACACCGTCAGTAGCCCCCTGAACCAGTCTTCAAATTAGGGACGCTCCTCGATTCTTCCAAACTGTTCTTCATCTTCGGTTGTCGGTCTTGAAAACTGGTTCAACAAATCTTCTCATCTTCGATCTTGAGGATCGCCGAAATGCATTCGACGAGTTTACACGTCGGGTATCCGAGGAGCCCCTTTAAGTTTCCGGCCTTTATCAATGCCTTGTTATTTTTATGCCACACCTCGGGTTTGAAGTTGTTCCCGGGAGGCAGTGTCCTCTTGCATCCGAGCTCTAACGCCAGACTGCATTCGAGGTATCTTTTGAAGCGAAGCACCAATGCCGGACTGCTTCCGAGCTCCAACGCCGAAATGCATCTGAGCTCCAACACCGAAATATATCCAAGCTCCAACGCCGGACTGTGTCCAAGCTCCAACGCCGAAATATATCCGAGCTCCAACACCGGACTGTGTCCAAGCTCCAACGCCGGACTATATCCGAGGTGTCATATCACCTTGGTTCAAAAAAGTTGAAGGAGTTTAGCAGAGCTTAATGCCGGAAATGCCCTCTATGGAACCAGCCACTAGCTCCCGAGCTTTATGCCGGACTGCTTCCGAGGTGGTGCACCACCCCGACTGTGGGCCGATTTTTTGTCAACATTTTTTATTGGAGCAATTTATTCTCTGCGCAGATATATAGCCAGTAGCCCTCAAGGTGTGTATTGGTCTATAACCCGAGATGCACCTGAAGGAGGACGTAAGACCGCTGATCCCAGTAGCCGCTGAGACTCAGGTTGATTTGCAAAATCGGCTTGAGGATCAAGTCCTAGCTCGGCAGAATACTTCAGGATACAAAAGGCGGCGTGCTCAGTCCTCGAGACTCATGTTGAGTGCGGCGGACCAACCTGAGGATCAAAATCTCCTCGGCAACTGTGTTGCACTTAAAATTTTCTGCATTGAACAGGCAATGCAGTAGCCCCCGAGACACTGGTTGGGTGGCAACACCAGATCAGGGGATCGATGTGCCCCTTTAATATTTTTAAATAATAAGCCCGAAGCCCAGTAGCCCCCGAGCCTTAATGCGGGCACGGGTGGCCGAATTAAGGATCAGTATCCATAGTAAAATCACAAATTATGTGTAATGACTCTATGTATCCAAGTACTTTATGTCATTAATGCTCAGATCCGCATTGTACAAAACTTTGTCGACCGACCATCGGCTTCCACCTCCTCGACTAGTAGCCTAGGAGTGTTTGTCCTACTTTATAAAGCCTTTATGAGGGCAAAGATTTACGATAAACAAGGCAATCTGGCCATAGGGTTTTATAAACAAAGGTACGCAGAGAGATATGTTATATTATTGTTTAACATAAGAAATGTCTTCCAAAGAAAATAGTCCCGCTATCGGTTCCTTTCTTTGGGTTGTCATGCTAAGCATGATCATGAAACCTCAGCTCTAATGTAAGAGCAAAATATTGAGGATTTATTTTGGGAGGCCAGTTACTAGCCCCCGGTAGTGTTCGGCGACAGTCGAGGTCAAGCCGTAAACACTTCGGCCAATGTTATGAATGGCCTTCATTTAACACAGTCATCGGATCGCTGACCAGTTTACGCTTATTGTGACAGACAGTTTTCGGCTTTCTCCACTCAGGTGCTTAACCAAGTGAGCTGGAAGCACAACCGAAGTGGTTCTCCCTTTGCACACCTAGCTGAACAGAGCGGAATGTAGGAGGCAAGCGCAGGAGCCGGGCAACCCAACTATTGACCGAAGACACAATTCGAAACCAATGCATATATAGTGAGACCCGAGAATGTTTTTGCCGAATCTATAAAGTTGTCCGGCATTGCACTATGATACTTGTGCTGCAAACACACAAATAGTTTGAAAGTGCCATAAGCTTGGAAAACCAAAAAAAGTCAGTAAAAACATGATATCCGAACAAGATCAAGTGTTCGGTGCCAATCCAAAAATTGGAAGAGAGAAAAAAAGGTGCTTCTGTCGTGTTTTGACAATGACCAAGAAGAAAACACATTTATAGCTCATATATAACTTTTAAGAGCCCCCAAGTGACTTGGGTAAAATAATTTTATGTATAATGATTGTATGTACTGAAGTACTTATATCATATATGTGTTCACCCGAACTTTAAACGCGTCTTAACCGGCCGTCGGCTTCTCCCTCTTCGGCCAAGGGCGAAAAGTGTCATGTACTCCTCCTGTCGAGAGTATCGACGGTGTTTCCAATGACCAGGCAATCAGGCCATAAGGTTGTAACAGACAAAGCGCGCTCAGGGAACTTATGCTATATTACTAACGAAGTGTAAGAAGCATCTTCGAATAAAATAGTACCCCCACCGATACCTTTCTTCGGTGCTCATTATTACTATGAGACTTGTGCAATAGTTTTTTTGTACTCATGAGTTCTGTTGTGTGCCGACCATGATTGAAAACAATAAGAGCGCTAACTTTCAGCTTCACCCAGTCTGAGGTCAGAGCTCGGAGGACCCGGCCGTGACAATCGCAGAGGTGCTCCCTTTACTCCCTAGCCGAACAATCGGGAATGTAGGGGTAAGCACAGGAGCCAGGCAACCCAGCTTGCAAATTGCTTAGGTCAATATGGTGCATATTGTGGCGTAATACACGAATAAGGAACGAAGCCGTACAAGTATAATCATATGCAAGAGAAAAGGCTCCATCAAGGGAGCCCCCAAGTAAACAGGGTATTTGAATTTGTGCGTCACAAACAAAGTTTGGACAAGGAAATTTTTTACAAGCAACTTTTTTTTCCAAAAAGGTATAATGCTTGGTCGAACCGAACACAAGTTAAAAATTTAAAACTTGGAGCATAAAGGCAACTTAGCTGGTTAATGTGTTTGGTATTGACGACGCGGTCCGAGCTTGATGCGGGACAAGGTTCCTTTCCCCAAGCCGGTCCCGAGGTGGCTGAGCAAAGAGGTCGGCACTCCAAAGTGGTGACATAGCACGGTCAATGGAGGCCGGCAGAGTGATGCCGAAGTCCTCGGCATGGGGTGATGAAGTGTTGACGAAGCCCCCCGTCCAGCCGAGGTGACGCTAAAGGATATAGTCCGACTGGATCATTTTCATGTGCACAAAAAATAGTGCAAACCGGAGATAATAGTAATAATAATAATTAAAAAAATCGTTGCATAATAAATAATTTATGCAAAGTGAGTAATAAAAGAAATATGGCCTGGCGCCGAAGTCAAGGCTGGGGCATCGGCGTGATGCGGTAAAGGTGTGGCAAAGCCTAAATTCACAGGTCGGTCCGAGTTCTGGATGCTGCGTTCGCCGGACTATGTACGGAAACTGAATGAAGGACCATGCGACCGTCGTTAATGCGACCATCATTTGATAGACCTGTGTACATATGATGAACAAACCAGAGTAATAATTCCTTGGAAAAATGAACCCAAACAAGCAAAAAAAATACTTGGATTAATAGCACCTGGTTTATTTGTTGTAGCAATCTGAAGAAAGGTGAATCCGAAAATTGTGACTCGATCCGCACACCCATTGCCTGATGGGCGATAAAGCGTCGGTATGGCGATGCTGGCAAAGGTTGGCTCGCCGAGGCAAAGCCCTCGGTCCAGCTAACGTGACGGAGCTGGTCGGCTAGTGGCGCCGAAGTCTTCGGAGTAGGTTGATGAAGAGACGGTGAAGCCCCTGATCCAGCCGAGATGTCGAAGCCTTGATGTCAGCTGATGAGTCGAAGTAGGTCGGCTTGATGGACAACAGCTTGAAGAAGCAACAACGTGGCCCTGCCGATGCAGGTCGTGACGTGGTCGATGCCGGCTTGATGAAGTGACCGTGCGGCGATGCCAGTATGCCCTCTCCGTGTAATCCGTGGGGCGGCGATGTTGGTGATGATTTATCCTTCACGAGGCTGGACTCTTGTTCGGCTTGCCGAGATGATGATCCAAATAAGTTGAGCTCGGCTCAACAAAGTGACGACGTGTCTAGCGCAGGTCGGCAGCCTTGGAGCAATATTGCCGGACTGGTTTGACACCAACATGATGATGAAGATGACCTCAGGGAAGGCTTAAAAATTTACGGGCACGTGTTTAAAAACAACGCACAATACCCTAGCAGAGAATTCCTCTAAAAATGTTGTCCGATATCACGTTCATAAAGAAACATGAATTCGGGTCAGATCCGTATTCGCGTAGAAAACGGATCCAAAAATTGGTCCACTCATCGGAAGGTTCCCGGAGTATGAATCATCGGATCGAGCTGAAATTTGCAGTGGTGGTAGATATGGGAATTCTGCAGTAGACGAACGGTTGGATCTTCCAAAGGACCTCCGAGCTGGGCTCTGGAGACCACGCCCTAAACTGGTCTAGATTCTCGTCCAGATTTGACAGGGCTCCGGTATATCATAGATTGTTAGAGATTCCTTCATCGGAACTCGACGAAAATTTCCAGGGTTGTTGTAGACTCGATTCCGCACAATTCCACTGAAGCGATTGTTAAAACGACACTCGAGGAGGCGGTGGCGGCAGATACGCGTTCGCTGTCCAAAAAAACAGCACGGTCACGGAAGGGCAATGTTGGCGTTGAGCCCTCGAGCTCCATGGATGATTCCTCCCTGATCTTGATAGAGATCGGAGTTGATGTTTGATGAAGGCCCTCGTCCGAACATGGTCATCCGAACATGGGGCACAGTTCTTGGTCGAACCAAGGTGACCAGTCGAGCTGGTGGCGAAGAAGCCGAAGTCGCAGTTGATCTGCAGGCGAGCCATCGATCTTTTTGCCGATCACACAGCGAAACTCTCAATGTCGGTGTCAAAACCGGCGGATCTCGGGTAGGGGGTCCCGAACTGTTCGTCTAGGATCGATTGTAGCAGGAGACAAGGGACATGATGTTTTTACCAAGGTTCGGGCCCTCTCGATGGAGGTAAAACCCTACTCCTGCTTGATTAATATTGATGATATGGGTAGTTCAAGAGTAGATCTACCACAAGATCAGAGAGGCGAAAACCTAGAAGCTAGCCTATGGTATGATTGTTTGATGTATATACTCTATCGACTAGCCTGGCCTCGGTTTATATAATGCACCAGAGGCCTAAGATAACAAGAGTCCTAGCGGAATACGCCGGTGGAGAGGAGTCCTTGTCTTGATCACCAAGTCTTGTGGAATCTACCATGTATGCGGCAACTGTCTGAACTGGGCCATGAGTATACGGCCATGGGGGTCCTCGGCCCAACCTAACAGATCGGGAGACGACGTGGTGAGTACCCCTAGTCTAGGACACCGTCATGTAGCTACAGCCCAAACAAAGATGGTCTCCGTACAAAGAAATGGGCAAGTGATCATGCATTTATTCATGTCATGTTCGGAATGGGGTGTTGTTATGGGCGAGTAAAGAAAAACGACAAAAATAAATGATGACACGTTAGCACACTACGAAGACATGTGTGCATCAATGAAAGTTTTTAGTTTAAGAATCACCAACTTATGATAACTCCTGAACACTTTTTTTCACATGCATATTTCTTAAATACATGAAGAGTTGTTAAAAAGGTTTCTAAAAAGATACATTATTTTTTAATCATAAAAAGAAAAAAAATCTCGAAAAGAACATTTTGTATGGTCTCCAGTGGACGCAGGTACTTGTGCCCCAATTTCATCACTATTTCTTGCCATACATGTCATAGGTATTGGTCCCTGTTTCATCACTATTTATATCTTATCAAATTTGTCTTTTATTTTATTCTTTGTCATGCATGCCTCCTTTTTAATTTTTTTTCATGCAACATCTCATCTTTATCGGCCCTTCTCTACATTTTCTCTTTTATTTCTTTTAGAATGGACATCCCATCTTTATTGTGTCATTCTTTTATTTCTTATCATGCATGACCTTATTTATTGGGTGTCTCTAGAAAATTTTTCTTCAATTTCATGTCCAATCTTGATTTTGCTGAGGTGTTCACCCCCAATCTGACTCAGTACCGGTATGAAAAAAAGACAGATAATGCATTGCTGATTAACATTGCATAGATAGTATTTTCTAAATTGTTAACATGTAAAAATAACATCATATTCAGATTCTACATACTTTGTAATGTCAAAAACATTAGGGGGTTTCTATATAACATGTTAAATTTGGAGTTACGGCTTAGAAGATATGAGTATTTTTTAAAACATTTGATATGTATTGCGGGTTTAATGTCAGAAACATTAGAGGATTTCCATAAAATAGCAAAACGGACTAAGAATACATATTTTTTATTAATAGGTATAGATCATGATTGTTGAAAAGGTGTTGTTATTCGAGATTTATTATTATTTCTCACTAGTTGATTATGAGTAAATGTGAGACCTAAATGTTATTGTGAATATGGTTAGTTCATAATCTATGCTGAAAACTTGAATGTTGGCTTTACATATTTGCAACAACAATATCAAATAGAGTTTGTAAAATTTATTCTTTATCACTTTTAGTTTGTAAACTGAATTGCTTGAGGACAAGCAATTTGTTAAGCTTGGGGGAGTTGATACGTCTCTGTCGTATCTACTTTTCCAAACTCTTTTGCCCTTGTTTTGGATGCGAACGGAACTAACCCGGACTAACGTTGTTTTTAGCAAAATTGCCATGGTGTTATTTTTGTGCAGAATAAAAAGTTCTCAGAACGACCTAAAACTTCACGGAGATAAGTTTTGGAATAAATAAAAAATATTGGCGAAAGAATCAATTGAAGGGGGCCCATAACCTGTCCACGAGGTTGGGGGGCGCGCCCACCCCACTAGGGCGCGCTATCCGACCTTATGGGCCCCTCGACCTCCTCCAACCTCAACTCCAACTCCATATATTCTCTTTCGGGGAGAAAAAAATCAGAGAGAAGGATTTATCACGTTTTATGATATGGAACCGCCGCCAATCCATGTTCTTCCTCGGGAGGGTAGATATGGAGTCCGTTTGGGGCTCCGGAGAGGGGAACCCGTCACCATCTCATCGTCATCAACCATCCTCCATCACCAATTTCATGATTCTCAGAACCGCGCTTGAGTAATTCCATCGTAGGCTTGCTGGACCGTGATGGGTTGGATGATATTTACCATGTAATCGAGTTAGTTTTGTTAGGGTTTGATCCCTAGTTCCACTATGTTCTAAGATTGATGTTGCTATGACTTTGCTATGCCTAATGCTTGTCACTAGTGCCCGAGTGCCATGATTTCAGATCTGAACCTATTAAGTTTTCATGAATTTATTTGTGTTCTTGATCCGATATTGCAAGTTATAGTCACCTACTATATGTTATGATCTGGCAACCCCGGAGTGACAATAGTCGGGACCACTCCCGGTGATGACCGCAGTTTGAGGAGTTCATGTATTCACTAAGTGCTAATGCTTTGGTCCGGTACTCTATTAAAAGGAGGCCTTAATATCCCTTAGTTTCCAATAGGACCCCACTGCCACGGGAGGGTAGGACAAAAGATGTCATGCAAGTTCTTTTCCATAAGCATGTATGACTATATTCGGAATACATGCCTACATTATATTGATGAATTGGAGCTAGTTCTGTGTCACCCTATGTTAAAACTGTTGCATGATGAATGCCATCTAACATAATTATCCATCATTGATCCATTGTCTATGAGCCTTTCACATATTGATCTCTGTTTTGTTACTTTTCCTTTCCCATTGTCACGATTGCTACAAAACTGCTATTCTTTCTTTTGCCACCGTTACCGCTACTTCCATACTACTTTTCTACTAATTAAATACTTTGCTGTAGATATTAAATCTTTCAGGTGTGGTTGAATTGACAACTCAGCTGCTAATACTCAATAATACTCTTTGGCTCCCCTTGTGTCGAGTCAATAAATTTGGGTTGAATACTCTACCATCGAAAACTATTGCGATCCCCTATAATTGTGGGTTATCACTCATGATGCCACTGTTGGGAATCGTTGAATGGGAAACAAAAAACTTTCTACGCACACGCAATGATCTATCCATGGATATGCAAAGCAATGAGAGGGGGAGAGTGTGTCTACATACCCTCGTAGACCGTAAGCGGGAGTGTTTATTCAACGTGGTTGATGTAGTCGTACACCTTCGCGATCCGCCCGATCAAGTACCGAATGCACGGCACCTCCGTGTTCTGCACACATTCAGCTCGGTGTCGTCCTCGCCATCTTGATCCAGCAAGCGGGGCGAGGTAGTAGATGAGTTCCGTCAGCATAACAGCATGGTGATGGTGGTGGTGCAGCAATCCTGCATGGCTTCCCCTAAGCACTACGACAATCTAGAGCGGAGGAATAAACTAGAGGCGGAGGTGTGCCGACACGCGGCGTGGAACAAGCTGTGTATTGTGTGGAACCCCTCCCCATATATATATATATATATATATATATATATATAGGCGTGGGAGGGGAGGAGGCAGCCCTATGGCGCCTCCAATAGGGCCACCCTAGGGTTTTCCTAGTGGAGCGCCACCACCCCCCTTTCATATAATGCACAATGGAGAGGGAAAGGGTGGAGGCGGCCCTTCTCTTTCCTTTCTCCCTTCCGGAGATATGGTAGAAGGAGGTGGCACCTCCCCCTTCCATCTAATTGGGCATGGCCGCCTTAAGGAGGCACACCAGCCCATGTGGGTTGGTGTGTTCCCTCTACATGGCCCAATAAGGCCCAATACTCTCCCGGTGCCTCCGGAACCCCTTCCGGTATTCCGGTAAATTTCCGGTGCATTCCGAAACCATTCTGGAGACCAAATAGCATCATCCTATGTATCAATCTTTACCTCCGGACCATTCTGGACGTCCTCATCATGTTCGTGATGTCATCTGGGTCTCCAAACAACATTCGGTCACTGTTGGGAATATAGCTACCAGGTAAGACCCGCCCAGGAGGGGCCGGGTCAGCCCCAACGGCGGGTTACAAAAGAAGCCCAGTAACATTCAAGGCGGTAGTTTATTAAGACTTATAGAAGGCCTAAGCCCAGAGGCGGCTTAAGGCCCAATATTGTAAACCGCCGTATGTAAGGAAAGACATGTAAAGAAAGGCATGTAAAAGAAGTCACCGAGCCTGACACGTTTTATGGGCCGGCCGGGACTCTGTAGGCCGCCAGGCGTCAACCTGTGTATATAAGGGGACGACCCGACGGCGGCTTAAGGACAAGAAAACAACAACACAAAGCCAGGCAGAGCGTATTCGCTCCCTGGTCATCGAAACCCCAACAATTCCAACACAACTAGACGTAGGCTTTACCTTCACCGTAAGGGGCCGAACTAGTATAAAACCTCTCGTGTCCTTTGTCCCGATTAACCCCTTTAAGCTTCCTATTTTCGATGGCCCTACGACTAAGTCCTTTTGCTAGGACATCTGCCGTGACAATTCCACGACAGTTGGCGCCCACCGTGGGGCCAGCGCACGATGGATTTGAGTTCTTGAAGGGCAGCTTCGAAGGGCTCAAGTAATACGTGATGACCCACAAGTATAGGGGATCTATCGTAGTCTTCCGATAAGTAAGAGTGTCGAACCCAACGAGGAGCAGAAGGAAATGATAATCGGTTTTCATCAAGGTATTCTCTGCAAGTACTGAAATAAGTGGTAACAGATAATTTTGTGACAGGATAAATTGTAACGAGCAACAAGTAACAAAAGTAAATAAAGTGCAGCAAGATGGCCCAATCCTTTTGTAGCAAAGGACAAGCCGAAACAAACTCTTATAATAGGAAAAGCGCTCCCGAGGACACATGGGAATATCGTGAAGCTAGTTTTCATCACGTTCATATGATTCACATTCGATACTTTGATAATTTGATATGTGGGTGGACCGATGCTTGGGTGTTGTTCTTACTTGAAAAAGCATCCCACTTATGATTCACCTCTATTGCAAGCATCCGCAACTACAACAAAAGTATTAAGGTAAACCTAACCATAGCATGAAACATATGGATCCAAATCAGCCCCTTACGAAGCAACACATAAACTAGGGTTTAAGCTTCTATCACTCTAGCAACCCATCATCCACTTATTACTTCCCAATGCCTTCCTCTAGGCCCAAATAGTGGTGAAGAGTTATGTAGTCGACGTTCACATAACACCACTAGAGGCTAGACAACATACATCTTATCAAAATATCAAACTAATACCAAATTCACATGACTACTAATAGCAAGACTTCTCCCTTGTCGTCAGGAACGGACGTAATTACTCACAAAGCATATTCATGTTCATAATCAGAGTGGTAATAATATGCATATAGGATCTGAACATATGATCTTCCACCAAATAAACCAACTAGCATCAACTACAAGGAGTAATCAACACTACTAGCAACCTACTAGCACCAATCCCGGACTTCGAGACAAGAATTGGATACAAGAGATGAACTAGGGTTTGGAGATGAGATGGTGCTGGTGAAGATGTTGATGTAGATTGCCCTCTCCTGGTGAGAGGAGCGTTGGTGATGACGATGGTGATGATTTCCCCCTCCCGGAGGGAAGTATCCCCGGCAGAACAGCTCTGCCAGAGCTCTAGATTGGATCCGCCAAGGTTCCGCCTCGTGGCGGCGGAGTCTCGTCCCGAAAAGTTCCTTCCTATTTTTTTTCTCATCGAAATACCTCATATAGGAGAAGATGGACGTGGGAGAGCCACCAGGGGGCCCACGAGGTAGGGGGCACGCCCCAGGGGGGGTGCCCCCCACCCTTGTGAGCAGGGTGTGGGCCCCCTGGCCTTCATCTTTGACGAGGATTTTTCTTTATTTATTTTAAGATGTTCCGTGGAGTTTCAGGAATTTCTTTATTTGAACTACAGGTGAACAAAGGGTAGGTTCACACATAATGCTTTCTTAAGTATTTCAAATGCTTCTACACGATCATCATCAAAGACAAATGGTATATCTTTTTGCAATAAATTAGTCAGAGGCCGAGAAATTTTTGAGAAGTCCTTAATGAACCTCCTGTAAAATCCGGCGTGACCAAGGAAACTTCTTATACCTTTGATGTCCTTGGGACATGGCATCTTTTCGATAGCATCAACCTTGGCTTTATCAACTTCAATACCTCTTTCAGAAACTTTGAGCCCCAAGACAATACCTTCATTAACCGTAAAGTGGCACTTTTCCCAATTCAAGACAAGATTAGTTTCTTCACATCTCTGCAAAACTCGATCAAGATTGCTCAAGCAATCATCAAAAGAGGAACCATAGATGGAAAAGTCGTCCATGAAAACCTCACAAATCTTTTCACAAAAGTCAAAGAATATAGCCATCATGCATCTTTGGAAGGTAGCAGGTACATTACGTAAACCAAAAGGCATACGTCTATAAGCAAAAGTACCAAAAGGGCATGTAAAAGTAGTCTTTGATTGATCTCTAGCCGACACAGGTATTTGAGAGAAACCAGAATAACCATCTAGAAAGCAATAGTGTGTATGTTTGCATAATCTTTCTAGCATTTGATCAATAAAAGGTAAGGGGTAATGATCTTTCTTAGTAGCTTTATTTAATTTGCGGAAATCAATTACCATCCTATAACCTGTGATAATTCTTTGTGGAATCAATTCATCTTTATCATTAGGAACAATAGTAATACCTCCCTTCTTAGGGACACAATGGACAGGACTTACCCACTCACTATCAGCAACGGGGTAGATTATACCTGCCTCCAGAAGCTTGAGTATTTCTTTTCTTACCACCTCTTCCATTTTAGGATTCAGACATCGTTGAGGATCACGAACTGGTTTGGCATCTGCTTCCAAATTTATTTTATGTTCACATAGAGTGGGACTAATGCCCTTAAGATCATCAGCAGTATATCCAATAGCAGCACGATGCTTCTTCAGAGTTTTTAATAATCTTTCTTCTTCATGCTCTGAAAGGTTAGCACTAATAATAATAGGATATATCTTGTTTTCATCAAGATAAGAATATTTAAGATTATCAGGCAACGGTTTAAGCTCAAACATGGGATCACCCTTGGGTGGAGGAGGATCCCCTAAAATTTCAACAGGTAAATTATGTTGCAGAATAGGTTCCTGTTTAAAGAATACTTCATCTATTTCCCTTCTTTCATTCATGAACATATCATTTTCATGGTCTAGAAAATAGTGTTCTAAAGGATCATTAGGAGGTATGGCAATAGAAGCAAGACCAACAATTTCGTCCTTACTAGGTAATTCTTCCTCACGATGTTGTTTACTAAATTTAGAGAAATTAAACTCATGAACCATATCATCCAAGCCAATAGTAACAACATTCTTTGTGCAGTCTATGGTAGCATTGACAGTATTTAAGAAGGGTCTACCAAATATAATGGGACAAAAACTATCTTGTGGGGAACCAAGAACAAGAAAATCAGCAGGATATTTAGTTTTCCCACACAAGACTTCAACATTTCTAACAATTCCCATCGGTGCAATAGTATCTCTATTAGCAAGTTTAATAGTAACATCAATATCTTCTAACTCAACAGGTGCAATGTCATGCATAATTTCTTTGTATAAGTCAATAGGTATTGTATTAGCACTAGCACCCATATCACATAAGCCATGATAACAATGATCTCCTATTTTAACAAAAATAACAGGCACGCCTACCACAGGTCTATGTTTATCTTTATCACAAGGCTTAGCAATTCTAGCAGTTTCACCTTCGAACTGAATAACATGCCCATCAATATTATCAGACAAGAGATCTTTAACAATAGCAATATTAGGTTCTACTTTAACTTTCTCAGGAGGTGTATAAGTTCTAATATTGCTTTTACGAACAACAGTTGAAGCTTTAGCATGATCCTTTATTCTAATAGGGAAAGGTGGTTTCTCAACATAAGAAGTAGGAACAATAGGATCATTATAAGTGAAGTCTTTTCTTCAACTTTAATAGGTGCAGCTACTTTTACATCTATGGGAGGATGATATTTAAACCACTTCTCCTTAGGGAGATCAACATAAGTAGCAAAAGATTCACAGAAAGAAGCTACTATCTCAGAGTCAAGTCCATATTTAGTGCTAAACTTACGAAAAATATCGGTATCCATAAAAGATTTAACACAATCAAACATAGGTGTCATACCTGACTCTTTACCTTCGTCGAGGTCCAAATCTTCAGAGTTGCGTTTAATTCTATCCAATAAATTCCATCTGAATTCAATAGTCTTCATCATAAAAGAGCCAGCACAAGAAGTATCGAGCATGGTGCGATTGTTTTCAGAAAGCCGAGCATATAAATTTTGAATAATCATTTCTCTTGAGAGTTCATGATTGGGGCATGAATATAACATTGAATTACGACTCCCCCAAGCTTGAGAGATGCTTTCTCCTTCGCGAGGCTAGAAATTATATATATAATTGCGATCACGATGAATAAGATGCATAGGGTAATACTTTTGATGAAATTCCAACTTCAATCTTTTATAGTCCGATGATCTCATATCATCACATAGCCTATAGCATATCAATGCGTCTCCCTTCAAAGATAAAGGGTAGACCTTCTTCTTAGCAACATCATCGGGTATACCTGCAAGCTTAAATAATCCACAAACTTCATCCACATATATTAAGTGCTCATCAGGATGCTTTGTTCCATCTCCTGTAAAGGGTTAGCTAGCAGTTTTTCCATCATACCCGAAGGAAATTCAAAAGGAGTTTCATTTTCAATAGGTTCAGTAGGTTGAGGAGCAACTCTTTGCTCTACTGGACGGGGTGAAGATACCCCGAACACGCCCCTCAGAGAATTACTTTCCGTAGTAACAAGTGACAGTAAATTTCAGCACACTATATAAATATTTTCCTTACCAAATTCCACCTACCAAAGGCGCTACACTCCCCGGCAACGGCGCCAAAAAAGAGTCTTGATGACCCACAAGTATAGGGGATCTATCGTAGTCCTTTTGATAAGTAAGAGTGTCGAACCCAACGAGGAGCAGAAGGAAATGATAAGCGGTTTTCAGCAAGGTATTCTCTGCAAGTACTGAAATAAGTGGTAACAGATAGTTTTGTGATAGGATAAATTGTAACGAGCAACAAGTAACAAAAGTAAATAAAGTGCAGCAAGATGGCCCAATCCTTTTGTAGAAAAGGACAAGCCAGAACAAACTCTTATAATAGGAAAAGCGCTCCCGAGGACACATGGGAATATCGTCAAGCTAGTTTTCATCACGTTCATATGATCCGTGTTTGATACTTTGATAATTTCATATGTGGGTGGACCAGTGCTTGGGTGATGTTCTTACTTGAACAAGCATCCCACTTATGATTAACCTCTATTGCAAGCATCTGCAACTACAACAAAAGTATTAAGGTAAACCTAACCATAACATGAAACATATGGATCCAAATCAGCCCCTTACGAAGCAACGCATAAACTAGGGTTTAAGCTTCTGTCACTCTAGCAACCCATCATCTACTTATTACTTCCCAATGCCTTCCTCTAGGCCCAAATAATGGTGAAGTGTTATGTAGTCGACGTTCACATAACACCACTAGAGGCTAGATAACATACATCTTATCAAAATATCAAACGAATACCAAATTCACATGACTACTAATAGCAAGACTTCTCCCTTGTCCTCAGGAACGAACATAATTACTCACAAAGCATATTCATGTTCATAATCAGAGGGGTAATAATATGCATATAGGATCTAAACATATGATCTTCCACCAAATAAACCAACTAGCATCAACTACAAGGAGTAATCAACAATACTAGCAACCTACTAGCACCAATCCTGGAATTTGAGACAAGAATTGGATACAAGAGATGAACTAGGGTTTGGAGATGAGATGGTGCTGGTGAAGATGTTGATGGAGATTGCCCTCTCCCGATGAGAGGATCATTGGTGATGACGATGGTGATGATTTCCCCCTCCCGGAGGGAAGTATCCCCGGCAGAACAGTTCTACTGGAGCTCTAGATTGGATCCGCCAAGGTTCCGCTTCGTGGTGGCAGAGTCTCGTCCCGAAAAGTTCCTTCCTATTTTTTATCATCGAAAGACCTCATATAGGAGAAGATGGACGTCGGAGAGCCACTAGGGGGCCCATGAGGTAGGGGGCGCGCCCTAGGGGGGCTTCCCCACCCTCGTGAGCAGGGTGTGGGCCCCCTGGGCAGTCAAGGCTCCGGCTCTAGCACGGGATCGTTTGACTTCTTGAAACCTGGCGGGTAAGATTGACATTTTTTCAAGACATCACTGAGCCGGTTGGGTCCTTGGTTGGCAGGAGAGATAGCAGCAAGTTCTCGTTGAGCGCCAGTGTACAACTGCTCCACTAAGGTATAGACCGCCTTCAGTTTAGTCACATTATCTTGGCTCAGATTTTTGCTTTGCGGGCCTGCACATATTTTTTTAACAAGGAGTCAGCAGGCGGTTTATATTCCGGGTCAAAAGAAGGTATAAAATATTAGTACAGATGGCTTACCAAAGATGGTGGAAACCATTTCAGAAACCCGGTTCTTTAAGCCGGTCAGCTCCGTGGTAACCTCCTCAAGAGCCGCTTTAGATTTTTCGGCGCGTTGTGTCAGCATCGTCTTTTCTTCAGCCCAGGATTTCTTTTTGGCAGTCAAGCTGGTTTTCAATTTTTTCGTCTCAGCAAGACTTAATTGAAGTTTAGAATCAGCAGACTTGATTTCTGCCTCTTGATCCGCCAGCCGGGTCTTGGCATCAGTTAATTGGGAGCCCAGTTCAGATAGGTCGTTCTACAAAACATACACATGTGTGTCAAGGCTTCAACTAAAAGTTATAAAGATTCAAGCTTCAAGTACTTTGCACTGCAACACTACTTCACACTTGGGGGTTAATGTCTGCCAAAGCAATCTTTTATGACTCTTATATGTTTCAAAGTCCCAAGTGTTTTACAAAGTAATAACACTTGGCACTTGGGGGCTAATGTCCGCCAAAACAATTTCTTATGACTCTTATATATTTCAAGTCCCAAGTACCTTACAAAGTAATAACACTTGGCACTTGGGGGCTAATGCATGATATTCAAAAAGTTTCTCAAGATTAAGCCGGATTACAGTATTTGTTGGGATTAGTAAAAGATAGCTATGAAGTTAAGTACCGGTTTTTTATGATAAATTGAGCCGGCCCTTGGGGACTACAGGTGAAGTTTGCACTATTCTGTTGGACTTTTGAAAGACTTAAAGAGAAAGTATTCATCTATAGCATAAAGTCTCCAGATCATTCAGTATCATCATCTGAAGACTTGGGGGCTGGCAGAGTATAAGTAAACCGGAGAACATACCTCATATTTCAGCTGAAGTTGCTTGACCATCTAAAACTCTGACTCGCGGCTAGAATGAACATGGCTGAGATAGCCGGGCAAAATGTCATTACCGTTTAGATGGCTGTAGTGAGAAATATCAAAACGCACTTTCTGTCTCTCCAGGGCTTCTTGTTTAGCGGTGTGTCGAGCTAACACAGTGGGAGTCCCACTCAACAAAACGGCTTCCAGTGATCAGAATGTCATGGTCATACGATGATGGCAGGTTGGCTGAGCTGGATGGTCCGGCAGTAGAGGGGTTAACAACAGTGTCATCAGCTGACGGCTCAGGAGGATCCGATTGAGCATTGACAGCCGGGTCTTCTGGTGCTTCAGTTCGAGGGGGAGAAGTTGGCATGGCCGGTTCAGGTGCAAGAACTGACGGGTCTTCTCTCGGTTTAGTCACCTTGGCCATCTTGGACTTGGCTTGACCACTAAGAAAGAGGTTATGAGACAGTTAGTACAAAGATGCAGTTGAAAAGACACGGAGGAAAGATGAATTTTTTATAACCCATGGGTAGTCTTGAAGGCCGGAAATTGAGTCTGAGATGAGTCGCCAGAAGAGCGAGACACCTCCTACAAAAGA
This sequence comes from Triticum urartu, assembly GCF_003073215.2. Classification (NCBI taxonomy): domain Eukaryota; kingdom Viridiplantae; phylum Streptophyta; class Magnoliopsida; order Poales; family Poaceae; genus Triticum; species Triticum urartu. The sequence continues at coordinate 143,932,471 of NC_053024.1, read as the reverse complement.
GAAAATAAATTTAGTAATGCAAGGGAGAAGATCCATTAATGAAAAGTAAAAGATCAAGATAAAAGAGACCTCATTCTAGCGTTTTTGAGGAGTTTGTTGAAGAACGGAAGGCGGTTCATCGTCGTTCCGGGCCTGACGGTGGCTCTCATGTTGCTGCTTTTTCAAAAGAAAATGAGGGTCCAAATAAGCCAAAGGGTGTGAAAACCTTACTTTCCGGATTACCAGTCGAAGTTTCTGTCTTGGAAAATGGGCTGAGTCGGAGGAAATAGTTACCTCTTCTTCTACGGCCTGACTGGCCCCCGTGTCGTCCTGGCAATGGTCAATGTCAATAAGGTTATTAAAAAACTGGCCAAGGGAGTCAAGGGCTACCTCCGAATCAGAAGTATCATCATCAAGCTTTAACAGGTCTTCAATGGTGCTCCTTTTCTTCTTCTTAGACCTCCAGGTCGTCTTCTTGGCTGTTATGGTGGCGGCTCTAGCCTTCTTGGCGGCTTCATGGTCATACTTGGCTTTCCAGAAGTCAGATTTGGCATGTAAACAAGTAAACAAGATAAAAGGTCATGCATGTATTTAAAACTGCTGAGAGAACTACAAAGATAAAAAGGTCAGGGTTTTTTTACCTCACGCGTCGGGTTAAGTTTGCAGAAGGGGTTTAACCCGACTTTACTGGAGTCTTCATATTTGCCGTTCACCAGGAGAGTTGACATTGAAACAATATCTTCTTCAGTTAGTTAAACGGAGTTGTGACGAAGAGAGTCATTTGTGCCTCCACCATATTCATACATCAATTTGGATCGACGACGTAGAGGGATGACCCGCCATGAGACCCAACAACAGGTCAAGTTAACTCCAGTTAAGTCATTCCCCAAAAAGGCGTTAATCCTTCTAATTGATGGAATAAGCTTCTTGCGTTCGGCGGCATTGAGCTTGTGAGGGAGCGCAAACTTGGAATCTAGATGCTCCGCGCGGTAACCCGGCAGTTTTTTCTCGTTGGCTGGTGAAGTGTCTTGACAATAGAACCAGGTCTGATTCTAGTCTTTGGGATGACTCGGCAAGACTATGAGGGGGAAGACGGCGCCCTGTCGGCGCTGAATCGACATGCCTCCAAGTTCCAAGATAGGGCCATTGGTACACTCGTTCTAGCGGTTCAGATAAAAATACTCTCTAAAGAGTTCCACAGTCGGTTCTTCTTGAAGGTACACCTCACAGAGAACTTGGAAATTGCAGATATTGGATATGGAATTGGGCCAGATATCTTGAGGGTGGAGTTTGAAAAAATGGAGAACAACCCTTAAGAAGTTTGAGCCGGGTGGTGAAAAGCCACGATTCATGTGGTCAGAAAAGACAATGACTTCACCATCTTTGGGATTGGGCTGTTCCTCGTCCGGTTCAGGTGCACGGTAAGACATAACATTCTTCCCTGGCAAAAAACCTATGGTGAAGAATTCCTTCAGATTGTCCTCAGTTACTATGGAAGGGACCCAGTTGCAAACGGTCGGTGCTTTTGATGGCATGATGATCAAAGGACGAACTGAAAAGAAAGTAACGTGCCAGTTTAATTCAACGGTGAAATTAATAGTTAAATGATGATGGTGCAAATAGGTAGTGGCAGCTTAAGTAAGGGCTAATGTCATATAAGGGAAAAGTAAGCTGACGTCATAAGCCGCCATGACTACAGACATTTGGAGGAAAACAGAAACATAATTGGCTAAGTGTTGAGGCAAACAGGTTTCCTAAATTCTTGATATTATTCTGGATCGAGTGGTCGTTCAAAAGGGAAAAAATTCTAGACCTAAAAGTCTGGCACAGAAGAGTTCGTGAGCTCTAATGAAACCCTTTTTACCAGAAGAAGGAATCTTCTAGTATCAAGGATGGGCGCAAAACAACTACTGTATGATTATATGTTTCTTTTTGTATTAAGAAGAAGCTACAGTGGAAGAACTACAACGAACCCGTGACGAACTGTGAAGAACACGCAGGAAACTTAGAAACCCTAATGCGGATTTGAGGAGCAGGAAGATGAAAACTTACAACCACGGATCTTCTGTGGAGGTCGCCGCCGTTCTCTGAACCGATTCAGGTTGATGCAGCGGCCAAGGTCGACGGAGACGAGGAGCTCTGCGACGGAGGCGGAGCTCGAGTGACGGTAGGGTTACAAGAGGAAGAAGACGGGGAAAGAGAAGAATGAGAAAGACTGGGGCATGCCTATTTATAAGGAGATAAGCGAACAGGCGGGTGCGAAAATCAAGGAAGACCCAAATAATGACTATCCAACTAAACGAACGCCTCAATTCTCGAAAGACATTAAAATATAAAAATCTATTGAGGGTGACGTCATAACAGTTTTTTGTGTTTTCAGAAGATGACATCACGGTGGGTTACATAATTTTTACAGAGAGAGGAAGATGGATTTCATCTAAGTATTGAAGATTGACAAAGAATAAAGTTCAAAGTCAACCCGGGGCCTAATGTTGGGAATATAGCTACCAGGTAAGACCCGCCCAGGAGGAGTCGGGTCAGCCCCAACGGCGGGTTACAAAAGAAGCCTAGTAATATTCAAGGTGGTAGTTTATTAAGACTTATAGAAGGCCTAAGCCCAGAGGCGGCTTAAGGCCCAATATTGTAAACCGCCGTATGTAAGGAAAGACTTGTAAAGAAAGGCATGTAAACAAATCACCGAGCCAGACACGTTTTATGAGCCGGCCAGGACTCTGTAGGCCGCCAGGCGTCAACCCGTGTATATAAGGGGACGACCCGGCGGCGGCTTAAGGACAAGAAAACAACAACTCGAAGCCAGGCAAAGCGTATGCGCTCCCTCGTCATCGAAACCCCGGCAATTCCAACACAACTAAACATAGGCTTTACCTTCACCATAAGGGGCCGAACTATTATAAAACCTCTCGTGTCCTTTGTCCCGATTAACCCCTTTAAGCTTCCTAGTTGCGATGGCCCTACGACTAAGTCCTTTTGCTAGGACATCTGCCGTGACAATTCCATGACAGTCACCAAACCACATAACTCATATAATACCAAATCGACATCGAACGTTAAGCGTGCGGACCCTATGGGTTCAGAACTATGTAAACATGAACGAGACACTTCTCCAGTCAATAACCAATAGCGGAACCTAGATACCCATATTGGCTGCTACATATTCTACGAAGATCTTTATCGGTTGAACCGTTATGACAATATACGTAATTCCCTTTGTCCATCGGTATGTTACTTGCCTGAGATTTGATCATCAGTATCTTCATACCTAGTTCAATCTCGTTACCGACAAATCTCTTTACTCGTTCCGTAATACATCACCTTGTGACTAACTCCTTAGTCATTTGCTTGCAAGCTTATGATGTGTATTACCGAGAGGGCCCAGAGATACCTCTCTGATACTCAGAGTGACAAATCCTAATCTCAATTTATGCCAACTCAACAAACACCTTCGAAGATACCTGTAGAGCATCTTTATGATCACCCAGTTATGTTGTGACGTATGCTAGCACACAAGGTTTTCCTCCGGTATCCGGGAGTTGCATAATCTCATAGTCGAAGGAATAAGCATTTGACATGCAGAAAGCAATAGCAACAAACTGAACGATCAATATGCTAAGCTAATGGTTGGGTCTTGTCCATCACATCATTCTCCTAATTATGTGATCCCATTATCAAATGACAACACATGTCTATGGTTAGGAAACCTTAACCATCTTTGATCAACGAGCTAGTCTAGTAGAGGCTTACTAGGGGCCCAGTATTTGTTTATGTATTCACACATGTATTTAAGTTTCTGGTCAATACAATTCTAGCATGAATAGTAAACCTTTATCATGAATAAGGAAATATAATATAAAATAAAAACTTTATTATTGCCTCTAGGGCATATTTCCTTCAGTATCCCACTTGCACTAGAGTCAATAATCTAGTTCACATCACCATGTGATTTAACACCCATAGTTCACATTGCCATGTGGCCAACACCCAAAGAGTTTACTAGAGTCAATAACCTAGTTCACATCGCCATGTGATTAACACCCAAAGAGCACTAAGGTGTGATCATGTTTTTCTTGTGAGAGAAGTTTAGTCAATGGGTCTGACACATTTAGTTTTGTATGTATTTTGCAAATTTCTATGTCTACAATGCTCTGCATGAAGCTATTCTTAGCTAATTGCTCCTACTTTCAATATGTATCCAGATTGATACTCATAGTCATCTGAATCTGTGTCAAAGCTTGCATCGATGTAACTCTTTACGACGAACTCTTTATCACCTCCATAACCGAGAAAATATTTCCTTTGTTCAAAAAGCATTAGAATTACTCCATAAAGCATTACTATGAGAGAAGAAGCATTATAATTACTCCATAAAGCATTATTATGCATAAAAACAATGTAAATAACAGTAGGAAAACATGATGCAAAATGGACGTATGAATACACGTAAGTTCAAAAAGGACAAGTAAAAGTAATTTTTTTCTTGATCTTCTTTTGACACGGGTATTTGAGAAAAACCAGAATATCCATCAAGGAAACAAAAGTGTGTATGCTTAGATAATCTTTGTAACATTTGATCAATAAATGGCGAGGGGTAATGATTTTGTAGTAGCTTTGTTGAATTTCCTGAAATCAATTACCATCCTATATCTAGTTACAATTCTTTGTGGGATGAGCTCATTTTTATCATTAGGAACAACAGTAATGCCTCCTTTCTTAGGAACACAATGTACATGAGTTACCCATCTATGATCAGGTATGGGATAAATTATACCTGCTACCAAAAGCTTTAATATTCTAGTTCTTACCACATCCTTCATTGTAGGATTCAATCATCATTGACGATGAACAACTGGCTCCATATTGATTTTGTGCTGGCATAGAGTGGGACTAATGCCCTTAAGATCATCAAGAGTATATCCAACAGCAGCACGGTGCTTCCTAGGAGTTTTAAATAATCTCTTTTCTTTATGATCTGAAAGGTTAGCATTAATAAATAACATGATATATCTTCTTTTCATCAAGATAAGCATATTTCAATGTATCAGGTAATTTCTTAAGTTCACACACAAGATCACCCTTTGGTGGAGGAGAACCTCCAAGAGTTTCAACTGGCAAATTATGTTTAAGGATAGGTGCTTGGTTAAAGAATATCTTATTGCTACCTCTTGAGCACTGTGTTGGTTTTCCCTTGAAGAGGAAAGGGTGATGCAGTAAAGTAGTGTAAGTATTTCCCTAAATTTTTGAGAACCAAGGTATCAATCCAGTAGAGATCACACTCAAGTCCCACGCACATACACAAAGAAAGAAGAACCTCGCTACCAACGCGATAAAGGGGTTGTCAAGCCCTTCACGGTCACTTACGAGAGTGAGATCTAATAGATATGATAAGATAATATTTTTGGTATTTTTATGATAAAGATGCAAAGTAAAATAAATGGCAAAGGAAATAAATAAGTGTTGGAAGATTAATATGATGGAAGATAGACACAGGGCCATAGGTTTCACTAGTGGCTTCTCTCAAGAACATAAGTATTATGGTGGGTAAACGAATTACTGTCGAGCAATTGATAGAATTTAGCATAGTTATGAGAATATCTAGGTATGATCATGTATATAGGAATCACGTCCGAGACAAGTAGACCGAAATGATTCTGCATCTACTACTACTCCACACATCGACCGCTATCCAGCATGCATCTAGAGTATTAAGTTCATAAGAACATAGTAATGCTTTAAGGAAGATGACATGATGTAGAGGGATAAACTCATGCAATATGATATAAACCCCATATTTTTATCCTCGATGGCAACATTACAATACGTGACTTGCTGCCCCTGCTGTCACTGGGAAAGGACACTGCAAGATTGAACCCAAAGCTAAGAACTTCTCCCATTGCAAGAAAGATCAATCTAGTAGGCCAAACCAAACTGATAAATCAAAGGGACTTGCAAAGATAAACCAATCATATATAAAACAATTCAGAGGAGAATCAAATATTGTTCATAGATAATCTGGATCATAAACCCACAATTCATCGGATCTCGACAAACACACCGCAAAAGAAGATTACATCGAATAGATCTCCAAGAGAATCGAGGAGAACTTTGTATTAAGATCCAAAGGGAGAGAAGAAGCCATCTAGCCAATAACTATGGACCCGTAGGTCTGAAGTAAACTACTCACACATCAATGGAGAGGCCATGGAGTTGATGTAGAGGCCCTCCATGATCAATGCCCCCTCCGGTGGAGCTCCGGAAAAGGCCCCAAGATGGGATCTCTCGGGTATAGAAGGTTGCGGCGGTGGAATTAGGTTTTCGTGGTGCTCCTGGATGTTTGGGGGTACGTGGATATATATAGGAGGAAGAAGTACGTCCGTGGAGAAACAGAGGGCCCACGAGGGTGGAGGGCACGCTGGGGGGGGGGGGGGGGGGGGGGGTTAGGCGCGCCCCCTGCCTCGTGCCTTCCTCCCTTCTTTCTTGACAGCCACTCCAAGTCTCCTGGATCACATTTGTTGAGAAAATCACGTTCCCGAAGGTTTCATTCCGTTTGGACTCCGTTTGATATTTCTTTTCTCGAAACCCTAAAATAGGCAAAAAAACAGCAATTTGGGCTGGGCCTCCGGTTAGTAGGTTAGTCCCAAAAATGATATAAAAGTGTAAAATAAAGCCAGTAACATCCAAAATAGATAATATAATAGCATGGAGCAATTAAAAATTATAGATACATAGGAGACGTATCAAGCATCCCCAAGCATAATTCCTGCTCGTCCTCAAGTAGGTAAATGATAAAAGAAGAATTTTTGATGTGGAATGCTTTGTAACATATTTCTCAATGTACTTTTTCTTTATTGTGGCATGAATGTTTAGATCCGAAAGATTCAGGATAAAAGTTTAATATTGACATAGAAATAATAATACTTCAAGCATACTAACTAAGCAATTATGTCTTCTCAAAATAACATGGCCAAAGAAAGTTATCCCTACAAAATCATATAGTCTGGCTATGCTCTATATGCACCACACAAAATATTTAAATCATGGACAACCCCGATGACAAGCCAAGCAATTGTTTCATACTTTTGATGTTCTCAAAATTTTTCAATCTTCACACAATATATGAGTGTGAGCCATGGATATAGCACTATGGTGGAATAGAATGGTGGTTGTGGAGAAGAGAAAAAGGGAGAAGATAGTCTCACATTAGCTACGCATATCAACGGGCTATGGAGATGCCCATCAATAGATATCAATGTGAGTGAGTAGGGATTGCCATGCAATGGATGCACTAGAGCTATAAGTGTATGAAAGCTCAACAAAAGAAACTAAGTGGGTGTCCATCCAACTTGCTTCCTCACGAAGACCTAGGGCATTTTGAGGAAGCCGATCATTGGAATATACAAGTCAAGTTCTATAATGAAAAATTCCCACTAGTATATGAAAGTGATATCATAGGAGACTCTATCATGAAGATCATGGTGCTACTTTGAAGCACAAGTGTGGAAAAAGGATAGTAACATTGTCCCTTCTCTCTTTTTCTCTCATTTTATTTTTTTATTTTTTTAGGCCTTCTTTTTTTAGGCCTTTTTTTCATCTGGAGTCTCATCCCGACTTGTGGGGGAATCATAGTCTCCATCATCCTTTCCTCACCAGGATAATGCTCTAATAATGATGATCATCACACTTTATTTACTTACATCTCAAAAATTACAACTCAATACTGAGAACGAGATATGACTCTATGTGAATGCCTCGAGCGGTGTACCGGGATGTGCAATGATGCATGAGTGACATGTGTGAAAATTACGAACTTGGCTTTGCCACAAATACGATGTCAACTACATGATCATGCAAGCAATATGACAATGATGAAGTGTGTCATAATAACGGAACAATGGAAAGTTGCATGGCAATATATCTCAGAATGGCTATGGAAATGCCATAATAGGTAGGTATGGTGGCTGTTTTGAGGAAGGTATATGGTGGGTTTATGGTACCGGCGAAAGTTGCACGATACTAGAGAGGCTAGCAATGTTGGAAGGGTGAGAGTGCGTATAATCCATGGTCTCAACATTAGTTATGAAGAACTCACATACTTATTGCAAAAATCTATAAGTTATCAAAGCAAAGTATTACGCGCATGCTCCTAGGGGGATAGATTGGTAGGAAAAGACCATCGCTCGTCCCCGACCGCCACTCATAAGGAAGACAATCAATAAATAAATAATGCTCTGACTTCATCACATAACAGTTCACCATACATGCATGCTAAGGGAATCACAAACTTCAACACAAGTATTTCTCAAATTCACAACTACTCAACTAGCATGACTCTAATATCACCATCTCCATATCTCAAAACAATTATCAAGTATAAAACATCTCATACTATTGAATGCACTTGTATGAAAGTTTTTATTATTGCCATGTTGTTATAAAGGACTCTCAAAATAATATAAGTGAAGCATGAGAGAGCAATAGTTTCTATAAAACAAAACCACCACCGTGCTCTAAAAGATATAAGTGAAGCACTAGAGCAAAAACTATATAGCTCAAAAGATATAAGTGAAGCACATAGAGTATTCTAATAAATTTCAAATCATGTGAGTCTCTCTCAAAAGGTGTGTACAGCAAGGATGATTGTGGTAAACTAAAAAGAAAAGACTCAAATCATACAAGACGCTCCAAGCAAAACACATATCATGTGGTGAATAAAAATATAGCTCCAAGTAAAGTTACTGATAGACGAAGACGAAAGAGGGGATGCCTTCTAGGGAATCCCCAAGCTTAGGCTTTTTGGTGTCCCTGAATTTTACCTTGGGGTGCCATGGGCATCCCCAATCTTAGGCTCTTGCCACTCTTTGTTCCATAATCCATCAAATCTTTACCCAAAACTTGAAAACTTCACAACACAAAACTCAAAATAGAAAATCTCGTGAGCTCCGTTAGCGAAAGAAAACAAAACACCACTTCAAGGTACTGTAATGAACTCATTCTTGATTTATATTGGTGTTAAACCTACTGTATTCCAACTTCTCTATGGTTTATAAACTCTTTTACTAGCCATAGATTCATCAAAATAAGCAAACAACACAAGAAGAACATAATCTGTCAAAAACAGAATAGTCTGTAGTAATCTGTTGCTAACGCAAACTTCTGGAACCCAAAAAATTCTAAAACAAATTTCTGGACGTGAGTAATTTATATATTAATCATCTTAAAAAATAATTAACTAAATATCACCTTCCAAATAAAAATGGCAGAGATTCTCGTGAGCTCTAAAGTTTCTGTTTTTTACAGCAAGATCAGAAAGACTTTCCCCAAGTCTTCCCAACGGTTCTACTTGGCACAAACACTAATTAAACACAAAAAACACAACCAAAACAGAGGCTAGATAAATTTGTTATTACTAAACAGGAGCAAAAATCAAGGAATAAAAATAAAATTGGGTTGCCTCCCAACAAGCGCTATCGTTTAACGCCCCTAGCTAGGCATAAAAGCGAAGACAGATCTAGGTATTGCCATCTTTGGTTGGAAATCCATAAGTGGCTGTCATAATAGATCCATATGGTAATTTAATTTAATTTATAGGGAAGTGTTCCATTCCTTTCCTTAACGGAAATTGGAATCTAATATTCCCTTCCATCATATCAATAATTGCACCAATCGTTCTAAGGAAAGGTCTACCAAGAATAATAGGACATGAAGGATTGCAATCTATATCAAGAATAATGAAATCTATGGGCACATAATTTCTATTTGCAACAATAAGAACATCATTAATTATTCCCATAGGTTTATTAATAGTGGAATCCGCAAGGTGCAAGTTTAAAGAACAATCATCAAAATCACGGAAACCTAGAAAATCACACAAAGTTTTTGGAATCGTGGAAACACTAGCACCCAAATTACACAAAGAATAACACTCATGATATTTAATTTTAATTTTTATTGTAGGTTCCCACTAATCATAAAGTTTTCTAGGGATAGAAACTTCGAACTCAAGCTTTTCTTCATAAGATTGCATCAAAGCATCAACGATATGTTTAGTAAAAGCTTTATTTTGACTATAAGCATGAGGAGAATTTAGCACGGATTGCAACAAGGAAATACAATATATCAAATAGAAATTATCATAATTAAATTCCTTGAAATCCAAAATAGTGGGTTCATTACTATTTAAAGTTCTGACCTCTTCAATCCCACTTTTAACAATTTTAGCATCAAGATCTAAAGACTCCAAATTTTTGGAACGCCTTCTAGGTAAAGGTGGCTCATCTTCAATCTCATAATTATCAAGATTCATATTGCAAAACAAAGATTTAATACGAGAAACATCAATAAATTTTAGATCTTCATCTTTATTATCATGAAAACTAGAAGAACTCGCTTTCACAAAGCAATCTTTCTTAGCATGCATCCTAGCGGTTCTTTCTTTGCACTCATCAATGGAAATTCTCATGGCTTTGAGAGACTCATTGATATCATGCTTAGGTGGAATAGATCTAAGTTTCAAAGAATCAACATCAAGAGAAATCCTATCAACGTTCCTAGCCAACTCATCAATCTTAAGCAATTTTTCTTCAATCAAAGCATTGAAACTCTTTTGCGAACTAATAAATTCTTTAATATTAGATTCAAAATCAGAGGGCATATTATTAAAATTTCCATAAGAATTGTTGTAGGAATTACCATATTATTAGAGGAATTACTAGGAAATGGCCAAGAATTAAAATTACCTCTATACGCGTTGTTACCAAAATTGTTCCTACCAACAAAATTCACACCCACAGATTCATAATTATTCTCAATCAAAGTAGACAAAGGCATATCATTAGGATCAGTAGGAGCACTCTTATTAGCAAACAATTTCACAAGTTCATGCATCTTTCACTCAAAACATTAATTTCTTCTATCGCATGCACTTTTTTGATAGTAGATCTTTCAGTGTGCCATTGAGAATAATTAACCATAATATTATCTAGGAGTTCGGTAGCTTCTCCTAAAGTGATTTCCATAAAAGTGCCTCCCGCGACCAAATCTAAAAGATTTCTAGAAGCAAAACTCAATCTAGCATAAAAATGATAGTTTGTGATGGGTACTTGGTATGTCTTGACTTGTGCTTGACTTCACTTGGCACGAATCTCCCCGGCAACGGCGCCCGAAATCCTTCTTGCTACCTCTTGAGCACTGCGTTGGTTTTCCCTTGAAGAGAAAAGGGTGATGCAGTAAAGTAGCGTAAGTATTTCCCTCAGTTTTTGAGAACCAAGGTATTAATCCAGTAGGAGATCACGCTCAAGTCCCACGCACCTACACAAACAAATAAGAACCTCGCAACCAACGCGATAAAGGGGTTCTCAAGCCCTTCACGGTCACTTACGAGAGTGAGATCTGATAGATATGATAAGATAATATTTTTGGTATTTTTATGATAAAGATGCAAAGTAAAATAAATGGCAAAGGAAATAACTAACTGTTGGAAGATTAATATGATGGAAGATAGACTCGGGGCCATAGGTTTCACTAGTGGCTTCTCTCAAGAGCATAAGTATTACGGTGGGTAAACGAATTACTATCGAGCAATTGATAGAATGAGCATAGTTATAAGAATATCCAGGTATGATCATGTATATAGGAATCACGTCCGAGACAAGTAGACCAAAACGATTCTGCATCTACTACTACTACTCCACACATCGACCGCTATCCAGCATGCATCTAGAGTATTAAGTTCATAAGAACATAGTAATGCTTTAAGGAAGATGACATGATGTAGAGGGATAAACTCATGAAATATGATATAAACCCCATATTTTTATCCTCGATGGCAACATTACAATACGTGCCTTCCTGCCCCTGCTATCACTGGAAAGGACACTGCAAGATTGAACCCAAAGCTAAGCACTTCTCCCATTGCAAGAAAGATAAATCTAGTAGGCCAAACCAAACTGATAAATCGAAGAGACTTGCAAAGATAAACCAATCATACATAAAAGAATTTAGAGGAGAATCAAATATTGTTCATAGATAATCTGGATCATAAAACCACAATTCATCGGATCTCGACAAACACACCGCAAAAGAAGATTACATCGAATAGATCTCCAAGAGAATTGAGGAGAACTTTGTATTGAGATCCGAAGAGAGAGAAGAAGCCATCTAGCTAATAACTATGGACCCGTAGGTGTGAAGTAAACTACTCACACATCACCGGAGAGGCCATGGAGTTGACGAGAGGCCCTCCGTGATCAATGCCCCCTCTGGTGGAGCTCCGGAAAAGGCCCCAAGATGGGATCTGTCGGGTACAAAAGGTTGCGGTGGTGGAATTAGCTTTTCATGGTGCTCCTGGATGTTTTGGGGTACGTGGATGTACATAGGAGGAAGAAGTACGTCGGTGGAGCAACGGAGGGCCCACGAGGGTGGAGGGCGTGCCTAAGGGTGGTAGGCGCGCCCCCCTGCCTCGTGCCTTCCTCCCTTGTTTCTTGAAGGCCACTCCAAGTCTCCTCGATCACGTTTGTTGAGAAAATCACGTTCCCGAAGGTTTCATTCCATTTGGACTTCGTTTGATATTCCTTTTCTTCGAAACCCTAAAATAGGCAAAAAATAACAGCAATTTGGGCTGGGCCTCCGGTTAGTAGGTTAGTCCCAAAAATGAAATAAAAGTGTAAAATAAAGCCCATTAACATCCAAATTAGATAATATAATAGCATGGAGAAATAACAAATTATAGATATAGATACGTTGGAGACGTATCACTCATCTATTTCATTTATTTCATTCATATGCATATTGTTTTCATGGTCTAGCAATATTGTTCTAACGGATCAGTAGGACCTACGACAATAGAAGCAAGAGTGATAATTTCATCCTTACTAGGCAATTCTTTATCATGAGATTTTCTATCAAATTTAGATAAATTAAACTCATGAGATACATCACAAAAATTAACACTGGTTGTTTCCTTATTGCAATCAATCTTAGCATTGACTATATCCAGGAAAGGTCTACCAAATATAATGGGACCAAATCATCTTGTGGAGAACCAAGAACTATAAAATTAGTCGGGAATTTGATCTTTCCACACAAGACTTCAACATCTGTAATAATCCCAAGCGGTGAAATAGTATCTCTGTTTGCAAGTTTAATAGTAACATCAATGTCCTCTATCTTAGTGGGCGCAATTTCATTCATAATCTCTTGATATAAGGTAAAAGGAATAGCACTCACACTACCACCCAAATCACATAAACCATGATAACAATGATCTCCTATTTTAACTGAAACAATAGGCATGCCAACCACAAGTCAATTCTTATCTTTAGTATCAGGCTTAGCAATTCTAGTGGCTTCATCGCAGAAGTAAATAACATGCCCATCGATACTATTGACCAAGAGATCTTTAACCATAGCAATATTAGGTTCAACTTTGATTTGTTCAAAGGGTCTAGGTGTTCTATTATAATTTTTGTTAACCATAATTGAAACTTTAGCATGTTCCTATGTCCTAACAGGAAAAGGAGGTTTCTTAATATAAGAAGTAGGCACAACTAGATCAACACTATAAATGATAGTTTCATCTTTAGCTATAACAGGTTCCTCTATCTTTTCTTTAATAGGGGGATGATATTTGAACCAATTCTCCTTAGGGAGATCAACATGAGTAGCAAATGATTCACAAAAGGGAGCTACTATCTAAGAGTCAAGTCCATATTTAGCACTAAACTTATGAAAAACATCGGTTTCCATAATAGATTTAACGCAATCAAACTCAAGTTTTTTACCTGACTCTTTACCTTTGTTGATTTCCCAATCTTCAGAGATGAGTTTAATTATTTCCAAGAGACCCCATTTGAATTCAATAGTTTTCTTCATAAAGGAACCAATAGAAGAAGAATCAAGCATGGATTCATCATTATGAGAAAGCTGAGCATAAAAAATTTGTATAATAATTTCTCTTGAGAGGTCATGATTGGGGCATGTGTACATCATGTACTTAAGCCTCCTCCAAGCTTGAGCCATACTTTCTCCTTCACGAGGCCAAAAAGTATATATATAATTCCGATCACGATGAACTACATGCATAGGATAAAACTTCTGATAAGATTCGAATTTCAATCGGTTCTGATCCCACGTTCCAATATCATCACATAGCCTATAGCATGTTAATGCCTTTTTCCTCCAAATATAAAGAGAATACCTTCTTCTTAACTCCACCCTCGGATAAACCTGCAAGCTTAAACAATCCACAAATTTCATCCACATAGATTAAGTGCATATCAGGATGTACTGTTCCATCTCTTGCATAAGGATTAGCTAGCAGTTTCAGCATACCCGAAGCAATCTCATAATAAATATTTTTAGTTGGTTCTGTAGGTTGAGTGGCAACTCTTATTGCTTCCGGTCGAGGTGAAGATACCCCGAACAAACCCCTCAAAGGATTACTTTTCATAGTGACAAGTGACAGTAAATTTTAACATGTAATATAAATGGTTCCTTACCAAAGACGCTTCACTCCCCGACAATGGTGCTAGAAAAGAGTCTTGATGACCCACAAGTATAGGGGACCAACCTTAGTCCTTTTGATAAGTAAGAGTGTCAAACCCAACGAGGAGCAGAAGGAAATGACAAGAGATTTTTAGCAAGGTATTCTCTGCAAGCACTGAAATTATCGATAACATATAGTTTGATAGCAAGGTAATTTGAAACGAGCAACAAGTAGCAATTGTAACCAAGTTGTAGCAAGGTGGCCCAATCCTTTTTATAGCAAAGGACAAGCCGGAGCGGTCTCTTATAGTAAGCAAAGCATTCTCGAGGACACATGAGAATTCATCTAGTCACTTTCATCATGTTTGTTTGATTCACGTTCGCTACTTTGATAATTTGATATGTGGGTGGACTGGTGCTTGGGTGTTGTTCTTACTTGAACAAGCCTCCCACTTATGATTACCCCCTCTCGCAAGCATCTGCAACTACGAAAGAAGAATTAAGATAAATCTAACCATAACATGAAACATATGGATCCACATCAGCCCCTTATGGAATAACGCATAAACTAGGGTTTAAGCTTCTGTAACTCTAGCAACCATCATCTACTTATTTATCCATAGTGCCTTCCCTTAGACCGAAGTATGGTGAAGTGTCATGTAGTCAAGGTTCACATGACACCACCAAAGGAAGCAACAACATACATATCATCAAAATATCGAATGAATACCAAATTCACATGATTACTTATAACAAGACTTTTCCCATGTCCTCAAGAACAAAAGTAACTACTCACAAATCATATTTATGTTCAAGATAAGAGGGGTATTGAATATCATTAAGGATCTGAACATATAATCTTCCACCAAATAAACCAAGTAGCATCAACTAGAAGATGTAATCAACACTACTAGAAACCCAGAGGTATCAATCCGGGGTTTTGAGACAAAGATTGGATACAAGAGATGAACTAGGGTTTGAGATGAGATGGTGTTGGTGAAGATGTTGATGAAGATTAGTTGTAGGATCTAAAGTATGTCTAGAGGAGGTGATTAGACTACTTGACCAAATAAAAATCTATCTTTTTCCCAATTTTAATTATTGGCAGATTTTAACAACTTAGCACAAGTCAAGCAATCAACCTACACATGCAAGTCTAAGAGTATAGGAGCGGAATGTAAAACATTGCACATGAAGGTAAAGGGAGGAGTTTGGAGGGAGCAAACACAATGTAGACACGGAGATTTTTGGCGTGGTTACGATAGGTGGTACTATCGTACATCCACTTTGATGGAACCTTAAAGCACGAAGGGTAACGGTTGAACGAGTCCACGGAGGGCTCCACCCACGAAGGGTCCATGAAGAAGCAATCTTGTATATCCCACCATGGCCAGCGCCCACGAAGGACTTGCCTCACTGGGGTAGATCTTCATGAAGTAGGCGATCTCCTTGCCCGTACAATCTCCTTGGTTCAACTCCACAACCTTGTTGGAGGCTCCCATGTGACACCTAACCAATCTAGGAGACACCACTCTCCAAAAGGTAATGGATGGTCTGTTGATGATGAACTCCTTGCTCTTGTGCTTCAAATGATAGTGTGACGCCCCAAGACCGATGCTCCAAAAGACTTCCATATTTTTGTGACCTCCATGTGTTTCATTTGTGCTTGCTCTATTTATTTTGCATTGCATTATGTCATCATGCCAGCATGTCATTTAATTTTTTAAACTCAACCAAATAATTTGCATGGAACTCTGATCCATTTATATCGAGGGAATTCACATGGTGGTTTCTCTTTATAACATATCCTCCTAATAATTATGGAGCTATTATAAATATTCCATTTGTTTGGAATTAACCGGAACACACTTGCAAAATAATTCCCATGCCTATCCCACTTTAAGTTTCACCTCCAAACCTTGGCAACAATTCTTTATCTCTTTTATCGAGGCTCCTCTAAAAATATGAACATTTGGACACTTCTCAAACCCGTCCTAGTTCAAACCATTTGGAGTAAATTCAAAGGAATTTGAATTTAATCTTTCATCCATGCCCACACCTATTTTTCTTGGATCAAGCTCCTTTTTACGAGTCCAATAAAATTGGTGTCCTGCTCAAATTCTTCTCCTATCTCTCTCTACTTTTCCTTACTCACTGTTTATTTGTTAAACACAGAGATTAGTCTAGGGGAGAGAGAGTGTGTGTGTGTGCAGGGCCTCAGCCCAATCGCAGCCCACCACCTGAGGCCATCCTTCTTCAGGCAGCAAGACCGGCCCATTTGCACCTAGGCCATCTACAGCCCAGCCCGCACCCATCTAACCTCTAACCCTAACCTACCCGATCCTCTCCCCTCGATCCCTCACCTCGTTCCAGCACGCCGCCGCTTCCACACACAGGGCCGTGCCCGACACCCTCGCGCCTCCTGACGTCCTCCAGGCCAGGGCTCCCTCGCCACCGGACCTCGACCTCGCCGGAGCAAAGCGCCTCCGCATGCCAGCGCAACCCCGTGCGCCGTCGTCGAACCTCGCCGTCCTTCTACACATCGTCGCCGGCCCCGCTTCACCTCGCTGCGCCTACTGCCCTGCCGGCAAGCCCCTGCTCCTGCTCGACCCTGCTGAAGGAAATATGCCCTAGAGGCAATAATAAAGTTATTATTTATTTCCTTATATCATGATAAATGTTTATTATTCATTCTAGAATTGTATTAACCGGAAACATGATACATGTGTGAATACATAGACAAACAGAGCGTCACTAGTATGCCTCTACTTAACTAGCTCGTTAATCAAAGATGGTTATGTTTCCTAGCCATAGACAAAGAGTTGTCATTTGGTTAACGGGATCACATCATTAGGAGAATGATGTGATTGACTTGACCCATTCCGTTAGCTTAGCACTTGATCATTTAGTTTGTTGCTATTGCTTTCTCCATGACTTATACATGCTCCTATGACTATGAGATTATGCAACTCCCGTTTACCGGAGGAACACTTTGTGTGCTACCAAATGTCACAACGTAACTGGGTGATTATGAAGGTGCTCTACAGGTGTCTCCGAAGGTACTTGTTGCGTTGGCATATTTCGAGATTAGGATTTGTCACTGATTGTCGGAGAGGTATCTCTGGGCCCACTCGGTAATACACATCACTTAAGCCTTGCAAGCATTGCAACTAATTAGTTAGTTGCGGGATGATGTGTGATGACCCACAAGTATAGGGGATCTATCGTACTCCTTTCGATAAGTAAGAGTGTCGAACCCAACGAGGAGCAGAAGGAAATGATAAACGGTTTTCAACAAGGTATTCTCTGCAAGTACTAAAATAAGTGGTAACAGATAGTTTTGTGATAAGATAATTTGTAACGAGCAACAAGTAACAAAAGTAAATAAAGTGCAGCAAGGTGGCCCAATCCTTTTTGTAGCAAAGGACAAGCCAGGAAAAACTCTTATATAAGGAAAAGCGCTCCCGAGGACACATGGGAATATCGTCAAGCTAGTTTTCATCACGTTCATATGATTCGCGTTCGGTACTTTGATAATTTGTCATGTGGGTGGACTGGTGCTTGGGTGCTGTTCTTACTTGAACAAACATCCCTCTTATGATTAACCTCTATTGAAAGCATCCGCAACTACAACATAAGTATTAAGGTAAACCTAACCATAACATGAAACATATGGATCCAAATCATCCCCTTACGAAGAACGCATAACCTAGGGTTTAAGCTTCTGTCACTCTAGCAACCCATCATCTACTTATTACTTCCCAATGACTTCCTCTAGGCCCAAATAATGGTGAAGTGTTATGTAGTCGATGTTCACATAACACCACAAGAGGCTAGACAACATGCATCTCATAAAAATATCGAACGAATACCAAATTCACATGACTACTAATAGCAAGACTTCTCCTTTGTCCTCAGGAACAAACATAACTACTCACAAAGCATAAACATGTTCATAATCAGAGGGGTATTAATATGCATATAGGATCTGAACATATGATCTTCCACCAATTAAACCAACTAGCATCAACTACAAGGAGTAATTAACACTACTAGCAACCAACAAGCACCAATCCCGGACTTGGAGACAAGAATTGGATACAAGAGATGAACTAGGGTTTTGAGATGAGATGGTGCTGATGAAGATGTTGATGGAGATTGCCCTCTCCCGATGAGAGGAGCGTTGGTGATGATGATGGCGATGATTTCCCCCTCCGGGAGGGAAGTTTCCCCACCAGAATAACTCTGCCGGAGCTCTAGATTGGATCCGCCAAGGTTCCGCCTCATGGCGGCGGAGTTTCATCCCGAAAGGTTGCTTCTTATTTTTTTTCTCGACGAAAGACTTCATATAGGAGAATATGGTCATCGGAGAGCCACCAGGGGGCCCATGAGGTAGGGGGCGCGCCCTAGGGGGGGGGGCGCCCCCACCCTCGTGAGCAGGGTGTGGGCCCCCTGGTCTTCATCTTTGGCGAGGATTTTTCATTATTTATTATAAGGTGTTCCGTGGAGTTTCAGGACTTTTGGAGTTGTGCAGAATAGGTCTCTAATATTTGCTCCTTTTTCAGCCCAGAATTCCAGCTGCCGGCATTCTCCCCCCTTATGTAAACCTTGTAAAATAAGAGAGAATAGCCATAAGTATTGTGACATAATGTGAAATAACAACCCATAATGCAATAAATATCAATATAAAAGCATGATGCAAAATGGACGTATCAACTCCCTAAAGCTTAGACCTCGCTTGTCCTCAAGCGAAAAGCCGAAATCGAAAAATATGTCCACATGTTTAGAGATGAAGGTGTCGATAAAAATAAAATACAGACATGAGGGCATCATGATCATTCGTAGAACATCAACTTATATAATTCTTGTCATATGATATCTCATGCTAGAGTAATAATTCAATCACAATATCAAGTATGAATCGTAAACTTCATTGAAAACTAACAAACTATAATCTCAGTCATTGAGGCAATTGCAATTTATCATAACATAGGAAAGAGTCAGTGTATAAGAGCTTTTCAGCAAGTCCACATACTCAACTATCATATAATCTTTCACAATTGCGGACACTCACGTAATACTTATGGGTATGGAGTTTTAATCGGACACAGAGAAAGATATGGGCTTATAATTTTGCCTCCCGATGTTTTACCTCAAGGGTAATGTCAACAGTAATAGTTCATGAAAACTCACATCCAATTAGCCATATATACCAGGATCTTTCCAACATACTGTGCTTGCCAAAGGATAAAATGTAAAAAGGAAAGGTGAAGATCACCATGACACTTGCATAAGGTAGAAGACAATAATAAAAGATAGGGCCTTCGCAGAGGGAAGCAGAGGTTTTCATGCGCTTT
The DNA here is from genome assembly GCF_003073215.2 of Triticum urartu. Taxonomy (NCBI): domain Eukaryota; kingdom Viridiplantae; phylum Streptophyta; class Magnoliopsida; order Poales; family Poaceae; genus Triticum; species Triticum urartu. Next base: position 143,912,639 of record NC_053024.1, on the reverse strand, counting down.
TATGGATGGATGCACAAAATTTTAACGCGAAAGAACATCACTTTAGATTGCCACTTGTGATATGGACCTTTATTATGCAGTGTGTCGCTTTTATTATTTCCATATCACACGATCGTATAAAGCTTATTTCCTCCACACCAATCAATCATACATATTTAGAGAGCAATATTTTTATTGCTTGCACCGATGACAACTTACTTAAAGGATCTTACTCAATCCATAGGTAGATATGGTGGACTCTGTCGGTGTACAAAAAGAGGGGTACACTTTTTTGTACCCCTATAACTATGCATGGACAGTCTGAGCCACGGGCACCACCACACCAAGCAAGGCAAGGGAGGTGAGCCAGGGTAAGACCGAAGCTCAAGGGAACTAGGACGACGCCAAGGCCAAGACCATGAAGAGAAAAAGGGACGAAGCGGACTCCCCCGGCAAGATCCTTGCCGGGAGACAGCTTTGGCAACCCCGGCAAGACCCTTGCCGCGGCGACTCGCCCCACGCCTATGGAGAAAATCACCCTTGAGTCCACTGCCCCCATGGGGCATGGATTCGGGAGACATCCCTGTGGTGGCATGCAGATCTTTGTGAAGACGTTCAAGATCAGATACGTACAATAGAAGATGACGACCCTTGGCGGGATCCCAGCCGAGGAAGACCACAAGGCCCCCGACAAGCGCCTTGCCGGGGATGACAGCAGGCGCCCCGGCAAGACCCTTGCCGGGGCCCCGGCAAGGCCCTTGCCAAGAACATCCGCAGGGCCACCAGCAGGCCCACGCCGACTAAACCTCCACCACCGTACGCATGCAGCTGCCGACCCACCCAGCAGGGCAGGCACCTGCGTGGCGGCATGCAGATCTTCGTGAAGACACTCCGCTACGCCACCTCAGCTGCCTGCCTACCTACATGACATCACAGGCATCGCTGGCCAGGGCGCGTGTTTACACAAGAAGGAGCGGCGACGGACGAGACATGTTTCTCCCCCATCCCCGATAAGGCAAGGACACCTAAGCAAGACGCATTAAATGCGCCTTGTCATGTAATGTGAGGGTTAACCTCGCATCACTGTACCCTTTCCACCTCCTGCGTGCCACTTTGGCAACCCCTTTTTCTATAAAAGGAGGCCCGAGGTGACCAGGAGGAGGATTCGGCTTTTTGGAGCTCCTAATGTCCCAGAGATAGCTCAAGAATAGGAATATGCATCCAACAAAGCAGGAGTAGGGTTTTACGCATCCTCGCGGCCCGAACCTGGATAAACAACCTGTGTACTATCTGTTTGATTCGCTCTTCTCACGACCCCGCGCCCCGCTAACCGTAGTAGGGATTCTTGTGATCCCATAGGTGTCGTTCCCACTGACATCTTTGGCGTGCCAGGTAGGGGGCGCAGTTGTGAGAATTGGCTCTAGCAGTTAGCCCAGCACTCCTTCGTCTTCGTGGCCCTTGGAGAAGAAAGGAGGCCCGAAGACCGGCACTCGAGCGACTGCAAACAGAAGCTAAGTTGCACTGAACCCTTATTTGTTCTATCCTTCTTATATGAGATTATTCCCCCCCGGAGATGTCACACCTTTGTATGAGAAACCTGCACGCCAGGGGGCTCTCCCATGATCGGCAACGCCCTTGCCCTGTTTCGAGTCCGCTCAACAGCTCAAGCGGCTGCGTCGAGAATGGCAGAGTAGCCTTCCGCGATCAACAACGCTCTCGATTCTGACTCGAGTCAAGCTCGACAGTTCGAGCGGCCGTGTTCAGAACGGTAAGGTGGCTCGTCCGGCAGCATGCATACCCGGCAGGCCCATGGGGATCCGTCCCCAAAACGCCGCTAGGGGCTTCTGCACCGGCGAACCTACCCAATCGACGTAGGGCGCGCATACAAAGAGAAATTGAACAAGGAAATTACGTGCATGAAAAATTAAGAGTACTGCAAAAGTTATGTTACGTCACATCATTGCTGCGGTTCTAACTAAAGATAAAATTTGTTTTGGTCGGGAACCTGCAGCGGCGAAGAAGAATGAGATGCCTAATCCCGGCGCTGGCCTTCCACCCTCTTGTTTTCGTCGATACTGCTGATGATGGGCTTGATGCGCTCCTTGAGCACCATGAGGTCAGTACCATCCGGCAAGCTATCCATCGCGGCTTCGAAGTCGAGGTCGGGATTCCAGTACGCCATCTTGGTGAGGACCTTGGTCATGACCCCCCGGCAAAGTCGTCGGGCCTCCCCGGCCAACGTGGTCGCTCTGTTGGAGTGAAGATAAGCCAAGGCTCCAAGGACGCCCTCGAAGAACTGGGTCAGCTTGGCGTTGGCATCAACGTGGTCGCATGACAAGGGCCTCGAGCTCCTCATCCTTGCCGCGGAGCATTGCGGCAAGCTTTGCCTCACGCACGGAGAGGTCCTCTTCCTGGGAATCCAATGCGGCTTGATGCTGGTTCCGGGCGGCCTCGGCCGCGGCTGCCAAGTTCACCGCCTTTTCCTGGGCCTTCTCGATGTCAACCATCTTCATGGTGAGCTCTACATCGAGCTCGACCAATTCCCCCTGAAAGGCCCACTGCTCCTCGCGAGTCTGGTGAAACTAGGTCTGCGTCTCAGCAACGCGCGCCTTGAAGTCCACCTCCGCCTTGTCCACCGTTGCCATCCTGGACTTGACCTTGTCCAGGTGAGCACGGTAGAGCACTTGTAGCTTTCGGAAATTGGCCCCCATGGCACGGAAAAGCTGCTCTTCTGGAGAACCATCACCGCCAATGCCCGGTTCATCGACCACCTCGAGCCCGGTGGCAGCAAGCACCTCGCCGTCAAAGACTTCCCCTTCGGCGGGCGCTCGGGACCTTGATGCCCCTGGAAGATGGACGAAAAGATCGTCGCCCACCTTCAGATATCTGCCGGGGCCCGAGGTTGAGGAGGAGGGAGGCTGATCATCAACCACCTCTTCCTCGGCGGTGGCCTTGCCGGCTTCCCCGGCAGGCCCAACGCTGGCACCCTCGGCAGAAGCCTCGCCGGTCGCCTTGGCGGCCCCCGCAGTGGTGTCCTCAGCAGCATCCTTGGCGGCCTCATCGGCGGCGACCTCGTCAGCATCTCTGGCGGCCTCCTCAGCGGCAATCCTGTCGGCCTCCGCCGCGGCCTCTCAGCAATATTCCCAACAACAGTATCCACGTCCTCCATATCTATTGAAGGAGGGCCTAGGCAGTAATGGGAGCAATGAAGCCAAGAAAAAGAATAAGGGAAAAACAGAGACGGAGGACAGGCGACTCACCAGTGCCAGGCTCTGAAGCAGAAGTCCCCTCCCTGCAAGCATTTGGCGCCGTGGCAGAGTCACCAGCGCCCAAGTTCCCCTCTTCCTCCATGGGTGTGGGCTCCGTGCTTGATGCCCTTGCCGGGACGCCCCTCGCGGCGGCGTAGTCGATGGGGGTGGTGTGTTGGGGGTAGCCATCTGTGGCTCCTCCTGCTGCCGCTCCCTTCCTGCAAACCCGACAAGGTCAACACCATAGCATCGAACGCCTACCACATGTCGAATAAGAGGAGGGTGACGAACTTACACTGGGGGCTGTGCTGGGGGCTGCTGTCCGGGCTGCTCAACACCACCAGTGGCGTCGTTGAAGCCCCTGCCGGGGGCTGACTGCTCGCCGAGGCCTTCGCCCTCTTCACCCTCTGGGCCAACGTCTCTGCATCCCTGCAAAAGAAAAAACGGATCAGGAGAGGTGACTTAATTTGGGGGAATGGAAATGGCAGTAAGGAACGGAGTACTTACTCATCATCCATCTCCTCCTCTTCCACCACTTTCCTTTTCCTCTTCGGGTTGAGAGGCCCAAGATCAAAAGCGACCTCCGCGTCGACATCCGAGTCGACATCTGCCGGAGGAGACGAAGAAGGCGGGGTTTGTGTGCGCCCAGATGAGGAAGGGACTGTTGTCTTCTTCTTCTCAGCGGCCTTCGTCAGCCTCTTCGCTGCCGTGTCCCTCGTGTGACGCCCAGACCCCTCCAGGGTCAACTGAGGCCGCGTAGCCCTGCCGGGCCGGACCGGCTCGCCGGGGCCAGACCGCCGCAGGACTCGCCCTCTTCCCCTGGCTGGCGTCGAGCCCGCCGCCACATCCTCCTCCCCCGACGACTCGTCGGCCGCATCTTCGACAAGCGGAGCTCCCGTGTCGGCGCTGCTAACCTCCCCGGAGGCCGCCGCCCACCGAGTGAGCTCCTCTTCCTCCGCAGCCGTTGCGGCCTTGTCCTCCACACCCTCGGCGTTGCCGGCCTCCATGGCAAGCTGTGCCTACCTCGCCATAGTGGTGATGTAGTCCAGCTCTGCCTGGGTAGTGTCCATGACAAGCCACTGCTCGGCATCAGCATTGACATATACCTCGATCAGGGTGTCAAAGAATTGCTACACATCCGCATCTTTCGGCTCCTTCCAGCTCGGGACAGGGCCGTGCGCATCACAGTCCGGCATCATAGCGATGATCTCAGACCGACGTGAATTATTGCACAACGGGACCACCCCTGCTGGCAACTTGAAAAACGGCCCCTTGAGGGCCTTGCCAACCTTTGCGGCAGCCCACGCGGCCTTGCCGGTCCGTTCGACCTCGCCGTCACGACCCACATCAAGCTGAAAAAGCCGCTGGCAGAAGTGGGCATGCGCCATCACCGTGAAATTATGGTCGAGGCCAGGGCGGAGTCGCAGAATGTCAGCCGGATTCGTAAAGAGCTAGGCTGGCCTCCCCTTGTTGTGCAATGGGGCGATCCGGCAGCGAATGAAGTCCGCCCCGATCATCTCAAGGGTGAGTCCAGCCCGGGTCAGCCGGAGAATCCTGGTGGTGGCGACAGTGAGCCTCCCGTCGGCGGCGTCGACATCACCCCAATCGCTACCGTGAAACGGCGGCACTCGGCGGACCTTGCAGAATTCCGGCGGGTCTTCATCTTCAATCCAGCACCACCGGCCACGCCATTCCTCCCACCTCCCCTTCACGGCACCGTCCGGGTACGCCCCCTTGGATCTTGGGATCCAGGTGACGCAACCAGAGACGGCACCTCCCGGCTGGATCCGAGGGGAGAAATAATGGCGAAAGTGTGCCGTGTTGGGCTGCACCCCGGCAAAGCCTTCGCAAAGATGCGCAAAGAAAGCAATGCACGCCACCGCATTCGGAGTAAAATACAAGAGGCAAAAGCCGAAGGTGTGCATAATGTCGCAGAAGAAATCGGAAAAGGGGGGCATAACCCGCAAGAAAGATAATCGACGAAAAAGGGATACCAATTTGGGGCAGGATCGGCGCAAGAGGCAGGAATGACGCGCGTCGCCGGATGTCCCAAATTCTCTCCCCCCGTCTTCACTGCCCATAGAGGCCTGAAGGAGGCCCGGAGCTCATGAACATCAACCATCGAGGGGAAGAAGAAGGAGGACTCAATAGCGCAGTCTCCGGCGGCTCCACAGTCCCGGCGCCCTTGGCCACCCCCTTGCCCTTGACGGATTTGGGCGCCATGGCGGCTAAGAAAGTTAGAGGACTGAGGGAGGGGAATGGCGAAGCAACGACGGCGGGCGACGGCGGAAGCTTAGGAAGGAAGGAAGAGAGGAAACGGCGGCTCTGAGATTGGAGAAGGCACGAGGAAAGAGGAGAAAGTGAGCAGCGCGCCCACGGTTATTCCTTTTTTATGGGGGAAAACATGGGTCGCCTCCTTTCACATTAACTGTGATGTGACGCATGCCCACGGGAACCAACCCCACGCATTTCGCCCACGTCACACGCGCCTCCCCATGCCGCGCCACGCGCGGGAGTCGTGGGAAGCGCAACGCGCTAAAAATCTTACCGCGGTAAAAAACCGCCCCGCCTGCCCGCGCACCGTTTTTGGGCCTAGCCCAACAACGTGTTGCGCTTATGTGTGGCCCAGGCCCAGGGGCTCCTGTCGGTGTACAAAAAGAGGGGTACACTTTTTTGTACCCCTATAACTGTGCACGGACAGTCTAAGCCACGGGCACCACCACACCAAGCAAGGCAAGGGAGGTGAGCCAGGGTAAGACCAAAGCTCAAGGGAACTAGGACGAAGCCAAGGCCAAGACCACCAAGAGCAAAAGGGATGAAGCGGACTCCCCCAGCAAGATCCTTGCCGGGAGACAGCTTTGGCAACCCCGGCAAGACCCTTGCCGCGGCGACTCGCCCCATGCCTACGGAGCAAATCACCCTTGAGTCCACTGCCCCCATGGGACAAGGATTCGGGAGACATCCCCGTGGTGGCATGCAGATCTTTGTGAAGACGTTCAAGATCAGATACGTACAATATAAGATGATGACCCTTGGCGGGATCCCAGCCGAGGAAGACCACAAGGCACTTGCCGGGGATGACAGCAGGCGCCCCGGCAAGACCCTTGCCGGGGCCCCAGCAAGGCCCTTGCCAAGAACATCCATAGGGCCACCATCAGGCCCACGTCGACTAAACCTCCCCCACCGTACGCATGCAGCTGCCGACCCAACCAGCTGGGCAGGCACCTGCGTGGAGGCATGCAGATCTTCGTGAAGACCCTCTACTACACCACCTCAGCTGCCTGCCTACCTACATGGCATCACAGGCATCGCTGGCCAGGGGGCGTGTCGAAACAAGAAGGAGCGGCGACGGGCAAGACATGTTTCTCCCCCGTCCCCGATAAAGCAAGGACACCAAAGCAGGAGTAGGGTTTTACACATCCTCGCGGCCCGAACCTGGATAAACAAACTGTGTACTATCTGTTTGATCCACTCTTCTCACGACCCCGCGCCCCGCTAACCGTAGTAGGGATTCTTGTGATCCCATAGGTGTCGTTCCCACCGACAGACTCTCATGGCAAAACTGGTTTAAGGGTATTTGGAAGCACAAGTAGTATCTCTACTTGGTGCTGAGAATTTGGCTAGCATGAGGAAGATCCAAGACAATATAATTCATCTCAGATGTAAGAAAACATAACCCATTACGTTGTCTTCCTTGTCCAGTGTCAACTCTTTAGCATGTCATATTTTAGTGAGTGCTCACAATCATAAGAGATGTCCAAGATAGTATATATATATACGTGAAGACCTCTCTTTCCTTATTACTTCCTATTAATTGCAAGGATGACCAAAACTATGCTTGTTAACTCTCAACAACTTTTATTCATCATACTTTTTCTATGTGAGCTCATTACTCTCCATGAGATCCATATGATCTCTTTGTTTCTTTTTATTTTTTTATTTTCTTTTATTCACTTAGGATCATGGCAAAATAATCAAGCCCTTGACTCAACACTAATCTTTATTATATAGCTCACGGACTCGATTACATAGAAGGATAATAAAGCAAAACTCACAACTAGATCACACTGAGAACTTTTATTCTACTAGATCAAGATACTACTAATAAGATCGAACTAAGGAAAACGGTAAAGATAAAAGTGATGGTGATACGATACCGGGGCACTCCCCCAAGCTTGGCAGTTGCCAAGTGGAGTGCCCATACCCAGATACTCAATTCTTCATTGTTGGAGGAGACGGTGGAGGTGTTGTTGATGATGTGGGCTTGTCATCCATCTTCCAAGGCATGCGGTCACCATCATAGAAGGATGATCGAGTCTCCGGAATCCTCAAATCTGCAGCCAAACTCATTCTTTTGAATCTATACTCATACTCACAGTTTTGGTTTTGCAGGTCATAGATTTGGGCTTGGAGGTGCTCGATCTTCTCATGTAGCTTGAAGATGGCCTCCTCGGTCTTCTTGGCATCTGGCTTGTAGTTGTTAGTGAACTCTGCGAGCATCATGTGGCTAGCATTGATTCCACGCTCCACCATCCCCTGGCACTTGAAAACTTGTTGCTCCATTGCGTCAAGCCTCGTCTCCACGCTTCCGATTCCCTTTGGTCCCTCAGCATCGCGGATGTGCAGCAACCCATCATGCATCTCAATGGTTTGAGGGTGTCGCAACACCTCCGTGAGGTAAGGGTTGATAACCTTCCCGAAAAACTTGTCCTTGGAAGCACTTGGGGACGTCATGATAATCTAGATCTGTCAGAAAAACAGCTCGAAACAAAAACAGGAGATTTTTGCGTGATACGGGAGTCAAAACTCCCGGGAGATTATATAGTGAATTTTTTCCGACCAAAATACGTATTGTGCAAGAAAATGGAGTCCGGAAGGCACACGAGGTGCTCACGAGGTAGGAGGCGCGCCCAGGGGGGTAGGGCGCGCCCTCCACCCTCGTGGGGCCCTCGTGTCCTTCGCGGACTGCTACTTAATTTTCTATTTTTCTAAATATTCCAAAACAGAGAAATATTGCCTTAAAATAGTTTTGGAGTCGCTTTACTTACCGTACCACATATCTATTCCTTTTCGGAGTCTAAAATGTTCTGGAAAGTGTCCCTTATGTATTCCTCCGGGGTTACAGTTTCAATAACATTGGTTTCAACATTTATGGGATTACCTGAGATATAATGTTTGATTCTTTGACCGTTTACCACCTTCGGATTTGTGCCTTCGAAGTTGTTGATTTTTATGGCACCGGAACGATAGACCTCCTCAATAACATAGGGGCCTTCCCATTTAGAGAGAAGTTTGCCTGCAAAAAATCATAAACGAGAGTAGTACAGCAATACATAATCACCTACATTAAACTCACACTTTTGTATCCTTTTGTCATGCCATCTTTTAACCTTTTCTTTAAACAACTTGGCATTTTTCATAAGCTTGGGTTCTCCATTCATCATGTGAGCTAATATCAAATAACCTCTTTTCACCGGCAAGTTTGAAATCATAGTTGAGCTCTTCGATAGCCCAATATGCCTTATGTTCTAATTCGAGAGGTAAATGACATGCTTTTCCATATACCATTTTATACGGAGACATACCCATAGGATTTTTATATGCAGTTCTATAGGCCCATAATGCATCATCAAGTTTCTTGGACCAATTCTTTCTAGACCTATTAACAGTCTTTTGCAAAATTAATTTGAGTTCTCTATTACTCAATTCTACTTGACCACTAGACTGTGGGTGATACGGAGATGCAATTCTATGATTGACGTCATATTTAGCAAGCATTTTACGGAAAGCACCATGAATAAAATGTGAACCACCATCAGTCATTAAATATCTAGGGCTCCAAACCTCAGAAAAATAACTTCTTTAAGCATTTTAATAGAAGTGTTATGATCAACACTACTAGTTGGAATAGCTTCTACCCACTTAGTAACATAATCAACAGCAACTAAAATATGTGTATATCCATTAGAGGCAAGAAAAGGTCCCATATAATCAAAGCCCCAAACATCAAACGGTTCAATAACAAGTGAATAATTCATAGGAATTTCTTGATGTCTACTAATATTACCAACTCTTTGACATTCATCACAAGATAGGACAAACTTACGGGCATCCTTGAAGAGAGTAGGATTGCAATACCTTATGTGCAGTTCTATCTCCCGCGTTGTGTCCTCCATAAGTTTCGGAGTGGCACTTGCGTAGGATATGTTCCTGTTCATGCTCAGGTACACAACGTCTAATAACACCATCTACTCCTTCTTTATAAAGATGTGGGTCATCCCAAAAGTAATGTCTCAAATCATAGAAGAACTTTTTCTTTTGTTGGTATGTGAAGCTAGGTGGTATAAATTTAGCAACTATGTAATTAGCATAATCGGCATACCAAGGGGTACTACGAGAAGTACTTATGACATTTAATTGTTCATCAGGAAAGCTATGATCAATAGGGAGTGGGTCATCAAGAACATTCTCTACCCTAGATAAGTTGTCTGCAACGGGGTTCTCAGCTCCTTTTCTATCAACAATATGCAAATCAAATTCTTGTAGTAAGAGAACCCATTAATAAGTCTAGGTTTAACATCTTTCTTCTCCATAAGATATTTAATAGCAGCATGATCAGTGTGGATAGTTACTTTAGAATCAACAATATAAGGTCTGAACTTATCACAAGCAAATACAACTGCTTAAAGTTCTTTTTCAGTAGTAGCATAATTTGTTTGAGCATTGTCTAGAGTCTTACTAGCATAATGGATAACATTTAATTTCTTATCAACTCTTTGCCCTAGAACAACACCTACAGCATAATCACTAGCATCACACATAATTTCAAAGGGTAAATTCCAATCAGGTGGCTGAACAATAGGTGCAGAGACTAATGCTTTCTTAAGTATTTCAAATGCTTCTACACAATCATCATCAAAGACAAATGGTATATCTTTTTGTAATAAATTGGTTAGAGGCTGAGAAATTTTTGAGAAGTCCTTAATTAACCTCCTATAAAATCCAGCGTGACCAAGGAAACTTCTTATACCTTTGATGTCCTTGGGACATGGCATCTTTTCAATAGCATCAACCTTCGATTTATCAACTTCAATACGTCTTTCAGAAACTTTATGCCCCAAGACAATACCCTCATTAACCATAAAGTGGCACTTTTCCCAATTCAAGACAAGATTAGTTTCTTCACATCTCTGCAAAACTCGATCAAGATTGCTCAAGCAATCATCAAAAGAAGATCCATAGACGGAAAAGTCGTCCATGAAAACCTCACAAATCTTTTCAGAAAAGTCAGAGAATATATCCATCATGCATCTTTGAAAGGTAGCAGGTGCATTACATAAACCAAAAGGCATACGTCTATAAGCAAAAGTACCAAAAGGGCATGTAAAAGTAGTCTTTGATTGATCTTTAGTCGACATAGGTATTTGAGAGAAACCAGAATAACCATCTAGAAAGTAGTAATGTGTATGTTTGCATAATCTTTCTAGCATTTGATCGATAAAAGCTAAGGGGTAATGATCTTTCTTAGTAGCCTTATTTAATTTGCGGAAATCAATTACCATCCTATAACCTGTAATAATGCTTTGTGGAATCAATTCATCTTTATCATTAGGAACAACAATAATACCTCCCTTCTTAGGGACATAATGAACAGGACTTACCCACTGACTATCAGCAACGGGATAAATTATACCTGCCTCCAGAAGCTTTAGTATTTCTTTTCTTACCACTTCTTTCATTTTAGGATTCACACGTCGTTAAGGATCACGAACTGGTTTGGCATCTGCTTCCAAATTTATTTTGTGTTGAGATAGAGTGGGAGTAATGCCCTTAAGATCACCAAGAGTATATCCAATAGCAGCACGGTGCTTCTTCAGAGTTTTCAATAATCTTTCTTCTTCATGCTCTGAAAGGTTAGCACTAATAATAACATGATATATCTTCTTTTCATCAAGATAAGCATATTTAAGATTATCTGGCAACGGTTTAAGCTCAAACACGAGATCACCCTTAGGTGGAGGGGGGTCCCCTAGGATTTCAACAAGCAAGTTGTGTTTTAGCATAGGTTCCTATTTGAAGAATACTTCATCTATTTCCCTTCTTTCATTCATAAACATATCATTCTCATGGTCTAGAAAATATTGTTCTAAAGGATCACTAGGAGGTACGGCAATAGAAGCAAGACCAATAATTTCATCCTTACTAGGCAATTCTTCTTCACGGTGTTGTTTACTAAATTTAGAGAAATTAAATTCACGAGTCATATCATCTAAGCCGACAGTAACAACATTCTTTTCGCGGTCTATCCTAGCATTAACAGTATTTAAGAAGGGTCTACCAAATATAATGGGACAAAAGCTATCTTGTGGGGAACCAAGAACAAGAAAATCAGCAGGATATTTAGTTTTCCCACGCAAGACTTCAACATCTCTAACAATTCCCATTGGTGAAATAGTATCTCTATTAGCAAGTTTAATAGTAACATCAATTTTTTCTAACTCAATAGGTGCAATGTCATGCATAATTTCTTTGTATAAGTCAATAGGTATTGCACTAGCACTAGCACTAGCACCCCATAAGCCATGATAACAATGATCTCCTATTTTAACAGAAATAACAGGCACACCTACCACAGGTATATGTTTATCTTCAGCACAAGGTTTAGCAATTCTAGCGGTTTCTCCACAGAACTAAATAACATGCCCATCAATATTATCAGACAAGAGATCTTTAACAATAGCAATATTAGGTTCTACTTTAACTTGCTCAGGGGGTGTATATGTTTTAATATTTCTTTTACGAACCACATTTGAAGCTTTAGCATGATCCTTTATCCTAACAGGGAAAGGTGGTTTCTCAACATAAGAAGTACGAACAATAGGATCATTATAAGTAATAGTCTTTTCTTCAACTTTAATAGGTGCAGCTACTTTTACTTCTATGGGACGATAATATTTAAACCACTTCTCCTTAGGGAGATCAACATAAGTAGCAAAAGATTCACAGAAAGAAGCTACTATCTTAGAATCAAGTCCATATTTAGTGCTAAACTTACGGAAAATATCGGTATCCATAAAAGATTTAACACAATTAAACTTAGGTGTCATACCTGACTCCTTACCATTGTCGAGGTCCCAATGTTCAGAGTTACGTTTAATTCTATCCAATAAATCCCATCTAAATCCAATAGTCTTCATCATAAAAGAGCCAGCACAAGAAGTATCAAGCATGGTGCGATTATTTTCAGAAAGCCGAGCAAAAAAAGTTTGAATAATCATTTCTCTTGAGAGCTCATGATTGGGGCATGAATATAACATTGATTTAAGCCTCCCCCAAGCTTGAGTGATGCCTTCTCCTTCGTGAGGCCAAAAATTATATATATAATTGAGATCACGATGAACAAGATGCATAGGATAAAACTTCTAATGAAATTCCAATTTCAATCGTTTGTAATTCCAAGACCTCATATCATCACATAGCCTATACCATGCCGATGCTTCTCCCCTTAAAGATATGGGGAAGACCTTCTTCTTAAAAACATCTCCGGATACACCTACAAGCTTAAATAATCCACAAACTTTATCCACATATATTAGATGTTCATCAGGATGTTTTGGTCCATCTCCTAAAAAAGGATTAGCTAGCAGTTTTTCTATTATACCCGAAGGAACTTCAAAGAAAGTATTTTCATTTTAATTTTCATTTTCAATAGGTTCAGTAGGTTGAGGAGCAACTCTTTTCTCTACTGGTCGGGGTGAAGATACCCCGAACAAGCCCCTCAGAGGATTACTTTCCATAGTAACAAGTGACAGTAAATTGTAGCACACTATATAAATTTTTCCTTACCAAATTCCACCTGTCAAAGGCGCTTCACGTCCCAGCAACGGCACCAGAAAAGAGTCTTGATGACCCACAAGTATAGGGGATCTATCGTAGTCCTTTTGATAAGTAAGAGTGTCGAACCCAACGAGGAGCAGAAGGAAATGATAAACGGTTTTCAGCAAGGTATTCTCTGCAAGTACTGAAATAAGTGGTAACAGATAGTTTTGTGATAAGATAATTTGTAACGAGCAAGAAGTAACAAAAGTAAATAAAGTGCAGCAAGGTGTCCCAATCCTTTTTGTAGCAAAGGACAAGCCTGAACAAACTCTTATATAAGGAAAAGCGCTCCCGAGGACACATGGGAATATCGTCAAGCTAGTTTTCATCACGTTCATATGATTCGCGTTCGGTACTTTGATAATTTTTCATGTGGGTGGACCGGTGCTTGGGTGCTGTTCTTACTTGAACAAACATCCCTCTTATGATTAATCTCTATTGCAAGCATCCGCAACTACAACAAAAGTATTAAGGTAAACCTAACCATGGCGTGAAACATATGGATCCAAATCAGCCCCTTACGAAGCAACGCATAAACTAGGGTTTAAGCTTCTGTCACTCTAGCAACCCATCATCTACTTATTACTTCCCAATGCCTTCCTCTAGGCCCAAATAATGGTGAAGTGTTATGTAGTCGATGTTCACATAACACCACAAGAGGCTAGACAACATGCATCTCATCAAAATATCGAACAAATACCAAATTCACATGACTACTAATAGCAAGACTTCTCCCTTGTCCTCGGGAACAAACGTAACTACTCACAAAGCATAAACATGTTCATAATTAAAGGGGTGTTAATATGCGTATAGGATCTGAACATATGATCTTCCACCAATTAAACCAACTAGCATCAACTACAAGGAGTAATTAACACTACTAGCAACCTACTAGCACCAATCCAAGACTTGGAGACAAGAATTGGATACAAGAGATGAACTAGGGTTTTGAGATGAGATGGTGCTGATGAAGATGTTGATGGAGATTGCCCTCTCCCGATGAGAGGAGCATTGGTTGTCGGAGTAATGGGCCACGGGTAGGCTAACCCGAGCCCCAGAACCTTTCAAGACATCGGGGCAGGCTGCGCCCCTCAAGACCCGAGGACGAAGAGCCGCCTTCTGAGAAGTCGGCAGCAAGGCGACCGACTGCCCACTCACGGCCGAGTCATGGGGACGACTTCAGGATGAGCCGACTCCTGACTGGCGGCTTCTAGAGAAGCCGGCCTTGGGGAGTCGGCCCATGAATCCAGCGAAACCCCATGTCCTCATCAAGAGGGATAGGACAGGGGAGTGGCTAAAGTAAAGCCCGCTCCCGCCCCTTACTAAGGGCAGGCATGGCCACAGCACGACGTACCCGGGGAGATCTCCGTGCGGCATGGCACTGTTGCCGTGCCGGCCCTGACATCAGCACCGAAGGACCGAATCCTGCGCCCACGACGGCTTGTCTGTACGGCCCTAGGGCGGCGGGTCCCACCAGCCAGTGGGACCCCAGGAGACGGCAAGTGTGCCACCAGTCGGCCCCCGGAGTCGGCTAGACCCTTCCCCTGGGGCCCACGCGCCATTAATCAGATGTGACGAGGAGTGGCAATAGTGATCGCCCGCCAGGCGACGGGGCTGTTGCCACAACTCCATGATCAAGCCCAGGTCATCAGAAGCACGACTACAGTGATCAGCAGCCGGCAAGACCCGCCCGCGGCAGACGCGGCCTGTCGGCTCCATACCTGGCCAGTCGGCGGGGCCCACCAGTCGGCGGGCCCCAGCAGTCGGCGGAGAAGACGGAGGCGAGAAGCACTGACGGTTGGGCCCGCGTCCAGCCAGATTACCATTGTACCCCTGGGGGTAGGGCTATATAAACCCCCCAGGGCACCCATGCAAAGGGTTGGCATCCATTAGCTTTAGACCAGATCATATAGGAGGGAGAGAGCTAGCCTTGCCCTCTCCTACCTCCAGGAAACATCTCTAGGAGCAATTGTGTAAACACTTTGCCATAGTGATCATGCGGAGACCCCGTAGAGCAGCACTAGGGGTATTATC
The DNA here is from genome assembly GCF_003073215.2 of Triticum urartu. NCBI lineage: Eukaryota > Viridiplantae > Streptophyta > Magnoliopsida > Poales > Poaceae > Triticum > Triticum urartu. The sequence continues at coordinate 143,897,499 of NC_053024.1, read as the reverse complement.
TCCCCTGAGACCCCTGAAGCTGGCTAAGATTCGCCGGCGTGCATGTCAACGCCTCATCCCGTTTCCAGGCACCGGCGACATTCTACTCGCCCCCACCATGATAAGCCATCCTTTGGCATATGTCGCACCCAACCCCCGACATTTGGCGCCCACCGTGGGGCATGGTGCACCGCCGTCCAGAGACCTGTTCTAGACGGGAACCCTTTTCCTCCCTGGCGAGCGCAGCCAGCCAGGCACGCCAGACGGAGTTTGCACCGACGTGCTGAATAGCATTAAGATCGCCTGCGCAGCCAGCTGCCTCGCCGAACTTGTCGGCGAGGTTCGCCTCTCCGACGAACCTGCATCCAATGCAGGCACGGGCGGCTCCGAGAGCCTCCTCGCGGGCCTCCTCGACCAGCTCCACGTCTCCGGCGAGCCTGCCATGGACTTGGAGTCTGTAGGCTCCACCGACCCGATGCTGGTCGACTCCGACACCGCGTCGCTCGACGCATTCCCCACTAATGTGGTGGTCTACGACGAACCTCTCCCTCGCGCGGAGAGCGACGGAAGCACCGTCACCGAGGTACTCATCATTAATCATGACGAGCCTCCCGGCGGAGGACCGCATGACTCACTTGGCGCAGCGCTACAAGACCTGACTACGCCCATTCCGGAAGACTCTGACGTGGAGACGTTCGAGGCGCGCCGCCTTCAGCTCGTCGAAGGCGCGAAGAAGCTGGCTGGCATGAGACGCTTGTCAGAAGCCTACCAGTGGGAGATGGATCGCGTTGTTGGCGGCTCGCCAGCCCCAGCTGGGCCTAGCCGCCTCGGCGCGGTCCAGCAGCGCGGCGTAGCCATCACCGACCTGTTCGTGGCAAGACGCCCTGTGTACGCTATGCCTGCGGAGAACATTCGAGCCGCCCAGGCGGCGGCAGACGAGCTGGACAATTTCAAGGTCGAAGAGCGCCGCCTGATGATGGAGCGAGTCCAGCGGCTCCTCGACGCGGCTGCCGCGCAGAACGAGGCCGACTGCCGCACGGAGGCGCCGCAGCGGCAAAACGACGACATTCGCCGAGATCAAGGTGCGACGTCTCGGACGCCGACTGGCGGCGCCCGAGGAAGAAGAAACAAGGATCCGACTGTCAGCCACAGTCGGACTCACATTACCATAGAGTGCGACCGAGACAGCCGCCCGAGAGCAGTGGAACGACGGGACGACTGTCCGCCTCCTCCTCCCCGCAGGGAGAGGCGAGTCTCCCTGCCGCCTGTTGACCATCCGACTCTCGGCGACCGCCTTGACCGCCAAGAGGGAGTTAGAGAAAACGACGCCCGCCACCGGATCGAGCGACTTCACCGATCCCTGGCGCTGGAAGAAGAAGATGAGTTGGGTCCGCCTTGTTTCGGGCCCCGCATCCGAGACGAGCCCTTTCCCAGAGGGTTCACGCTCCCAAGAGACACGCCCAAGTATACCGGCTCCGTGAAGCCGGAAGACTGGCTAGTCAACTACTCCACGGCTGTCAGCATAGCGAATGGAAACAAGCGTGTCGCCGTAAAGTACGTTCCGCTCCTGCTCCCGGGCACGGCGCGGACATGGCTGAACAGCCTAAAGCCCCGCAGCATCAACAGCTGGGTAGACTTCACCGAAGCCTTCGTCCGCAACTTCACCAGCACGTACAAGCGTCCTCCCAAGCCTCGTCAGCTTTCCTTGTGCGTGCAAGGTCCCGACGAGTCGACTCGCGATTACCTCACGCGTTGGGCCGAGCTTCGGAACTCCTTCGAGGGCGTGTACAAGGTGCAGGCAATCGAGTACTTCACAACCGGGTGCAGAGAAGGCACCCTCCTCAAGCACAAGCTCCTCTGCAACGAGCCAGAAACCCTCGACGAGCTGCTAATCATCGCAGACAAGTACGCCACGGCCGACTCCTCCATGAAGGCGGAGATTCAAGTTAGCGCGACTGGCAAAGTGGCCCCTCAGGCTCCAAGAACTCTGGCGGGAGACGCCAGTCGGCGGCAGCAGCAGAGCAACCACAAGTGCAAGGCCCCGCAGCCGGCTTCCAGCAGCCGGCAGGTCGCGACAATTGTAGACCAGCAGCCGGATGGGCAGCCTCCGCCCAAGTGACAGAAAGGAGGCAAGTCCAACTGGTTGCCGGCCTTTTCCTACGAGCAGAATCTGGATGGACTTTGCAAGTTCCATAGTGGTGCAAAGCCGTCGAATCACACCACCCGGAAGTGCCACTGGCTCACCAGGATCGCCAAAGGAGACGGCCTACTACCTCCCCCGCATGCTGGGCAGCCGCCTCCGCCTCCACCCCAGCAGCCGGCTGTCCGACCAGTCGGCGCAGTACAAGACGAATACCCTGAAGAACACGGAGCCTACGTGGTGTTTACCAGTAAGGCTGATGATCGATGCAGCAGGCGGCTGCAGCGATAAGAGGTGAATGCCGTAGCATCAGAGACACCTAAGTTCATGCACTGGTCCGAGAAGCCTATCAGCTGGAGCAGAGCTGATCACCCAGAGGTGATGCCGAGTCCGGGCTCTTATGCTTTGGTCTTGGATGCCACCTTTGCCACAGGTAGACGAGCCGCTCATTTCTCGCGAGTCCTAATAGACGGACGCAGTAGCATCAATATCCTATAGAAGGACACCATGGAGAAATTAGGAATCAAGCAGAGACAGCTTCAGAATAGCCCGACTGTGTTCCACGGCATTGTTCACGGGCTTTCCTGCTCACCAATCGGCAAGATCCTGATGGACGTCCTCTTTGGAGACAAATATCACTTCCGGTGAGAGTCAGTTTGGTTTGAGGTGGTGGACCTCGAGAGCCCGTACCATGCACTACTTGGCCGACCCGTCTTGGCCAAGTTCATGGCGGTCCCCCACTACGCCTACCTCAAAATGAAGATGCCCAGTTCCAGGGGAATTCTGACTATAGCCGGCGACTACCGGAAGTCGTGTGCCTGTGCGGCTGAGAGCAGTCGGCTAGCCGAGTCTCTGGTGATCGCGGCCGAGAAGCGGCTCTTTAAGCAGGTTGTGGTGATGGCCGGCAAGCGGCCAGAGATGTCGCCCAACCCAAAGGAGTCAGAGGCTGAGGGCTCGTTCAAGCCGGCCAAGTAGAGAAAGAAGATACCCTTGGATCCGGAGCACCCAGAGAGCTACGCTATCGTAAGTGCAAACCTCGACAGCAAATAGGAAGGCGAGCTCGTCGATTTCCTCCGTGAGAATCGGGACATCTTCGCATGGTCCCCCAAAGACATGCCAGGTGTACCAATGGAATTCGCCGAGCACAAGCTACATGTCCGATCTGATGCAAAGCCGGTCAGGAAGCCCCTGCGCCGCCTATCATAAGAGAAGAGAAGAGTTGTTGGAGAAGAAATAGCCCGACTCCTACCAGCCGGCTTCATCATGGAAGTATTCTTTCCAGAGTGGCTAGCAAATCCGGTCCTGTTGCTGAAGAAGAACAAGTAGTTGCGAATGTGTATTGACTACACGAGCCTCAACAAGGCCTGCCCCAAGGACCCGTTTGCTCTACCAAGAATTGATCAAGTGATAGACTCCACCGCCGGATGCGAGCTGTTGTGTTTTTTGGATGCATATTCAGGATATCACCAGATCAAGCTGAACTCGGCTGACAGACTGAAGACCGCCTTCATCACGCTGTTTGGAGCCCTCTGCTACCTCATCATGACATTCGGCTTGAGGAATGCCGGCGCCACCTTTCAGCGTTGCATGCAGAAGTGCCTCCTCAAGCAACTCGAGAGAAACGCCCACGTCTACGTGGACGATGTGGTGGTGAAGACGGAAAAGCGTGGAACACTGTTGGAAGACCTCAAGTAGACCTTTGAGAACCTGCGCCGTTTCCAGATCAAGCTCAACCCCGAGAAGTGTGTCTTCGGAGTACCAGCCGGCCAACTCCTTGGCTTCCTGGTCTCTAAACGCGTCATAGAGTGCAACCCTGTAAAGATCAAGGCCATCGAGAGGATGGAGGTACCCAGCCGACTGCTGGACATGCAAAAGTTCACCGGCTGCTTGGCGTCCATCAGCCGATTCATCAGTCGGCTGGGTGAGAAAGCTCTCCCCTTATACCAACTCATGAAGAAGACCACTTTTTTCGAGTGGAACCACAAGGCGGACAAAGCTTTTCTCCAGTTGAAAAAGATGCTGACTACTCCACCCATTCTGGCGGCTCCGACTCCTAAGGAACCTATGCTCCTGTACATCGCCACCACCAGCCGGGTAGTCAGCACGGTCATTGTAGTAGAGCGCAAGGAGGAAGGCAAGGCACTACCTGTCCAGAGACCGGTATATTACCTGAGCGAAGTGCTGTCAGCCTCCAAGCTAAACTACCCCCACAACTAGAAGATGTGCTACGGCATGCACTTTACCGCCAATAAATTGAAGCCTTACTTTCAAGAGCATCCAGTCACCGTGGTCTGCACGGCCCCACTCGCTGAGATAATCGGAAGCCGAGACGCTTCCGACCGAGTGGCTAAATGGGCCATAGAGCTGGCTCCCTACGCCATCCACTACCAGCCCCGCACCACCATCAAGTCACAAGCGCTGGCCAACTTCCTCGTCGACTGGGCCGAGACCCAGTACCTACCTCCAGTGCCCGACTCCACCCATTGGCGGATGCATTTCGACGGCTCCAAGATGCTCACCGGCTTGGGAGCCGGCGTTGTCCTCACCTCTCCTAAAGGCGAAAAGCTCAAATACGCACTGCAAATCCATTTTGCCACCTCCAACAACGTCGCCGAGTACGAGGCGCTCATCCACGGGCTCGGGCTTGCCAAAGAACTTGGCATCATCCGGATCCTGTGTTATGGCGACTCGGACTTAGTGGTCCAACAGTCATCTGGCGACTGGGACGCCAAAGATGCAAACATGGCGAGTTACTGTTTCCTCGTGCAGCAACTCAGTGGGTATTTCAAGGGGTGTGAGTTCCTCCATGTGCCAAGAAACGACAATGACCAAGCAGATGCCTTGGCACGAATCGGCTCTACCCGCCAAGCAATACCATCCGGCATCGCCCTTCAACGCCTCCTCAAGCCGTCTGTCAAGCCTTCACTAGAATCAGACTCCATCTTCGTGCCGGCTCCTCCCGAAGAAGTCGGATCCGACTCCATCTTCGTGCAGACGGTACGGGGATTTTGGCCGATGGCTCCAAAGTCACCACAGTCAAGGCCGGCCCGGGGACTTCAGCGGTGGCCTTGAAGACTCCAGAACTCGGCCCAGGAGCCGCGCTAGTTGGCCCGGGGACTTCATTAACCCAACAAGCGGTTACGGACTCCGGCCCGCCGCCTCGCAGCCCAACCGCCCTCGTCCAAGTCGCAGTTCTGGCAGTCGAAGAAATAGCAGCACCCTCATGGGCCCAGCCCATCCTCAAATTCCTGGTGAGCAAAGAGCTGCCGACTGATGAGACCTCAGCTCGGCAAGTACAACGCTGAGCGGCAGCCTACACCATAGTCAACAGAGAGCTGGTCAGGCACAGCGTCACTGGTGTGTACCAGCGCTGCGTAGAGCCGGAGCAAGGCCAAGCAATTCTCAAAGACATCCATCAAGGCGAGTGCGGCCACCATGCGGCTTCAAGAGCACTCGTCGCCAAAGCCTTTCGACACGGTTTTTCTGGCCGACTGCCTTAGAATAGGCCAAGGAATTGGTCCAAAATGCAAAGGGTGCTAGAAGGTCAGCTCCGAGCCGCACCAGCCGGCTTCTGCACTGAAGACCATCCCCATTGCCTGGCCTTCCGCAGTTTGGGGTCTAGACATGGTAGGACCATTCAAGACAGCACGAGGTGGATAGAAGCGAATCCAATCAAGAAACTGAATGGTCCGACTACCGTAACTTTCATCTCCCATATCACAATTCGATCTGGCATACCACACAACATCATCATCGACAACGGCACTAATTTTGCCAAAGGCGCCTTGGCCCGTTTTTGCGCAACACAGGGCATCCGACAGGACCTAGCGTCCGTCGCCCATCCACAGTCAAATGGCCAGGTGGAGCGAGCAAACGGCCTCATCGTTTCCGGCATCAAGCCCCGGCTGGTCGAGCCTCTGGAGCGCTCGGCCGGTTGCTGTCTCGATGAGGTTCCAGCCGTCCTCTGGAGTCTGCGCACGACTCCAAACAAGTCAACCGGCTGCATGCCTTTCTTCCTCGTCTACGGTGCCGAAGCCGTCATCCCAACGGACATAGAGTTCGACTCCCCGCGAGTCACCATGTACACCGAGGAGGAAGCAGAAGAAGCACGTCAAGACGGCGTCGATCTGCTGGAAGAGGGCCGGCTGTTGGCACTCAGCCGGTCCAGCATCTACCAGCAGAGCCTGCGCCGATCCTACAACAGGAAGGTCAAGCCAAGATCTTTCCAAGAGGGCGACCTTGTGCTCCGGCTGATCCAGCGAACAGCCGGCCAGCACAAGCTGTCAGCACCTTGGGAAGGCCCTTTCATCATCAGCAAAGTGCTGGGCAACGACTCCTACTACCTGATTGACGCTCAGAAGCCCCGAGCACGCAAGAGGGACGACTCTGGAAAAGAGACGGAGCGGCCATGGAATGCAGTATGTACCATGCTACCTTTTGTATTAAAGTACCAAGACTTCGGGGCCCCCGAGACGAGCTCGGGGACTGCCCTCTTTTGTCTGTATGATAAAAGTTATGCCTACGAGTATATTAATCTTTGTTATGCCGCTTGGCACTGGGCTCGACAGGTCGGCCCGAGGACTTGCCGCCTTGCACTATGAAATACTTCCTGCAGCCGGACAAGTAGTGTGTGGCGCCCAAGCCAGCTCCTGTCAAAAGCCGCAGCTCGTAGAGCGACTGTACGGTGGGCAGGAGTAAGGTAGAATGGGCATTCACATGAAAAATGGCTAAGGACTCGAAGCATAAAACATAGCTTAAGACGGCTTCCAGCCTTTTTTCACAAACCGACTATTAAGCAGTCGGCTCACGCCTTCTATTCAACTTGCTCAAAAACTCTAAAAACGGCTAAGTACTTGCCTTCCTAAAGTAGTCAAGCATTTGATCCAATGGCAGTCCGCAGAGCGGCTGTCCAACTGGAAAAACAGGCAACTAAGGGAAAGCGGCAAAGGAAAAGTCCAAAAGAGCAAAGAGCAAGAAAAGATAGAACTCGGATAAATATTCACATAGCATAGGCCCTTGGCGGAATCTTCAAGCAAAAGTTCAAAATACACCCCGCGGGTGGAATTGTGCAAATTAACAAGTTCTTCAAGACTACTAAAGCAGATAAAATAAAGATAAGGCGGCAGCTTAGGAAGCGGCAGACGGATTCGGAGGGTCGGAGGAGGCGGCAGCGTCAGGCGTTGGGGCGGCCGGCCGGGCAGTCTCGGCTTGATCACCTATGGCGGCAGTCGGCTCGGTCACACGCGGCTCGTTGATGGAGGCGCGGTCGAGCTGAGGCTGGCCGTCTGCTCCGTCTTCTGGTTCTTCCGCCTCGCCTTCCTCCTCGGCGCTGGATCCGATCACCTCCGCCGAGTCCTCGCCGTAGTCTGGGTTCATCCCAAACCACTCTGACGGTACCTCCTCGCCATCTTCAGACCGCTCGGGGATGAAGATACTGGTGTCGGTGTACTCGGCGATTGCTGCAGCACGCTTGATGTGGCGTCTTCCGCGGCTGCCAGCTCTGGCTGGGCCTCCGACCGGAGTGTGGCCAGCCGGTCTAAGTCCAGCCCTGGATACCATGCCTTGACGAACTCCAAGGCCCGGCGCGCTCCAGCTCGGGCCGAGGAGCCCTTCCAGGCCTCAAGACGACCAGCCGCGACCTCCAGCCAGTTGATAGTCCGACTAGGGGTGCGCGAGGCCTGCATGTCCGGCCACAGGGCGGCAATCGCCTGGGCACCGACACGTTGAAGCCGGCGCAACATCCGATGAGCCGGCCGAAGGCGAGCCTCGGTGCTCAGGATGTGCTCATCAAGGGTTCGGGGGGCGTCAGCGGCGATCTCTGCACCTTCGGCCCTCCGACCTTCACGGTCAGCCTCGATGGCTTGGATGGCGGCCTGCGAGTGCCCAGGGAAGAAGTCTGTGAAGACAGAAGAAACGAAGAAACAAGTCAAAAATCAGGAGTCGACACGATTTACAATCGGCAGCTCAAAGAAAGAAAGTAAAGAAACTCACCATCAACGATGTCTTCAATCTCATGAAAGCCGGAGGCCAGCAGTGCCTCCTGGTCAGTCCAGGAGGAGCGCTCGCTCGCGAACTCGGCTAGGAGGGCGGCTTCCGCTTCTTCCGCCTCCTTCTGCGTCTTCGCATGCAGCTCCCTCTGCTTTGCCAATTGAGTGGCCAGCAGATCGCGCTCCGTGTCGAGATTGCTGCACTCCTCCCCCTTGGCGCGCAACATGGAGTTCGCTTCGCTCAGCTGCTGTTGAAGAACAACGTTGGCTCCTAAAAGAGAAGGAAGAAAGAAGGCATCAAGTCATCAATAAAGAAGGTCGCCGGGGAGATCCGGCCCGACTGAACAGCAGTCGGCCTGAATCTCGGGGACTACAGCCCGCGGGTGCGCCAGCGCGCCCCCGCAAAGAATAAAAAGGACTTACTCCGGCTCTCCGACAGGTCGGCGGTCTGCTTGCCCAGCTCTTCAACGTTGAAGTTGAAAGCGCTGACTCGGAGGTTGTGGTAGTCCTGCGACAAGCATTTTAGACAAAAGTTAGTACCCGGAGCTCACCAATTGGATTTCCGGGCCGCCTGCTCAGCAGTCGGCCCGAAACTCGGGGACTACACCCAGTGGGTGCGCTGGCGCGCCCCCACAGAGAAGAACAAGAAAACAAGGACCAAAGAAAAAACATACCCGGACGGCTGCCCGCGATGCCAGGTACGCCTTGGTGCAGTTCTGGAGGGCGTCGCCCTCAGCTCTAAGCTTCGCCTCGATGTCCAAAAGCGCCTGGTTCAGCGGCCCTATGCCGCCTCCTCGCACCTACCCAATGGGCGCGGCGCTCGTCACTTCGGCGTCTGGGATCGCCGAGCTAGCGGTGCAGGCGGGGGTGCTGAAGTCGCCTTCTCCAGACGGCAGCGTGTTGGCGAGCCGACTTGGATTAGTAGCCTCTCCACGGCCTCATCTTCGGTCGGCGGCACTAGAGGATCTGCTGGCTGTTTGCCCTGCGCGCTCCTAGACGGCGGCGGAGGCGGCGGCGGAACGATCACATCCGGCGTGGAGGAGTCGCCGCCTTCCCTCTCCATGACGGGGTTCTCGCCGCCGGCTTCTCCAGTCTGCCCCGTGAACTCCGGAGGCGCCGGCGCAGAGTTCAGCGGGGTGACGAACACCGCCGATTGTCGGTGCGCGGCCTCCTTAGCCTGCCGCTTCGTCGTGACGGCGGCTTCGACCTTCGCCAGTTTCTTCTTGGCGGAGGGCTCCGCCTTATCGGCCTCCACCTTCTCCAGGCGGGCGGCCTCTTCTTCGTTCCTCTTCTCCTGCGCATTCCGCTCTGTCGCCTCCCGGAGGTCAGCACCGGGGTCAATCCGCCGAGTGGTGGCGGACGTCTCCGCTGATCCCATGATGGAGGTGGCGACGACCCTCTCAAGAGTGAGGGGAGCCCTGAAGCAGGGGCAGCAAGTGTCGGAGTAATGGGCCGCGGGTAGGCCAACCCGAGGCCCAGAACCTTTCAAGACATCGTGGCAGGTTGCGCCCCTCAAGACCCCAAAACGAAGAGCCGCCTTTTGAGAAGTCGGCGGCAAGACGGCCGACTGCCCACACACGGCCGAGTCCCAGGGACGACTTCAGGATAAGCCGACTCCTGACTGGCGACTTCCAGAGAAGCCGGCTTTGGGGAGTCGGCCCGCGACTCCAACGAGCCCATATCCTCATCGGGAGGGGCAGGACCGGGGAGTGGCTACAGTAAAGCCCGCTCCCGCCCCTTACTAAGGGCAGGCATGGCCACAACACGCCGTACCAAGGGAGATCTCCGTGCGGCGTGGCACTGTTGCCGTGCTGGCCCTGACATCAGCGCCGAAGGACCGAATCCAGCGCCCACGACGGCTTGACTGTACGACCCTTGGAGGGCGGGTCCCACCAGTCAGTGGGACCCCAGGAGGCGGCGAGTGCGCCACTAGTCGGCCCCCGGAGTCAGCCAGACCCTCCCACGAGACCCACGCGCAATTAACCAGATGTGACGGAGAGTGGCAACAGTGATCGCCCGCCAGGCGGCGGGGCAGTTGCCACGACCCCATGACCAAGCCCGCGTCATCAGAAGCACGACTACAGTAATCAGCAGCCGGCAAGACCCGCCCGCGGCGGACGCGGCCTGTCGGCTCCGTACCTGGCCAGTCGGTGGAGAAGACGGAGGACAGAGGCACTGATGGCTGGGTCCGCGTCCTGCCGGATTACCATTGTACCCCTGGGGGGTAGGTCTATATAAACCCCCAGGGCGCCCATGCAAAGGGTTGGAATCCATTAGCTCTAGACCAGATCATATAGGAGGGAGAGAGCTAGCCTTGCCCTCTCCTACCTCCAGGAAACAGCTCAAGGAGCAATCGTGTAAACACTTTGCCGTAGTGATCATGCGAAGACCCCGCAGAGCAGCAGTAGGGGTATTATCTCCCCGGAGAGCCCTGAAGTTGGGTAAGATTCGCCGGCGTGCATGTCTGCGCCTCATCCCTTTCCAGGCACCGGCGACGTTCTACTCGCCCCCACCATCATAAGCCATCATTTGGCATATGTCGCACCCAACCCCTGACATTTGGCACCCACCGTGGGGCCTGGTGCACCGCCGTCCGGAGACCTGTTCTGGACGGGAACCCTTTTCCTCCCTGGCGAGCGCAGCCAGCCAGGCACGCCAGACGGAGTTTGCGCCGACACGCTGCGCGGTGTTGAGATTGCCTGCGCAGCTAGTTGCCTCGCCGAACTTGTCAGAGAGGTTCGCCTCTCCGACGAACCTGCATCCAACACAGGCATGGGCGGCTCCGAGAGCCTCCTCGCGGGCCTCCTCGATCAACTCCATGTTTCCGGCGAGCCTGCCATGGACTTGGAGTCTGTAGGCTCCACTGACCCGATGCTGGTCGACTCCGACACCGCGTCGCTCGACGCGTTCCCCACTAATGTGGTGGTCTACAACGAACCTCTCCCTCACGCGGAGAGCGACGAAAGCACCGTCACCGAGGTGCTCGTCATCATTCATGACAAGCTCCCCAGCGGAGGAGGGCACGATCCGCTCGGCGTGGTGCTACAAGACCTGACTGCGCCCATTCCGGAAGACGCTAACGCGAAGACGTTGGAGGCGCGCCGCCTTCATCTCGTCGAAGGCGTGAAGAAGCTAGCTAGCATGAGGCGCTTGTCAGAAGCCTACCAGCGAGAGATAGATCGCACTGTTGGTGGCTCGCCGGCCCCGGTGGGGCCCAGCCGCCTTGGCGCGGTCCAGCAGCGTGGCGTAGCCATCGCCGACCTGTTCGGGGCAAGCCGCCCCATGTACGCTACACCAGCGGAGAACATCTGAGCCGCCCAGGCGGCGGCGGACGAGCTGGACAATTTCGAGGGCGAAGAACGCCGCCTGATGATGGAGCGAGTCCAGCGGCTCCTCGACGCGGCTGCCGCGCAGAACGAGGCCGGCTGTCGCATGGAGGCGCCGCAACGGAAAAACGACGACCTTCGCCGAGATCAAGGCGCGACGTCTCGGACACCGACTGGCGGTGCCCGAGGAAGAAGAGACAAGGATCCGGCCGTCAGCCACAGTCGGACTCACATTACCATAGAGCGCAACCGAGACGGCCGCCTGAGAGCAGTGGAACGACGGGACGACTGTCCGCCTCCTCCTCCTCGCAAGGACAGGCGAGTCTCCCCGCCGCCTGTTGACCATCCGACTCTCGGCGAACGCCTTGGCCGCCGAGAGGGAGTCGGAGAAAATGACGCCCACCACTGGATCGACCGACTTCACTGATCCCTAGCACTGGAAGAAGACGAGTTGGGTCCGCCTTGTTTCGGGCCCCACATTCGAGATGAGCCCTTTCCCAGAGGGTTCACGCTCCCAAGAGACACGCCCAAGTATACCGGCTCCGTGATGCCAGAAGACTGGCCGGTCGACTACTCCACGGCTGTCAGCATAGCAAACGGCCACAAGCGTGTCGCCGTAAAATACGTTCCGCTCATGCTCCAGGGCACGGCTCGGACATGGCTGAACAACCTGAAGCCCCGCAGCATCAACAGCTGGGTCGACTTCACTGGAGCATTCGTCCGCAACTTCACCAGCACGTACAAGCGTCCTCCCAAGCCTCGGCAGCTCTCCTTGTGCATGCAAGGCCCCGACGAGTCGACTCGCGATTACCTCACGCGTTGGGCCGAGCTTCGGAACTCCTGCGAGGGCGTGCACGAGGTGTAGGCCATCGAGTACTTCATAGCCGGGTGCAGAGAAGGCACCCTCCTCAAGCACAAGCTCCTCTGCGACGAGCCAGAAACCCTCGACGAGCTGCTGATCATTGCGGACAACTACGCCACGGCCGACTGCTCCATGAAGGCGGAAATTCAAGTCAGCGCAATTGGCAAAGTGGCCCCTCAAGCTCCAAGAACTCCGGCGGGAGACGCCAATCGGCGACAAAAACAGGGCAACCACAAGCGCAAGGCCCCGCAGCCGGCTTCCAGCAGCCGGCAGGTTGCGACCGTTGAAGCCCAGCAGCCGGATGGGCAGCCTCCGCCCAAGCGACAGAAAGGCGGCAAGCCCAACTGGTTGCCGGCCTTCTCCTACAAGCAGACTCTGGATGGACCTTGCAAGTTCCATAGCGGCGCGAAGCCGTCGAATCACACCACCCGAAAGTGCCACTGGCTCACCAGGATCGCCAAGGGAGACTGCCTCCTGCCTCGACCGCCTCCTGGGCAACCGCCTCTGCCCCAGCAGCTGGCTGTCAGGCCAATCGGCGCAGTACAAGACGAATATCCTAAGAACACGGAGCCTGCGTGGTGTTTACCAGTATGGCTAATGATCGACGCAGCAGGCGGCTGTAGCGACAACAGGTGAACGCAGTAGCATCAGAAATGCCGGAGTTCATGCACTGGTCCGAGAAGACTATCAGCTGGAGCAGAGCTGACCACCCAGAGGTGATGCCGAGTCCGGGCTCCTATGCCTTGGTCTTGGACGCCACCTTTGCTACGGATAGACTAGCCGCGCGCTTCTCGCGAGTTCTGATAGACAGAGGCAGCATCATCAACATCCTGTACAAGGACACCATGGAGAAGCTAGGAATCAAGCAAAGACAGCTTCAGAACAGCCGGACTGTGTTCCATGGCATTGTTCCTGGGCTTTCCTGTTCACCAATCGGCAAGATCCTGATGGACGTCCTCTTTGGAGACAAAGATCACTTCCGCCAAGAGTCGGTTTAGTTTGAGGTGGTGGACCTTGAGAGCCCATACCATGCGCTACTCGGCCGACCCGCCTTGGCCAAGTTCATGGCAGTCCCCTTCTACGCCTACCTCAAAATGAAGATGCCTAGTTCCAGGGGAATTCTGACTGTAGCCGGCGACTACCGGAAGTCGTCTGCCTGTGCGGCTGAGAGCAGTCGGCTAGCCGAGTCCCTAGTGATCGCGGCCGAGAAGCGGCTCCTTAAGCGAGTTGTGGCGATGGCCGGCAAGCAGCCAGAGGTATCGCCCAACCCAAAGGAGTCGGAGGCTGAGGGTTTGTTCAAGCCGGCCAAAGAGACAAAGAAGATACCCTTGGATCCGGAGCACCCAGAGAGGTACGCTATCGTAGGCGCAAACCTCGACAGCAAGTAGGAAGGCGAGCTCGTCGATTTCCTCCATGAGAATCGGGACATCTTCGCATGGTCCCCCAAAGACATGCCAGGTGTACCAACGGAATTCGCCGAGCACAAGTTACATGTCCGATCTGATGCAAATCTGGTCAGGCAGCCCATGCGCCGCCTATCAGAAGAGAAGAGAACACTTGTCCTAGAAGAGATAGCCCGACTCCTGGCAGCCGGCTTCATTATGGAAGTATTCTTTCCAGAGTGGCTAGCCAATCCGGTCCTCGTGCTGAAGAAGAACAAGCAGCGGCGAATGTGCATCGACTACACAAGCCTCAACAAAGCCTGCCCCAAGGACCCATTTGCTCTACCAAGAATTGATCAGGTGATAGACTCCACCACTGGATGCGAGCTGTTGAGCTTTTTGGATGCATACTCAGGATATCATCAGATCAAGATGAACCCGGCTGACAGACCGAAGACTGCCTTCATCACGCCGTTTGGAGCCTTCAACTACCTTACCATGACGTTCGGCTTGAGGAATGCCAGCGCCACCTTTCAGCGTTGCATGCAAAAGTGCCTCCTCAAGTAGCTCGGCAGAAACGCCTACGTCTACGTGGATGATGTGGTGGTGAAGATGGAAAAGCGTGGAACACTACTGGAAGACCTCAAGGAGACCTTTGAGAACCGGTGCCGATTCTAGATCAAGCTCAACCCCGAGAAGTGTGTCTTCGGAGTACCAGCCGGCCAGCTCCTTGGCTTCCTGATCTCTGAACGCGGCATAGAATGCAACCCTGCGAAGATCAAGGCCATTGAGAGGATGGAGGTACCCAGCCGACTGCTGGATGTGCAAAAGTTCACCGGCTGCTTGGCGTCCATCAGCCGATTCGTCAGTCGGCTGGGCGAGAAAGCTCTCCCCTTATACCAACTCATGAAGAAGACCACTTTTTTCGAGTGGAACCACAAGGAGGACGAAGCTTTTCTCCAATTGAAGAAGATGTTGACTACTCCACCCATTCTGGCGGCTCCGACTCCTAAGGAACCTATACTCCTGTACATCGCCGCCACCAGCCGGGTAGTCAGCACGGTCATTCTAGTGGAACGCAAGGAGGAAGGCAAAGCGCTACCTGTCCAGAGACCGGTATATTACCTGAGCGAGGTACTGTCGACCTCCAAGCAGAACTAGCCCCACTACCAGAAGATGTGCTATGGCGTGCACTTTACCGCCAAGAAATTGAAGCCTTACTTTCAAGAGCATCCAATCACTATGGTCTGCATGGCCCCGCTTGCCGAGATCATTGGTAGCCAAGATGCTTCCGGCCGAGTGGCCAAGTGGGCCATAGAGCTGGCTCCCTACACCAACCACTACCAGCCCCGCACCGCCATCAAGTCACAAGCACTGGCCGACTTCCTTGTCGACTGGGCCGAGACCCAGTACCTACCTCCAGCGCCTGACTCCACCCATTGGCGGATGCATTTCGATGGCTCCAAGATGCGCACCGGCTTGGGAGCCGGCGTCGTCCTCACCTCTCCTAAAGGCGACAAGCTCAAATACGCACTGCAAGTCCATTTTGCCGCCTCCAACAACGTCGCCGAGTATGAGGCGCTCATTCACGGTCTCCGGCTTGCCAAAGAACTTGGCATCCGCCGGATCTTGTGTTATGGCGAGTCGGACTTAGTGGTCCAGCAGTTATCTGGCGACTGGGACGCAAAAGATGCAAACATGGCGAGTTACCGTTTCCTCGTGCAGCAACATAGCGGGTATTTCGCAGGGTGCGAGTTCCTCCATGTGCCAAGAAACAACAACGTCCAAGCAGACGCCTTGGCACGAATCGGCTCTACCCGCCAAGCAATAACATCCGGCGTCGCCCTTCAACGCCTCCTTAAGCCGTCTGTCAAGCCTTCACCAGAGTCAGACTCCATCTTCATGCCGGCTCCAACCGAAGAAATCAGATCCGACTCCAGAGCCCAGGCAGACGGTACGAGGATTTTGGCTGATGGCTCCAAAGTCACCACAGTCAAGGCTGGCCCGGGGACATCAGCGGGGGCCTCGAAGACTCCAGAACTCGGCCCACGAGCCGCGCCAGTTGGCCCGGGGACTTCATTAACCTAGCAAGCGGTTATGGACTCCGGCCCGCCGCCTCCCAGCCCAACCGCCCTCGTCCAAGTCGCAGTTCTGGCAGTAGAAGAAATAGCAGCACCCTCATGGGCCCAGCCCATCCTCAAATTCCTCGTGAGCAAAGAGCTGCCGACTGATGAGACCTCAGCTCGGCAAGTACAACGCTGAGCGGCAGCCTACACCATAGTCAACAGAGAGCTGGTCAGGCGCAGCGTCACTGGTGTCTACCAGCGTTGCGTAGAGGCAGAGCAAGGCCAAGCAATTCTCAAAGACATCCATCAAGGCGAGTGCGGCCACCATGCGACTTCAAGAGCACTCATCGCAAAAGCCTTTCGACACGGTTTCTTCTGGACGACTGCCTTAGAAGAAGCCAAGGAGTTGGTCCAAAAATGCAAAGGGTGCCAGAAGTTCAGCTCCAAGCCACACCAGCCGGCTTCTACACTCAAGACCATCCCCATTCCCTGGCCTTTCACAGTTTGGGGTCTAGACATGGTGGGACGATTCAAGACAGCACGAGGAGGCTTAACTCACTTACTTGTCGCGGTGGACAAGTTCACCAAGTGGATAGAAGCGAAGCCAATCAAGAAGTTGAACGGTACGACTGCCGTGACTTTCATCTCCGATATCACAATTCGGTACGGCATACCACACAGCATCATCACCGACAACGGCACAAATTTTTCCAAAGGCGCCTTGGCCCGTTTTTGTGCAAAACAGGGCATCCGACTGGACCTAGCGTCCGTCGCCCATCCACAGTCAAACGGCCAGGTGGAGTGAGCAAACGGCCTCATCCTGTCCGGCATCAAACCCCGACTGATCGAGCCTCTGGAGCGCTCGGCTGGCTGCTGGCTCGACGAGCTACCAGCCGTCCTCTGGAGTCTGCGCACGACTCCAAACAAGTCAACCGGCTTCACGCCTTTCTTCCTCGTCTACGGTGCCGAAGCCGTCATCCCGACGGACATAGAGTTCGACTCCCCACGAGTCACCATGTACACCAAGGAGGAAGCACAAGAAACACGCCAAGATGGCGTCGATCTGCTGGAAGTGGGCCGGCTATTGGCACTCAGCCGGTCCAGCATCTACCAGCAGAGCCTGTGCCGATAACACAACAGGAAGGTCAAGCCAAGATCTTTCCAAGAAGGCGACCTTGTGCTCTGGCTGATCCAGCGAACAGCCGGCCAGCACAAGCTGTCGGCGCCTTGGGAAGGCCCTTTCATCATCAGCAAAGTACTAGGCAACGACTCCTACTACCTGATTGACACTCAGAAGCCCCGAGCATGCAAGAGGGACGACTCTGGCAAGGAGACAGAGCGGCCATGGAATGCAAATCTCCTCCGAAGATTTTACAGTTGATGCAGTATGTACCACGCTACCTTTTGTATTAAAGTACCAAGACTTCGGGCCCCCCAAGACGAGCTCGGGGACTGCCCTCTTTTGTCTGTATGATAAAAATTATGCCTACAAGTATGTTACTCTTTGTTATGCCGCTTGGCACCGGGCTCGACAAGTCGGCCCGGGGACTTGCCGCCTTGCACTGTGAAATGCTTCCTGCAGCCGGACAAGTTGTGTGTAACGCCTAAACCGTCTCCTGTCAGAAGCCGCAGCTCGCAGAGCGACTGTACGGTGGGCAGAAGTAAGGTAGAATGGGCGTTCGCATGAAAAATGGCTAAGGACTCAAAGCATAAAACATAGCTCAAGACGGCTTCCAGCCTTTTTTCGCAAACCAACTCTTGAATAGTCGGATTGCCCCCTTCTATTCAACTTGCTCAAAAACACTTAAAAATGGCTAAGTATTTGCCTTCCCAAAGTAGCCAAGCATTTGATCCAGCGGCAGTCCGCAGAGCGGCTGTCCGATTGGCAAGGCAGGCAACTAAGGGAAAGCGGCAAAGGAAAAAAGCCAAAAGAGCAATGAGCAAGAAAAGATAGAATTCGGATAAATATTTACATAACATAGGCCCTTGGCCAAATCTTCGAGCAGAAGTTCAAAATACACCCTGCGGGTGGAATTGTGCAAATTAACAAGTTCTTCAAAGACTACTAAAGCAGATAAAATAAAGATAAGGCGGCAACTTAGGAAGCAGCAGATGGATTCGGAGGGTCGGAGGAGGTGGCAGCGTCAGGCGTTCGGGCGGCCGGCTGGGTAGTCTCGGCTTGATCGCCTCCGGCGGTAGTCGGCTCGGTCGCACAAGGCTTGTTGCTGGAGGCACGGTCGAGCTGAGGCTGGCCGTCTGCTCCGTCTTCTGGTGCTTCCGCCTCACCTCCATCCTCCGCCTCGCCTTCCTCCTCGACGCTGGAGCCGATCACCTCCGCTGAGTCCTCGCTGTTGTCTGGGTTCATCCCAAACCACTCCGGCGGTACCTCCTCGCCGTCTTCAGACCGCTCGGGGACGAAGATGCTGGTGTCGGTGTACTCAGCGATAACCGCGGCATGCTTGACGAGGGCGTCTTCCACGGCTGCCAGCTCCGGCTGGGCCTCTGACCGGAGGGTGGCCAGCTGGTCTAGATCCAGCCCCGGATACCACGCCTTGACGAATTCCAAGGCCCGACGCGCTCTAGCTCGGGCCGAGGAACCCTTCCAGGCCTCAAGACGACCAGCCGCGACCTCTAGCCAGTCGTTAGTCAGGCTGGGGGTGCGCGGAGCCTGCATGTCCGGCCACAGGGCGGCAATCGCCTGGGCGCCGACACGTTGAAGCCGGTGCAGCATTTGGTGAGTCGGCCGAAGGCGAGCCTCGATGCTCAGGATATGCTCATCAAGGGTTTGGGGGGCGTCGGCGGCGATCTCTGCACCTTCCGCCCTCTGACCTTCACGGTCAGCCTCGATGGATTGGATGGCGGCCTGCGAGTGCCCAGGAAAGAAGTCTGCCAAGACGGAAGAAATGAAGAAGCAAGTCAAAAACCAGGAGTCGGCACGACTTATAATCAGCAGCTCGAAGAAAGAAAGAAAAGAAACTCACCATCAACGATGTCCTCAATCTCATGGAAGCCGGAGGCCAGCATCACCTCCTTGTCAGACCAGGAGGAGCGCTCGCTCGCGAACTCGGCCAGGAGGGCAGTTTCTGTCTCTTCCGCCTCCTTCTACGTCTTCGCAAGCAGCTCCCTATGCTCTGCCAATTGAGTGGCCAGCAGATCGCGCTCTATGGCGAGCTTGCTGCACTACTCCCCCTTGGCGCGCAATGCGGAGTTGGCTTCGCTCAGCTGCTGGTGAAGAGCAGCAATGGCTCCTGAAGAGAAGGAAGAAAGAAGGTGTTAAGTCATCAATAAAGAAGGTCGCCAGGGAGATCCGGCCCGACTGCTCAGCAGTTGGCCCGAATCTCGGGGACTACAGCCCGCGGGTGCACCAGCGCGCCCCCGCAAAGAAGAAAAAGGACTTACTCCGGCTCTCCGACAAGTCGGCGGTCCGCTTCCCCAGCTCTTCAACGTTATGGTTGAAGGAAATAACGCGGAGGTTGTGGTAGTCCTGCGACAAGTGTTTCAGACAAAAGTTAGTACCTGGAGCTCACCAATTGGAGTTCCGGGCCGCCTGCTCAGCAGCCAGCCCAAAACTTGGGGACAACACCCAGTGGGTGCGCTAGCGCGCCCCCACAGAGAGGAACAAGAAAATAAGGACCAAAGAAAATACATACCCGGATGGCTGCCCGCGATGCCAGGTACGCCTTGGTGCAGTTCTGGAGGGCGTCGCCCTCAGCTCGAAGCTTCGCCTAGACGTCCAGAAGCGCATGGTTCAGCGGCCCTGTGCCGCCTCCTCGCACCCAGCCAATGGGCGCGGCGCTCGTCGCTTCGACGTCTGGGATCGCCGAGCTGGCGGTGCCGGCCTCCAGGGGGCGGGTTGCCGAGGTCGCCTTCTCAAGACGGCGGCGCGTTGGCGAGCCGACTTGAAGGAGTAGCCTCGCCACGGCCTCATCTTCAGTCGGCGGCACCGGAGGGTCCGCTGGCTGTTTGCCCTGTGCGCTTCCAGACGGTGGCGGAGGCGGCGGCAGAACGATCACGTCAGGTGTAGAGGAGTCGCCGCCTTCCCTCTCCAAGACGGGGTTCTCGCCGCGCAGAGTTCAGCGGGGGGATGAACACCGCCGATCGGCGGCGTGCGGCCTCCTCAGCCTGCCGTTTCAACGCGACGATGGCTTCGGCCTCCGCCAGTTTCTTCTTCACGGAGGCCTCCGCCTGATCGGCCTCCGCCTTCTCCAGGCGGGCGGCCTCTTCCTCGTTTCGCTTCTCCTGCGCATTCCGCTCCATCGCCTCCCGGAGGTCAGCAGCAGGGTCAATCCGCCGAGTGGTGGCGGATGTCTCCGCTGACCCCATGATGGAGGCGGCGGCAACCCTCTCAAGAGTAAGGGGATCCCTGAAGCAAGGGAAGCAAGTAAAAGACTCAAACAAAGCTGCAGAGAAAGAATAAAGCGTTAAGACGGAATACTCACGCGGAGACCAGTGCTGGTTTCTTCACTTTCTTACGGAAGCGGATGGCCTTCGCAGCCGCCTCATCCCGCCGGGTCGCCGTAGCCGAACCCTTGGGCTTCTTCGACCGACTGCCAAACAAGGTCAGCACGGCCCTACGCTTCTCCCGCCGCCTGGAGCACCCGGCGCGGCAGAATAGCCCGCGCCAGGCTAGCTGGCTCCTGGCCAATGGCGGGGGGTGACTTCTCCCTCGGCCTTGTCGTCAGGCCAGTCACCGAAAGTGGCCGAAGGCCTGGAGCCGCCTGCTGCTCCTCCTCCCTCGGCGTCGTCTTCCAGGGCCACCGCTCCCTGATCAGGGTCGTCCACGTCGCTCTCTGCCCGGTCAGCAAGGAACTCACGGGCTGGCCCCATGGTGCCGGCTGGTGGATGGAGGAGGGGATTCTGACCAAAGCCGACTGGTCAGACCGCATAAAAAAACTCGGCAAAAAGAAGACAATCCAAAGAAAGAAAGAAAAGGCAACTCACTACAGGCGGCGGTTTGGCGCGGGAGTACGGCTCCTTGCCGAACCGCCAATCCTCCAGGAGCTTGCTGTCCGAGAGGTAATTCACCATGTAGGCCACCTCCTCGTGAGGCATGTCCTTGGTGCACATCCGACTCGGATCATGGCGCCCGCTCATTTGGCATATCATGTGGGGGCGACCTTGGAGCGGGAGAACTCGGCGCGCCACGAAGGCGGCCAGCAGGTCTGAACCAGTCAAGCCCTCCGACTGCGTCAGCACTCGGAGTCGCGTGACGGTGCCGGCTCCCGCAGGCGTTAGCGACTTGGCTCGGTACGACTAGTTGGGCAGCCTCCCAGCCAGCATGTTGACCCAGTCAACCCTCGCGGAGACGCTCCTGACGTAGAAGTACGATCACTGCCACATCTTCACCGACTTTATCAGCGAGATGGTGGGGAAGGGGTTGTCGGCCCCCAACCTTCGCACGGTGATGAAAGCGCCGCATTGAGCCGGCATGCCTGCAGCCTGGGTGCCGAGCTTGGAGAAGAAGAACTCCCCCCAGAGCTCGAGGGCGGGGAGGACTCTGAGGAAGCCTTCGCACAAGGCCACAAAGGCGGATAACAGCTCCACCGTGTTGGGCGTGAGGTGGTGCAGCTGGAGGCCGTAGAACTCCAGAAACGAGCGGAAGAAACTGCTCGCCGGCAGCCCCAACCCGCGCAAGGAGTGCGAGCAGAAGATGACCCGCTCGCCCTCCTGCGGCGCGGGGGAAATCTCCCCCCTCGGCGCAAGACGCACCCGCACGTAGTCTTCGCCGGGGAGCCGACGAGTCTTGCGGAGGAACTCAATATGGTCGTCGTGAACTTCTAAGCCGTCCCAGGTGCCGGAGCGCACCGGGGGAGGCGCGACGACAGAAGAAGAACTTGTCACGAGCTGATCGCCGTGGCATTCGTCGAAGCTAGGGCACGCGGCGGAGCAAAGAAGAAGGAGGAGGAGAAGAGCAAGGAGTAGTGATAAGGAGGGGCGCGCATGCTCTACCGCGCCCCCCTCTTTCCCCTACTTATAGCCTCATGGGCTGCGAAGCCGAGGGGGCGGTCATGGGATTTACTGCACCCACGACCCCCACGTTTCCACGACAAAGTTACTGCGCGCAGTAACTCCCCGGGAATCCCAACCGTCCGCCGGGGCCACAGCGGATCCGCTCGGGCGCCGAGGCGCGGTAGTGGCGGGCCCCACCTACGGGCCTGTCCTGTCGCACGCGTCGGCTGGCAGACTGGCCCGGCCACGTGTTATCACGTGACAGGCCAAGAGCGGTCGGCAGACTGGAGGCTTAGCCAACACGCTACTTCGACCCGCCGCGACGTTCGAAATATTATTCGAGTCAGAGTTGGGCGAGTCCGACTCCTTCTGGCAGGCCCGGCAGAAGTCAACCAAGAGCCATGTGTCAAGTACCCGGAAAGAGAAACTATTGAGGCTTCTCGGCCGATCACCCGCGGCGCCACACCAGCTTCGGGGACTACTGTCAGAGTATTGGGCCACGGGTAGGCCAACCCGAGGCCCGGAACCTTTCAAGACATCGGGGCAGGCTGCGCCCCTCAATACCCCAGAACGAAGAGCCGCCTTCTAAGAAGTCGGCGGCAAGACGGCCGACTGCCCACACACGGCCGAGTCCCAGGGATGACTTCAGGATAAGCCGACTCCTGACTGGTGACTTCCAGAGAAGCCGGCTTTGGGGAGTCGGCCCGCGACTACAACGAGCCCATATCCTCATCGGGAGGGGCAGGACCGGGGAGTGGCTACAGTAAAGCCCGCTCCCGCCCCTTACTAAGGGAAGGCATGGCCACAGCACGCCATACCAGGGGAGATCTCTGTGTGGCGTGGCACCGTTGCCGTGCTGGCCCTGACATCAGCGCCGAAGGACCGAATCCAGCGCCCACGACGCCTTGTCTGTACGACCGTGGGAGGGTGGGTACCACCAGTCAGTGGGACCCCAGGAGGCGGTGAGTGCGCCACCAGTCGGCCCCCAGAGTCCGCCAGACCCTCCCCCGCGCCCCACGCGCCATTAAGCAGATGTGATGGAGAGTGGCAACAGTGATCGCCTGCCAGGCGGTGGGGCTGTTGCCACGACCCCATGACCAAGCCCGCGTCATCAGAAGCACGGCTACAGTAATCAGCACTCGGCAAGACCCGCCCGCGGCGGACACGGCCTGTCGGCTCCGTACCTGGCCAGTCGGCGAGGCCCACTAGTCGGCGGGCCCCAGCAGTCGGCGGAGAAGACGAAGGCCAGAGGCACTGACGGCTGGGTCCGCGTCCAGTCGGATTACCATTGTACCCCTGGGGGGTAGGCCTATGTAAACCCCCAGGGCAACCATGCAAAGGGTTGGAATCCATTAGCTCTAGACCAGATCATATAGGAGGGAGAGAGCTAGCCTTGCCCTCTCCTACCTCCAGGAAACAGCTCAAGGAGCAATCGTGTAAGCACTTTGCCATAGTGATCATGCGGAAACCCCGCAGAGCAGCAGTAGGGGTATTATCTCCCCGGAGAGCCCTGAAGCTGGGTAAGATTCGCCGGCGTGCATGTCTGCGCCTCATCCCGTTTCCAAGCACCGGCGACGTTCTACTCGCCCCCAACATGATAAGCCATCCTTTGGCATATGTCGCACCCAACCCCCGACAGCAAGTAAGGACTCAGACAAAGCCACAAAGAAAGAATAAAGCGTTGAGAATACTCACGTGGAGACCAATGGCGGCTTCTTCACTTCCTTACGGAAGCGGATGGCCTTCGCGGCTGCCTCGTCCCGCCGGGTCGCCGCAGCCGAACCCTTGGGCTTCTTCGGCCGACTGCCGAACAAGGTCGGCACGACCCTACGCTTCTTCCCGCCGCCTGTAGCACCCGGCGCGACAGAAGAGCCCACGCCAGGCTGGCTGGCTCCTAGCCGATAGCGGGGGGCGACTTCTCCCTCGGCCTCGTCGTTAGGACAGTCGGCAAAAGTGGCCGAAGGCCTGGAGCCGCCTGCTGCTCCTCCTCTTCCCTCCGTGTCGTCTTCCAAAGCCGTCGCTCCCAGATCGGGGTCGTCGACGTCGCTCTCCGCTCGGTCAGCAAGGAACTCGAGGGCCGGCCCCGTGGTGCTGGCTGGTGGATGGAGGAGGGGATTCTGACCAAAGCCGACTGGTCAGGCCGCACAAAACAAACTCGGCAACCAAGAAGACAATCCAAAGACAAAGAAAAGGAAACTCACTATGGGTGGGGGGTTGGCGCGGGAGTACGGCTCCTTGCCGAACCACCAATCCTCCAGGAGCTTGATGTCTGAGAGGTAGTTCACCATGTAGGCCACCTCCTCGCGAGGCATGTCCTTGGTGCACATCTGACTCGGGTCACGGTGCTCGCTCATTTGGCATATCATGTGGGGGCGACCTTGGAGCGGGAGAACTCGGCGCGCCACGAAGGCGGCCAGCAGGTCTGGACTAGTCAAGCCCTCCGACCGCGTCAGCACTCGGAGTCGAGTGACGGCGCTGGCTCCCGTAGGCATCAACGACTTTGCCCAGTACGACCAGTTGGGCAGTCTCCCAGCCGGCGGGCCGGCTTCGAAAGCCGGCAGGTTGACCTAGTTGCCCCTCGTGGAGACGCTCCTGACGTAGAAGTACGAGCGCTGCCACATCTTCACCGACTTTATCAGCGAAATGGTGGGGAAGAGGTTGTCGACCCCCAATCTTCGCACGGCGATGAAAGCGCCGCATTGAGCCCGCACGCCTGCAGCCTGGGTACCGAGCTTGGAGAAGAAGAACCCCCCCAGAGCTCGAGGGTGGGGAGGACTCCGAGGAAGCCTTCGCATAAGGCCACGAAGGCGGACAGCAGCACCACCGTGTTGGGCGTGAGGTGGTGCGGCTGGAGGCTGTAGAATTCTAGAAAGGAGCGGAAGAAGCTGCTCGCGGGCAGCCCCAGCCTGCGCAGGCAGTGCGAGCGGAAGATGACCCGCTCGCCCTCCTGCGGCGCGGGGGAAATCTCCCCCCTCGGCGCAAGACGCACCGGCACGTGATCTTCTCCGGGGAGCCGACGAGTCTTGCGGAGGAACTCAATATGGTCGTCGTGAACTTCTGAGCCGGCCCAGGTGCCGAAGCGCACCGGGGGAGGCGCGGCGGCAGAAGAAGAGCTCATCGCGAGCTGATCGCCATGGCGTTCGTCGAAGCTTGGGCGCGCGGCGGAGCAAAGAAGAAGAAGAAGGAGAAGAGCAAGGCGTAGTGGGAAGGAGGGGCGCGTGTGCTCTCCCGCACCCCCTCCTCCCCCTACTTCTAGCCTCATGGGCTGCGAAGCCGAGGGGGCGGACGTGGGATTTACTGCGCCCATGGCCCCACGACCTCCACGATTCCACGACAAAGTTACTGTGCGCAGTAACTCCACGGGAATGCCAACCGTCTGTCTGGGCCACAGTGGATCCGCTCGGGCGCCGAGGCACGGTAGTGGCGGGCCCCGCCTACGGGCCTGTCCCGTCACGCACGTAGGCTGGCAGACTGGCCCGGGCGCGCGTTGCCACATGACAGGTCCGGAACCGGCGGCAGCCTGGAAGCTTAGCCCGCACGCCATTTGGATCCCACCATGACGTTCGAAATACTGTACAAGTCAGAGTTGGGCGGGTCCGACTCCTTCTAGTCGGCCCGGCGGGAGTCAAGAAAGAACCATGTGTCGAGCACCCGGAAAGAGAAACTGCCGAGGCTTCCCGGCCGATCGTCCGCGGCGCCTCACCTGCTTCGGGGACTACTGTCGGAGTAATGGGCCACGGGTAGGCTAACCCGAGCCCCAGAACCTTTCAAGACATCAGGGCAGGCTGCGCCCCTCAAGACCCCAGGACGAACAGCCGCCTTCCGAGAAGTCGGCGGCAAGGCGACCGACTGCCCACTCATGACCGAGTCTCAGGGACGACTTCAGGATGAGCCGACTCCTGACTGGCGACTTCCAAAGGAGCCAGCCTTGGGGAGTCGGCCCACGACTCCAGCGAAACCCCAAGTCGTCATCAAGAGGGACAGGACAGGGGAGTGGCTACAGTAAAGCCCGCTCCCGCCCCTTACTAAGGGCAGGCATGGCCACAGCATGCCGTACTCGGGGAGATCTCCGTGCGGCGTGGCACTGTTGCCGTGCCGGCCCTGACATCAGCACTGAAGGACCGAATCCTGCGCCCACGATGGCTTGTCTGTACGGCCCTGGGGCGGCGGGTCCCACCAGCAAGTGGGACCCCAGGAGACGGCAAGTGCGCCACCAGTCGGCCCCCAGAGTCGGCTAGACCCTTCCCCTGGGGCCCACGCGCCATTAATCAGATGTGACGGGGAGTGGAAATAGTGATTGCCCGCCAGGCGGTGGGGCTGTTGCCACGACTCCATGATCAAGCCCACGTCATCAGAAGCACGGCTACAGTGATCAACAGCCGGCAAGACCCGCCCGCGGCGGACGCGGCCTGTCGGCTCCAGACCTGGTCAGTCGGCGGGGCCCAGCAGTCGGCGGGCCCCAGCAGTCGGCGGAGAAGACGGAGGCGAGAGGCACTGACGGTTGGGCCGGCGTCCAGCTAGATTATCATTGTACCACTGGGGGGTAGGCCTATATAAACCCCCCAGGCCACCCATGCAAAGGGTTGGCATCCATTAGCTTTAGACCAGATCATATAGGAGGGAGAGAGCTAGCCTTGTCCTCTCCTACCTCCAGGAAATGGCTCTAGGAGCAATTGTGTAAACACTTTGCCATAGTGATCATGCGGAGACCCCGTAGAGCAGCACTAGGGGTATTATCTCCCCGGAGAGCCCTAAATCTGGGTAAGATTCACCGGCGTGCATGTCAACGCCTCATCCCATTTCCAGGCATCGGCGACATTCTACTCGCCCCCATCATGATAAGCCATCCTTTGGCATATGTCGCACTCAACCCCCGACATTGGTGATGATGATGGCGATGATTTCCCCCTCCGGGAGGGAAGTTTCCCCGGCAGAACAACTCTACAGGAGCTCTAGATTCGATCCGCCAAGGTTCCGCCTCGTGGCGGTGGAGTTTCATCCCGAAAGGTTGCTTCTTATTTTTTTTCTCGACGAAAGACTTCATATAGGAGAAGATGGTCATCGGAGACCCACCAGGGGGCCCGCGAGGTAGGGGGCGCGCCCCCACCCTTGTGAGCAGGGTGTGGGCCCCCTAGTCTGCATCTTTGGCGAGGATTTTTCATTATTTATTATAAGGTGTTCCGTGGAGTTTCAGGACTTTTGGAGTTGTACAAAATAGGTCTCTAATATTTGCTCCTTTTCCAGCCCAGAATTCCAACTGCCGGCATTCTTCCCCCTTATGTAAACCTTGTAAATTAAGAGAGAATACCCATAAGTATTGTGAAATAATGTGAAATAACAGCCCATAATGCAATAAATATCGATATAAAAGCATGATGCAAAATGGACGTATCAATGTGTTACAGAACGTGTAAAGAGACTTGCCAGTAACGAGATTGAACTAGGTATTGAGATACCGACGATCGAATCTCGGGCAAGTAACATACCGATGACAAAAGGAACAACGTATGTTGTTATGCGGTTTGACCGATAAAGATCTTCGTAGAATATGTAGGAGCCAATATGAGCATCCAGGTTCCGCTATTGGTTACTGACCGGAGACATGTCTCGGTCATGTCTACATAGTTCTCGAACCCGTAGGGTCCGCACGCTTAAAGTTCGACGACGGTTATATTATGAGTTTATGGTTTTTGATGTACCGAAGGTAGTTCAGAGTCCCGGATATGATCAAGGACATGATGAGGAGTCTCGAAATGTTCGATGCGTAAATATCGATATATTGGACGACTATATTTGGATACCGGAATAGTTCCAGGTGAGATCGAGATAATACCAAAGCATCGGGAGGTTATCGGAACCCCCGGGAGGTATATGGGCCTTAATGGGCTTTAGTGGAAAGGAGGGGAAAGGAGCAAGGGAGGGGGAGCCCACCCCCCAATCCCAATCCGAATTGGGAGGGGGCCGCCCCCCTTACCTTCCTTCCTCCTTCATCTTCCTTCCCTCTCTCTCTCCAAATAGGAAAAGGAGGAGTCCTACTCCGGTGGGAGTAGGACTCCTCCCCTTGGGCGCGCCTCCTCCCCTTGGCCGGCCCTCTCCTTCCCTCCTTTATATACGAAGGAGAGGGGCACTGTCGGTGTCAAAGCCGGCGGAACTCGGGTAGGGGGTCCTGAACTATGTGTCTAAGGCGGATGGTAACAGGAGGCAGGGGACACGATGTTTTACCCAGGTTTGGGCCCTCTTGATGGAGGTAAAACCCTACGTCCTGCTTGATTTATTCGTGATGATATGGGTATTACAAGAGTTGATCTACCACGAGATCGGAGAGGCTAAACCCTAGAAGCTAGCCTATGGTATGATTGTATGTTGTCCTACAGACTAAAACCATCCGGTTTATATAGACACCGGAGGGGGTTAGGGTTACACAAGGTCGGTTACAAAGGAGGAGATATCCATATCAGTACTGCCTAGCTTGCCTTCCACGCCAAGTAGAGTCTCATCCGAACACGAGACGAAGTCTTCAATCTTGTATCTTCATAGTCCAACAGTCCAGCCAAGGAATGTAGTCCGGCTGTCCGGAGACCCCCTAATCCAGGACTCACTCAGTAGGCCCTAAACCAGGGTTCAATGACGATGAGTCCGGCGCGCAGTGTTGTCTTCGGCATTGCAAGGCGGGTTCCTCCTCCGGATTCACCGCAGAAGAGTTCGAATAAAAGGATAGTGTTCGACCCTGCAAAATAAGTTCCACATACCATCGTAGAGAGAATAATATTTCCACAAATCTAATCTACTGACACGTTTTGGCAACATGACATTATGCCATGGCTCCGTGATTATTTGAACTGTTTCCTTTAACTAGCCCTGCAGATAACGCGAGGCAGTTTCTTGACACGTCTTGTCAAAGCAGAGATCATGTCCCCCTTATTACGGGATTCTCATCAATACGGTCGTGGGTAACCCAACCACTCCTAGGACTCTTAGATTTTAGGCAAGTCCCAAACGGCCACGAGGAGGACGCTTGATATTCACCCTCTTTATAAAGGGTCAGGGCTTTACTTTTTTCCTCCCGTGCTCAATCGAATCCTTCCCCAGCCTCGAGTTCTAACACTCAAAGCCTAGGTCAGGTGCTTCGGATCTTCAATCATGTCCGGATCCAGCCTCGAGGGCCAGTGGATGCCCTCCTCCGTCACGGAAGAGGATATCAAGAAGTTGAGGGAGGCAAGATACCTGACCGCTGAAGTCTCACTTCGGCTGCCCGCCCGAGGGCAGGTCGTCCCTACTCCTGAACCCAATGAAGATGTCGTGTTCATCTCCCACTTCCTCCGAGGACTAGGCCTCACTCTGGATCCCTTCATTAGGGGTTTGATGTTCTATTACGGGCTTGATTTCCACGACCTAGCCCCGGATTCCTTTCTCCACATCTCGGCATTTATTGTCGTATTTGAGGCCTTCCTCCGCATTACCCCTCACTTCGGCCTTTGTCTCAAGACCTTTGATGTGAAGCCGAAGACGGTCGAGGGGCAGTATGCAGCCTGCGGGGGTGCATTAATAAGCAAGATTGCCGGAGCTCCATGGCCAAAAGGTTCCTTTCCAGAGGTGTCCGGATTATGGAAACGGGAGTGGTTCTACATCACCGCTCCCAGAAGTGCCAAGTGGGTAGCTTCCCCCACCTTTTGCTCGGGCTCTCCACCACAACTGATGTCATGGATCAGCAGGGGGCTGACCTGGGGTCCAGCCAAGGATGTGCCCATACTGCAGAGCCCCATCCAGGATCTCTTCGAAGGAGATTTTAGTTTAGTTATGGTAGTGCAAGTCATGTTGGTTCGTCAAGTCCAGCCTTGCAAACGTCGGCCCCTCCGCTTGTGGGAATTCAACCCAGAAGGACCGCGCGCCTGACGCACGAGGAGATGTACAAATCGTTCTTCGGACCCCAAATAGAGTGTCTGGACACCTCCGAGGACGTGGGCCTAAGAAGCAACCGCACCGCGGCCCAAGTAAGTAATCCTCTAGCCGAACACACTGTCTTTCATTTATCATGACATCATTCTGAAGAATCGCTTTTTGACCAGGACTGGATAACAAAGGCGAAGATGATCCGGTGTTCGGCCCCCCTTCCCGAAGGCTTGGACAATCCGGTGCTGGAAAATATGCTCGAGCCAGCACCTTGCCTAGTGCCCTCAAAGGAAGATGAAGGGGCAATAAAGAGGGAAAAAGCGGGCCCCCACCGCTACCTATTCCAACCGAGGGAACGAGCGCCTCCGTGAGGGAGGATAACCAAGGGAAGGAATCTGACATTCCCTTGCCCCGGGGGAGGAAGAGGACTAACTCTGATGACCCGGAAACCAAGGTTTCCAAACGGGAGAAGAAAACTCCACCAGAGGGTCCTGCCTCAGAGGGTGCTCTTACCGCACAAAGTCCGTGCGGGGATCAGCCCTCTAATGAGCTGTAAGTAATCAAAAAGTACTTAATAGTGAATATATACTACCTTACTTCTGACGAAGATAACCGAAGCATCTATGTTGCAGTTCGGATCTGAGCCCTTCTCAGCGGAGCTCGTCTTCGGGGGATCTTCTTCCAGAGATGATGGAGAGCGAAATGCCTCCCCCGGACTCCCTGGCTCAAGAAGTGGGCGACCTTGAAGTGTCGTCACGGAGAGTTTCTCCAGATCCGGCAAGGCCAGAAGGTAATCCCATGGTCACCCGAATCCCTCAGTATACGACTCTTGAAGAGAGCAATCAAAAGAGTCCGGCACCACTTGGTATGCGGTCGGACGTACTGAAGGGTCTGCTAGAGCGAGCGACTATCTCAGAAGAGTACCGTACATTAATGTATACGGTGATTGAAAGGATTTCGTTCGCCGAAAACGGGTTGTATGAAGCCTTTATAAGTCTACTGACGGGCTTTGAGGTACGTGGAATGATATGCATTTGTGGTAGTACCGCACATTTTTAGGTGCGCCCTGTGTAGATAGTAGCCCCTGACACTCTGGTTGTCGTCGAGAACGGCGGCGAACAGAGGATCATAGTACCAGGTAATAACCATACTCCCGTTATGTGCAGGTGTCTGAAGCTCCGGTGGCTAGCCGTACTGATGGGGTTGCCGAACTGAAACGCCGACTGGATGCAGCGGATGCCGACATCGAGCTTGTTAACAAGCGGCTTGACGAGGCACAGGGTAGGTGCTGTTTATAGTGAATGTCACATAGTAAGAGCAGTGTGATGCCAGTATCTTTAATATGTTGTGACTGCAGATGGAGCTGCCACCGTGGAGGCCCTGTGGGCGGAGCTTGCCCGAGCCAAGGAGCAAGCAAGGAGTAGTAATGCGGCTGCTTTGAAGGCGGCCGAAGAGTTGAGAGCCGAGAAGGCCGCGCATAGCAAGAGCGAAGAGAAAATGGCCAAAATGGCTATGAAGTTAAAAGACACTGCCGACCGCTGCTAGTTTCTTGAAGAAGAAAACCGGGCGAAGGCTACGGACCTTGAAAAGGCCATGCTACCTCGCTACCTCTTGAGCTTGCGTTGGTTTTCCCTGAAGAGGAAGGGATGATGTAGCAAAGTAGCGTAAGTATTTCCCTCAGTTTTTGAGAACCAAGGTATCAACCAGTAGGAGGCCACGCTCACGTCCCTCGTACCTGCACAAAACGATAGCTACTCGCAACCAACGCGATTAGGGTTTGTCAATCCCTTCACGGTCACTTACGAGAGTGAGATCTGATAGATATAATATTTTTGGTATTTTTGGTATAGAGATGCAAAGTAAAAAGTAAAGGCAAAGTAAAAAGCAAGCAAGATTAAAGTGATGGAGATTGATATGATGAGAATAGACCCGGGGGCCATAGGTTTCACTAGTGGCTTCTCTCAAGAGCATAAGTATTCTACGGTGGGTGAACAAATTACTGTTGAGCAATTGACAGAATTGAGCATAGTTATGAGAATATCTAGGCATGATCATGTATATAGGCATCACGTCCGTGACAAGTAGAACCGAAACGATTCTGCATCTACTACTATTACTCCACTCATCGACCGCTATCCAGCATGCATCTAGAGTATTAAGTTAAAAACAGAGTAACGCCTTAAGCAAGATGACATGATGTAGAGAGATATAAATTCATGCAATATGAAATAAACCCCATCTTGTTATCCTCGATGGCAACGATGCAATACGTGCCTTGCTGCCCTTCTGTCACTGGGAAAGGACACCGCAAGATCGAACCCAAAGCTAAGCACTTCTCCCATGGCAAGAACTACCAATCTAGTTGGCCAAACCAAACGGATAATTCGAAGAGACTTGCAAAGATAACCAATCATACATAAAAGAATTCAGAGAAGATTCAAATATTATTCATAGGTCTCCACAAGAGAGGGGGAGAGCTTTGTATTGAGATCCAAAAAGAGAGAAGAAGCCATCTAGCTACTAACGATGGACCCGAAGGTCTGAGGTAAACTACTCACACTTCATCGGAGAGGCTATGGTGATGTAGAAGCCCTCCGTGATGACGACCCTCTCCGGCGGAGCTCCGGAACAGGCCCCAAGATGGGATCTCGTGGATACAGAAAGTTGCGGCGGTGGAATTAGGTTTTTGGCTCTTGTTCTGATCATTTGGGGGTACATAGGTATATATAGGAGGAAGGAGTACGTTGGTGGAGCTCCGAGGGGCCCACGAGGCAGGGGGCCTGCCCTAGGGGGGCGCGCCCCCCACCCTTGTGACCGCCTCTCTGATGCCTTGGCGTAGGGTACAAGTCTCCTGGATCACGTTCGGTGAGAAAATCACGTTCCCGAAGGTTTCATTCCGTTTAGACTCCATTTGATATTCCGTGCGCCCCCACCCTCGTGACCGCCTCTCTGATGCCTTGGCGTAGGGTCCAAGTCTCTTGCATCACGTTCGGTGAGAAAATCACGTTCCCGAAGGATTCATTCCGTTTGGACTCCGTTTGATATTCCGTTTCTTTGAAACACTGAAATAGGCAAAAAAAACAACAATTCAGGGCTGGGCCTCCGGTTAATAGGTTAGTCCCAAAAATAATATAAAAGTGGAAAATAAAGCCCAATATAGTCCAAAACAGTAGATAATATAGCATGGAGCAATCAAAAATTATAGATACGTTGGAGACGTATCAGGCATCCCCAAGCTTAATTCCTGCTCGTCCTCGAGTAGGTAAATGATAAAAAGAGAATTTTTGATGCGGAGTGCTACTTGGCATAATTTCAATGTAAATCTTCTTAATTGTGATATGAATATTCAGATTCTAAAGATTGAAGACAAAAGTTTATATTGACATAAAAATAATAATACTTCAAGCATACTAACAAAGCAATTATGTCTTCTCAAAATATCATGGCCAAAGAAAGTTATCCCTACAAAATCATATAGTCTGGCTATGCTCTATCTTCACCACACAAAGTATTTAAATCATGCACAACCCCGATGACAAGCCAAGCAATTGTTTCATACTCTAACTTTTCAAAACTTCTTCAATTTTCACGCAATACATGAGCATGAGCCATGGATATAGCACTATAGGTGGAATAGAATGGTGGTTGTGGAGAAGACAAAAAGGAGAAGATAGTCTCACATCAACTAGGTGTATCAACGGGCTATGGAGATTCCCATCAATAGATATCAATCTGAGTGAGTAGGGATTGCCATGCAACAGATGCACTAGAGCTATAAGTATATGAAAGCTCAAAAAGAAACTAAGTGGGTGTGCATCCAACTTGCTTGCTCATGAAGACCCAGGGCAATTTGAGGAAGCCTGTCATTGGAATATACAAGCCAAGTTCTATAATGAAAGATTCCCACTAGTATATGAAAGTGATAACATGAGAGACTCTCTACTATGAAGATCATGGTGCTACTTTTAAGCACAAGTGTGGTAAGAGGATAGTAACATTGTCCCTTCTCTCTTTTTCTCTCATTTTTTTATTTGGGCCTTTTCTCTTTTTTATGGCCTCTTTTCATTTGGGCTTCTTTGGCCTCTTTTTTTCGTCCAGAGTCTCACCCCGACTTGTGGGGGAATCATAGTCTCCATCATTCTTTCCTCACTTTGGACAATGCTCTAATAATGATGATCATCACACTTTTATTTTTCTTACAACTCAACAATTACAACTCGATACTTAGAACAAAATATGACTCTATATGAATGCCTCCGGTGGTGTACCGGGATATGCAATATGACAATGATGAATGTGTCATGATAAACGGAACTGTGGAAAGTTGCATGGCAATATATCTCGGAATGGCTATGGAAATGCCATAATAGGTAGGTATGGTGGCTGTTTTGAGGAAGGTATGTGGTAGGTGTATGATAGCGGCGAAAACTGCGTGGTATTAGAGAGGCTAGCAAAGGTGGAAGGGTGAGAGTGTGTATAATCCATGGACTCAACATTAGTCATAAAGAACTCATATACTTATTGCAAAAATCTAGAAGTTATCAAAGCAAGGTATTACGCGCATGCTCCTAGGGGATAGATTGGTAGGAAAAGACCATCTCTCGTCCCCGACCGCCACTCATAAGGAAGACAATCAATAAATAAATCATGCTCCGACTTCATCACATAACGGTTCACCATACGTGCATGCTACGGGAATCACAAACTTTAACACAAGTATTCTTTAAATTCACAACTACTCAACTAGCATGACTCTAATATTATCACCTCCATATCTCAAAACAATTATCATGCTTCAATATTTTCTTAGTATTCAACAAACTCAAAATAAAGTTTCACAAGTCTTGAATACCAAGCATATTATTATTAAGAAAATTACCATGCTATTAAGAGACTCTCAAAATAATTTAAGTGAAGCATGAGAGATCAATAGTTTCTTTAAAAAAATCCACCATCATGCTCTAAAAGATCTAAGTGAAGCACACAGAGCAAAATTATAACGCTCAAAAGATATAAGTGAAGCACATAGAGCAAAACTACATAGCTTAAAAGATATAAGTGAAGCACATAGAGCAAAACTACATAGCTCAAAAGATATAAGTGAAGCACATAGAGTGTTCTATCAAATTTTAAGTCATGTATGGCTCTCTCAAAAGGTGTGTACAGCAAGGATGATTGTGGCATACTAAGGCACAAAGACATAAATAATACAAGATGCTCCAAGCAAAACACATATCATGTTGATGAATAAAAATATAGCTCCAAGTAAATTACCGATGGAAGTGGACGAAAGAGGGGATGCCTTCCGGGGCATCCCCAAGCTTTGACTTTTTGGTGTCCTTGGATTATCTTGGGGGTGCAATGGGCATCCCCAAGCTTAGGCTCTTGCCACACCTTGTTCCATAATCCATCAAAAGAATTCACCCAAAACTTGAAAACTTCACAACACAAAACTTAAAGTAGAAAACTCGTGAGCTCCGTTAGCGAAAGAAAACAAAAGACCACTTCAAGGTACTGTAATGAACTCATTATTTATTTATATTGGTGTTAAACCTACTGTATTTCAACTTCTCTATGGATTATAAACTATTTTACTAGCCATAGATTTATCAAAATAAGCAAACAACACATGAAAAACAGAATCTGTCAAAAACAGAACAGTCTGTAGTAATCTGTAGCTAGCGCAAGATCTGGAACCCCAAAAATTCTAAAATAAATTGCTGGAAGTGAGTAATTTATATATTAATCATCTGCAAAAATAATTAACTAAATATCACTCTCAAATAAAAATTACAGCAGTTCTCGTGAGCGCTAAAATTTCTGTTTTTTACAGCAAGTTCAACAAGACTTTCCCCAAGTCTTCCCAACGGTTCTACTTGACACAAACACTAATTAAACACAAAACAAACAACCAAAAAAGAGGCTAAATAATTTATTTATTACTAAACAGGAGAAAAAAGCAAGGAATAAAAGAAAAATTGGGTTTCCTCCCAACAAGCTCTATCGTTTAACGCCCCTAGCTAGGCATAAAAGCGAGGATAGATCTAGGTATTGCCATCTTTGGTAGGCAATCCATAAGTGGCTCTAATGATAGTTTCATATGGCAATTTTATTTTCTTTCTTGGAATTTGTTCGATGCCATTTTTTAATGGAAATTGAAATCTAATATTCCCTTCCTTCATATCAATAATCGCACCAACCGTTCTAAGGAAAGGTCTACCAAGAATAATAGGGCAAGAAGGATTGCAATCTATATCAAGAACAATTAAATCTATGGGCACATAATTCCTATTTGCAACAATAATAACATAATTAATCCTTCCCATAGGTTTCTAAATAGTAGAATCCGCAAGATGCAAGTTTAGAGAGCAATCATCGAAATTACGGAAATCTAGGAAATCACACAAAGTCTTGGGAATAGTAGAAACACTAGCACCCAAATCACACAAAGCATAAAACTCATGATATTTAATTTTAATTTTAATAGTTGGTTCCCACTCATCATAGAGTTTTCTAGGGATAGAAACTTTCAACTCAAGTTTTTCTTCATAAGATTGCATCAAGGCATCAACAATATGTTCGGTGAAGGCTTTCTTTTGACTATAAGCATGTGGAGAATTTAGCACGGATTGCAACAAGGAAATACAATCAATTAAAGAGCAACTTTTATAATTAAATTCCTTGAAATCCAATATAGTGGGTTTAGCAACATCTAGATTTTTATTTCTTTCAATCCCACTTTCATCAATTTCATCATAAAGATCTAAATACTCCAAATTTTTAGAACGCCTTCTAGGTAAAGGAAGATCATATTCAGTTTCATCAAGATTAATATTGCAAAGAAAAGATTTAATAGGGTACACATCAATAACTTTTAGATCTTCATCTTGATTTTCATAGGAATTGGAAGAAGACGCTCTAATAAAGGCATCTTTGGAAGCACGCATCCTAGCGGTTCTTTCCTTGCACTCATCAATGGAAATTCTCATGGATTTGAGAGACTCATTGATATCATGCTTAGGAGGAATAGATCTAAGCTTTAAAGAATCAATCTCAAGAGAAATTCTATCAATGTTTCTAGCCAAATCATCAACTTTAAGCAATTTCTCTTCAAAGAAAGCATTAAAATTCTTTTGTGAATTCATAAACTCTTTAACACTATTCTCAAATTCAGAGGGCATCTTGTTATAATTTCCATAAGAGTTGTTGTAGGAATTCCCATAATTATTAGAAGGATTACTAGGATATTGCCTAGGATTAAAATTCCCTCTATAAGCGTTGTTACCAAAATTATTCCTACCAACAAAATTCACATCCATAGATTCATTGTTATTCTAAATCAAAGTAGACAAAGGCATATCATTAGGATCAGAAGAAACACTCTTAGTAGCAAATAATTTCATAAGTTCATCCATCCTTCCACTCAAAACATTGATTTCTTCTATCGCATGCACTTTTTTGTTAGAAGATCTTTCAGTATGCCATTGAGAATAATTAACCATAATATTATCTAGGAGTTTAGTAGCATCTCCTAAAGTCATTTCCATAAAAGTGCCTCCCGCGGCCGAATCTAAAAGATTTCTAGAAGAAAAATTCAATCCGGCATAAAAATTTTGTATAATCATCCACAAATTCAAACCATGAGTAGGGCGATTACGTATCATTAATTTCATTCACTCCCAAGCTTGTGCAACATGTTCATGATCAAGTTGCTTAAAGTTCATAATATCGTTTCTAAGAGAGATGATCTTAGCGGGAGGGAAATACTTAGAGATAAAAGCATCTTTGCACTTGTTCCAAGAATCAATACTATTTTTAGGCAAAGACGAAAACCAAGCTTTAACACGATCTCTAAGCAAAAAAGGAAATAACTTCAATTTAACGACATCATTATCAACATCTTTTTTATTTTGCATATCACATAAATCAACGAAGCTATTCAGATGAGTAGCTGCATCTTCACTAGGAAGGCCGGCGAATTGATCTTCCATTACAAGATTCAACAAAGCAGTATTGATTTCACAAGATTCAGTATTGCCAAGAGGAGCAATCGGAGTGCTAAGTAAATCATTATTATTGGTATTGGCGAAGTCACACAATTTGGTAGTATCTTGAGCCATCGCGACAAACAAGCAATCTAACACACGAGCAAACAAAAAGGCAAGCGGGCAAAAGAGGCAAATAGAGAGGGAGAATAGAGAGAGAGAGGGCGAATAAAACGGCAAGGGTGAAGTGGGGGAGAGGAAAACGAGAGCCAAATAGCAAATAATGTAATGCGAGAGATAGGGATTGTGATGGGTACTTGGTATGTTGACTTTTTGCGTAGACTCCCCGGCAACGGCGCCAGAAATCCTTCTTGCTACCTCTTGAGCTTGCGTTGGTTTTCCCCGAAGAGGAAGGGATGATGCAGCAAAGTAGCGTAAGTATTTCCCTTAGTTTTTGAGAACCAAAGTATCAATCCGGTAGGAGGCCACGCTCAAGTCCCTCGTACCTGCACAAAACGATAGCTACTCGCAACCAATGCGATTAGGGGTTGTCAATCCCTTCACGGGGACTTACGAGAGTGAGATCTGATAGATATAATATTTTTGGTATTTTTGGTATAGAGATGCAAAGTAAAAAGTAAGGCAAAGTAAAAATGCAAAGCAAGATTAAAGTGATGGAGATTGATATGATGAGAATAGACGCGGGGGCCATAGGTTTCACTAGTGGCTTCTCTCAAGAGCATAAGTATTCTATGGTGGGTGAACAAATTACTGTTGAGCAATTGACAGAATTGAGCATAGTTATGAGAATATCTAGGCATGATCATGTATATAGGCATCACGTCCATGACAAGTAGACCGAAACGATTCTGCATCTACTACTATTACTCCACTCATCGACCGCTATCCAGCATGCATCTAGAGTATTAAGTTAAAAACAGAGTAACGCCTTAAGCAAGATGACATGATGTAGAGAGATAAATTCATGCAATATGAAATAAACCCCATCTTGTTATCCTCGATGTCAACGATGCAATACGTGCCTTGCGGCCCCTTATATCACTGGGAAAGGACACCGCAAGATCGAACCCAAAGCTAAGCACTTCTCCCATGGCAAGAACTACCAATCTAGTTGGCCAAACCAAACGGATAATTCGAAGAGACTTGCAAAGATAATCAATCATACATAAAAGAATTCAGAGAAGATTCAAATATTATTCATAGATAGACTTGATCATAAACCCACAATTCATCGGTCTCAACAAACACATCGCAAAAAGAAGATTACATCGAATAGATCTCCACAAGAGAGGGGGAGAACTTTGTATTGAGATCCCAAAAGAGAGAACAAGCCATCTAGCTACTAACTATGGACCTGAAGGTCTGAGGTAAACTACTCACACTTCATTGGAGAGGCTATGGTGATGTAGAAGCCCTCCGTGATGACGGCCCTCTCCGGCGAAGCTCCGGAACAGGCCCCAAGATGGGATCTCGTGGATACAGAAAGTTGCGGTGGTGGAATTAGGTTTTTGGCTCTTGTTCTGATCGTTTGGGGGTACGTAGGTATATATAGGAGGAAGGAGTACGTCGGTGGAGCTCCAAGGGGCCCACGAGGCAAGGGGGCACGCCCTAGGGGGGCGCCCCCCACCCTCGTGACTGCCTCTCTAATGCCTTGGCATAGGGTCCAAGTCTCCTGGATCACGTTCGGTGAGAAAATCACGTTCCCGAAGGTTTCATTCCGTTTGGACTCCGTTTGATATTCCGTTTCTTAGAAACACTGAAATAGGCAAAAAAACAACAATTCTAGGCTGGGCCTCCGGTTAATAGGTTAGTCCCAAAAATAATATAAAAGTGGAAAATAGAGCCCAATATAGTCCAAAACAGTAGATAATATAGCATGGAGCAATCAAAAATTATAGATACGTTGGAGACGTATCAGGCCACAATGGCGACCAAAGACACCCGCTCTACAATGAGAGCGAAGAAGGAGGAACTGCATGAAGCCGGGGACATTGTGGCTGGGAAGCCCTTTATGCTACGGAGGAAGTTCGGTGATCCGCGGTATGCCCCTCTGGATAGGCTGTGGAGTTCGGCCGACGCATATCTGGACTTGGCGGCGAGCGCTGTCGATGCGGCCGAATACTTCCGAGATCAAACAGATCGTGAAGTGGACAAGCTGTTCTGGTCGCAATTCAACATTCCAGAGCGTCCGCTTCCATTGACTGATCAGCTTGCCGAATGGGCCGAACTCAATAGATTGTCCGGACTCGCCATGAGGTCTGTCGTGGATCATTTGTGGCCGGAAAGGCCGAAGCCGAACAACTATTTTAGCTTGGTGCAGCAGTTCCTTGGTGCGGTGCCACGCATCAATGCGATCAAGAGGTCGACGTGCATAGAAGGCTCGCGGATGGCCCTTGCCCATGTCAAACATACTGGGCGGAGATGGATGCCACCACTGTCGCGGCCGCAGGGTTCGGCCATAGGCCGAGTGGCTGCCGAGCACTATTTTGAAGAAGTTCTTGAGGGTGCTCGTTCGATAGAGGCCCAGTGCTCGAAGAATGTTATGTTTGAGTCACATGTACTCCTATTGTAA
Source organism: Triticum urartu (assembly GCF_003073215.2). Classification (NCBI taxonomy): domain Eukaryota; kingdom Viridiplantae; phylum Streptophyta; class Magnoliopsida; order Poales; family Poaceae; genus Triticum; species Triticum urartu. Next base: position 143,857,340 of record NC_053024.1, on the reverse strand, counting down.
AAACAATGTTTTATTGCATTTATCAAGGCTGTATTTATACTTTTGCCTGAAAGTATTGTGATGCCTCCGATGCAGCCGTTTATGTATACATGTATATAACCTGAAAGATTGCAGTCGTCGGCTTCAGCCTCCATGCATATAATGTGGGGGTGTTCACAGAAGACGCGTATTCACACTTAATCCACTGTCTTGGTCCTATTAAGGAGGTGACAGCGCAGCGAACTAGGCAACCAGACTATAATGCTTTAACACTTTCACTTAGCCATAGGAGTTTGACAGTGGGGCTACTATATAGCCCCTGGTGGCTCCACGCTCATCCGGATTCGGGGTGCGTATATGCCTGGCCGGGAAACGGCCCTTCGTTAATGCGGAGGATTCCCGAAGATTCCAACGGGTCATCGAGTGGTTGACTAGTCTCACGCTATATCATGACAGTCCATTTTTGGCTTTCTCTACTGAGGTGCTCGTAGGGATGAACCAGGGCACAATCGCAACAGTTCTCCTGGTGCCGCCTTAGCCGATAGAGCGGAACGTAAGGCAGCAAAACACAGGAGCCGGGCAAACCCAACATTTGACGAAAGACATGATTCGAAGCTGATGCATATAAGGCCGAACTCGCGATGCCGAACACTCCCTAAGATATTCGGTCTTTATGGTGTAAACCGGGTCTGAACAGTACCCTTTGTAATAAGCCTCTGGTGTCCAGGTATGTGCATTATTCTGGCGTGGCCACATGCCAAGACATCAGCATCCTTCTCGGTTGTACTGAGAATCCGAGGGATGTAAATCAAAAAGAGACAGTAAAAAAGGTTTACGCAGGGTCTTAATCTACAAAGAATCCTTGGAACGGTTCCCTGCTGCACGTCTGCGCATGTGTCTTCGTTGTGCCGTATCCTGGACGGGTTTAGCACGATGGTCATCTGAAAAAGAGAGGAACTTAATTGAAAAGTTGTCGTGCAAAAGTTAAGTTATAATAAACAATATATAGTTGAAAATGAGTAAAGGTGAGCCTTATTGCCACTTTTGCGCGCGCGTTGAGCCTCTTGTATTGTAATAGGGGTATAGCCCTCAAACCTGTATTAATTACATATAGCAGAGCCGGACTCGTCTAGCCATGTCCGTGGTCTTAACGACCTGTCAAATGCTTGAGTTGGTGAGGCCGTTTAGTGTGCGGCGGCCGAGGCGGCCGCACTGTCTTCGGCGCGCAAGGAGCGCTCAATATTTCCATTTACTGTAATGATGCCGCGTGGACCGGGCATCTTGAGCTTGAGGGAAGCTTAATGCGGTATTGCGTTAAAGCGAGCGAAAGCTTTGCGTCCAAGTAGTGCTTGATAGCCACTTTGGAATGAAGCGACGTGGAAAGTTAAATTTTTGCTGCGGAAGTTATTGGGGAAGCCAAATATAACCTCTAGTAGCAAGGAGCCCCTGCAGTGAGCCTCCGGGCCTGGCGTTAATCCTTTAGAGGTAGCATTGCTGCAGCAAATTTTTGTTGGGTCTATCCCCATTTTGCGGACTGTGTCCTGATATATCAGATTTAAACTGCTGCCCCCGTCCATTAGGACTCGGGTGAAGCGGTTTCCGTCAATTATTGGATCTAATAGCAAGGCAGCCCATCCTGCACGCTGGATACTTGTCGAGTAATCCCGATGGTCGAAGGTGATCGATTGGGACGACCAGTGGTGGAGCTCCGCGGTGATAGGCCCTGGGGCATGTTCCTCTAAAGGTGCCGCTTCGTTTCTCCCTTTTATCACGTGTAACACGTTGATTGTTTTGATTTTTGGTGGGAATTTCTTCTGTTCCCCTATGCTTTGCTTGCGATGCTCGTCCTCGTCTTCACTCGCTGTATCCTGCCCCTTGTGTTCGGCGTTGAGCTTGCTGGACTATTTGAAGACCCAACATTCTCTGTGGGTATGATTTGCAGGTTTATCCAGGGTGCTATGGATCTGACATATTTGGTCCAGAATTTTGTTTAGGCTGGACAATTCGTCTCTGTTGCCTTTGGAGGGCGGCTTCTGCTGCCCTGGTCGAGAACTTCTAACTCTGGCATTTACCGCCGTGCTCCTCGGGCTGTCTTCTTTATTCCAGCGCTTATTCTTGTTGCGTCGTGATTTCCCGTTTCCATCCCTGACTTCGGATGTACTTGGGTCGCTGGTGCTGCATAGGGCTAACCAGTTGTCCTCGCCCACGCAAAAAAGGGTCATGAGGCTTGTTAATGCTGCCATTGTTCTCGGCTTTTCTTGACCGAGTTGTCTGGCAAGCCGTTCGTCTCGAACGCTATGCTTGAAGGCTGCTAAGCCTTCGGCGTCTGGGCAGTCAACTATTTGGTTCTTTTTAGTGAGGAACCCGTTCCAAAGTTTTCGGGATGACTCATCGGGCTGTTGAGTTAAATGACTTAAATCGTCTGCATCCGGTGGTCGGACATATGTCCCTTGAAAATTTGCCCGAAAGGCGTCTTCGAGCTCTTCCCAGCTTCCGATGGAGTTTTCCGGGAGGCTTTTAAGCCAGTGCTGAGCTGGCCCTTTGAGCTTGAGGGGTAAGTACTTGATGGTGTGGAGATCGTCTCCTCGAGCCATATGGATGTGGAGGACGTAGTCCTCAATCCAGACCCCAGGGTCTGTTGTTCCGTCGTACGCCTCTATGTTTACGGGTTTGAATCCCTCTGGAAATTCATGGTCCAGCACCTCGTCGGTGAAACATAGAGGGTGTGCGGCACCCCTGTATTTGGGCGTACCATGGTGTTCGGATGTTTGTTGTGCTGCATTGTATGTTGGAGCGCGCCTGTGTGGTCCATAGATGGATCTGGTTGCGCCGTCCTTTTGATGCGAGCCCTTACGCGGATCGCATACTGGTTTATGTGCGGCGTCGTTTGCTACTTTATGTTGGCTGTGAGGTGGTCTATCCGATCGGATGGCCATTTTATTTTTTAATTGTGGAGGATCTAAGGCCTCCTCATCGAATTCAGGTAGCAACTTTCGCTTCGGATAGCTCTTGGTGTGGCGATGACTGTCGTACTTCGCTGAAGTGTTGAGTACTTCACTCCATTTGATTTTGAGTGTGTCTTGTGCAGCCTTGAGCTTTTGCTTCTGTTTTTTCAGACTCCTCGCCGTGGCAACAAGCCTTTGGTGGGCATTATGTTGCTCCTGGCGCCTGTTCGGTGTGATGTCGTCCGGACTGTTATCTTCGACGGAGTCGGTTTGTTCGGTTTGATTCCCCATGTTGCCTGGTCGGGCGATGGTGCACCCTGCTCTATCGCTAGGTCTATATGATTGTTATTTCTGCCGAGGCGGGATTTGGAGCGGCGTTTATGCTGCCGCTTTGACTGCTTCTCGAGGGAACAACCCTTTACTGCGTCCTTCCGCTCCTCACCGTTGTTTTCTTTGGGTGTGTCCACCACGTATACGTCATGTGACGAAGTGGGCGTCCAGTGCCCTGTGCGCAGTGGTTCCTCTTCGCCTCCCGCATCGTCGTCCATACCGTCGATGTCTTCGGAGTCGAAGTCGAGCATGTTGGTTAAGTCATCGAATGTGGGTACTAAGTGCGTGGTGGGTGGGCGGAGAATTTCTTCGTCATCCGCATCCCAATCCTGCCGGACGTAGTTCGGCCGGGACTCTCCTGACAAGGAGAGAGACCTTGATGAGTTCAGTATGTCGCCAAAGGGCGAGTGCTGAAAAATATCCGCAGAGGTAAACTCCATGATCGGCGCCCAATCGGATTCGACATGAACGGGCGCAGGAGGTTTGGAGTCCATGGCCGGAGAAGGATCCGGCAGTTTAGCAACACGACTCTCGTGAAGGGTGAGGTCAATATTCGGCTCGATCGCTGCAGAGGGACGGCCTCCGTGATGGAGTCTATCGACCCGTCCATGGATGGCGCAACTGGTTCCGAATTGAGGCTCGGAGCGGCTGCCGGTGTGATCTCCTGAATACGGTCCGATGGTAGAGCTAAATCGTAATCATCGTGACCGCATGGCGCACAAGGCGGGGGCTCGAATCCGTCGAAGATCAAGTCTCCACAGATATCGGCCGTGTAATTTAAGCTTCCAAACCTGACCTGGTGGCCAGGGGCGTAACTTTCGACCTGCTCCAGATGGCCAAGCGAGTTGGCCCACAGTGCGAAGCTGCCGAACACAAAGATCTGTCCGAGGAGAAAAGTCTCACCCTGGACTGCATCACTATCGATGATAGTAGGAGCCATCAAGCCTAACGGCGATGACACAGAGGAACTCTCAATTAAAGCACCAATGTCGGTGTCAAAACCGGCGGATCTCGGGTAGGGGATCCCGAACTATGCATCTAAGGTGGATGGTAATAGGAGGCAGGGGACACGATGTTTTACCCAGGTTCGGGCCCTCTTGATGGAGGTAAAACCCTACGTCCTGCTTGATTTATTCTTGATGATATGGGTATTACAAGAGTTGATCTACCACGAGATCGGAGAGGCTAAACCCTAGAAGCTAGCCTATGGTATGATTGTATGTTGTCCTATGGACTAAAACCCTCCGGTTTATATAGACACCGGAGGGGGTTAGGGTTACACAAGGTCGGTTACAAAGGAGGAGATATCCATATCCGTACTGCCTAGCTTGCCTTCCACGCCAAGTAGAGTCTCATCCGGACATGAGACGAAGTCTTCAATCTTGTATCTTCATAGTCCAACAGTCCGGCCAAGGAATATAGTCCGGCTGTCCGAAGACCCCCTAATCCAGGACTCCCTCAGGAACCCCGTAGACACGACAATTGATCTCTTGGATCTTTTAGCCGTGTGCGGTGCCCTCTCCACCATAGTCCACCTAGATAATATTGTAGCGGTGCTTAGGCGAAGCCCTGCGACAATAGAACATCAACATCGTCACCACGCTGTTGTGCTGACGAAACTCTCCCTCAAAGATCGTCTGGATCGGAGTTCGAGGGACGTCGTCGAGTTGAACGTGTGCAGAACTCGGAGGTGTCGTGTGTTCGGTACTTGATCGGTCGGATCGTGAAGACGTACAACTACATCAACCGCGTTGTGCTAACGCTTCCGCTTTCGGTCTACGAGGGTACGTGGACACACTCTCCCCATTCATTGTTATGCATCACCATGATCTTGCATGTGCGTAGGGAAATTTTGAAATTACTATGTTCCCCAACAGTGGCATCCGAGCCTGGTTATATGTGTTGATGTTATATGCACGAGTAGAACACAAGTGAGTTGTGGGCGATACAAGTCATACTGCTTACCAGCATGTCATACTTTGGTTCAGCGGTATTTTTGGATGAAGCGGCCCGGACCAACATTACGCGTACGCTTACGCGAGACTGGTTTTACCGATGTGCTTTGCACACAAGTGGTTGGCGGGTGTCAGTTTCTCCAGTTTTAGTTGAACCGAGTGTGGCTACGCCTGGTCCTTGAGAAGGTTAAAACAACACTAACTTGACAAACTATCGTTGTGGTTTTGATGCGTAGGTAAGAACGATTCTTGCTCAGCCCATAGCAGCCATGTAAAACTTGCAACAACAAAGTAGAGGACGTCTAACTTGTTTTTCCAAGGCATGTTGTGATGTGATATGGTCAAGACATGATGCTATATTTTGTTGTATGAGATGATCATGTTTTGTAACCGAGTTATCGGCAACTGGCAGGAGCCATATGGTTGTCTCTTTATTGTATGCAATGCAATCGCCCTGTAATTGCTTTACTTTATCACTAAGCGGTAGCGATAGTCGTAGAAGCAATAGTTGGTGAGACGACAACGATGCTACGATGGAGATCAAGTTGTCGCGGCGGTGACGATGGGGATCATAACGGTGCTTCGGAGATGGAGATCACAAGCACAAGATGATGATGGCCATATCATATCACTTATATTGTTTGCATGTGATGTTTATCTTTTATGCATCTTATTTTGCTTTGATTGACGGTAGCATTATAATATGATCTCTCACTAAATTTCAAGATAAAAGTGTTCTCCCTGAGTATGCACCGTTTCCAAAGTTCATCGTGCCCAGACACCACGTGATGATCGGGTGTGATAAGCTCTACATCCATCTACAACCGGTGCAAGCCAGTTTTGCACACGCAGACTACTCAGGTTAAACTTGACGAGCCTAGCATATGCAGATATGGCCTCAGAACATTGGGACCGAAAGGTCGAGCGTGAATCATATAGTAGATATGATCAACATAGTGATGTTCACCATTGAAAACTACTCCATTTCACGTGATGATCGGTTATGGTTTAGTTGATTTGGATCAAGTGATCACTTAGATGATTAGAGGGATGTCTATCTAAGTGGGAGTTATTAAGTAATATGATTAATTGAACTTAAATTTATCATGAACTTAGTACCTGATAGTATTTTGCATGTCTATCTTTGTTGTAGATAGATGGCTCGTGTTGTTGTTCCGTTGAATTTTATTGCGTTCCTTGAGAAAGCAAAGTCGAAAGATGATGGTAGCAATTACACGGACTGGGTCCGTAACTTGAGGATTATCCTCATTGCTGCACAGAAGAATTACGTACTGGAAGCAACACCAGATGTTATGAACACCTGGCAGAGCAAAGTTGATGACTACTCGATAATTCAGTGTGCCATGCTTTACGGCTTAGAACCGGGACTTCAACGATGTTTTGAATGTCATGGAGGATATGAGATGTTCTAGGAGTTGAAGTTAATGTTTGAAGAAAATGCCCAGATTGAGAGACATGAAGTCTCCAATAAGTTCTATAGCTGCAAGATGGAGGAGAATAGTTCTGTCAGTGAGCATATACTCAAAATGTCTGGGTATCATAATCACTTGACTCAACTGGGAGTTAATATTCCTGTTGATAGTGTCATTGACAGAGTTCTTTAACCACTGCCACCAAGCTACAAGAGCTTTGTGATGAACTATAATATGCAAGGGATGAATAACACAATTCCTGAGCTCTTCGCAATGCTAAAGGCTGCGGAGGTAGAAATCAAAAAGGGGCATCAAGTGTTGATGCTCAATAAGACTGTCAGTTTCAAGAAAAAGGGCAAAGGGAAGAAGAAGGGGAACTTCAAGAAGAACAGCAAACAAGTTGCTGCTCAGGAGAAGAAACCCAAGTCTGGACCTAAGCCTGAGACTGAGTGCTTCTACTACAAGCAGACTGGTCACTGGAAGCGAAACCGCCCCAAGTATTTGGCGGATAAGAAGGACGGCAAGGTGAAAAAAGGTATATGTGATATACATGTTATTGATGTGTACCTTACCAGAGCTCACAGTAGCACCTGGGTATTTTATACTGGTTCTATTGCTAATATTTGCAACTTGAAACAGGGACTACGGATTAAGCGAACACTGGCTGAGGATGAGGTGACGATGCGCGTGGGAAATGGTTCCAAAGTTGATGTGATCGCCGTCGGCACACTACCTCTACATCTACCTTCGGGACTAGTTTTAGACCTAAATAATTGTTATTTGGTGCCAGCATTGAGCATGAACATTATATCTGGATCTTGTTTAATGCGAGATGGTTATTCATTTAAATCTGAGAATAATTGGTGTTCTATTTATATGAGTAATATCTTTTATGGTCATGCACCCTTGAAGAGTGGTCTATTTTTGATGATTCTCGATAGTAGTGATACACATATTCATAATGTTGAAGCCAAAAGATGTAGAGTTGATAATGATAGTGCAACTTATTTGTGGCACTGCTGTTTGGGTCATATTGGTATAAAGCGCATGAAGAAACTTCATACTGATGGACTTTTGGAATCACTTGATTATGAATCACTTGGTACTTGCGAACCATGCGTCATGGGCAAGATGACTAAAACGCCGTTCTATAGAACTATGGAGCGAGCAACTGATTTGTTAGAGATCATACATATTGATGTATGTGGTCCAATGAATATTGAGGCTCGCGGCAGGTATCGTTATTTTCTCACCTTCACAGATGATTTAAGCAGATATGGGTATATCTACTTAATGAAACATAAGACTGAAACATTTGAAAATTTCAATGAATTTTAGAGTGAAGTTGAAAATCATCGTAACAAGAAAATAGAGTTTATACGATCTGATCGTGGAGGAGAATATTTGAGTTACGAGTTTGGTCTACATTTGAAGCAATGCGGAATAGTTACACAACTCACGCCACCCGGAACACCACAGTGTATTGGTGTGTTCGAACGTCGTAATCGTACTTTACTAGATATGGTGCGATCTATGATGTCTCTTACTGATTTACCTCTATCATTTTGGGGTTATGCTTTAGAGACATCCACATTCACGTTAAATAGGGCACCATCAAAATCCGTTGAGACGACTGAGGGAGTCCTGGATTAGGGGGTCTCCGGACAGCCGGACTATATCCTTTGGCCGGACTGTTGGACTATGAAGATTCGAGATTGAAGACTTCGTCCCGTGTCCGGATGGGACTCTACTTGGCGTGGAACGCAAGATAGGAAATACGGATATGTGTATCTCCTCTTTTGTGACCGACCTTGTGTAACCCTAGCCCCCTCCGGTGTCTATATAAACCGGAGGGTTTTAGTCCATAGGACAACATACAATCATACCATAGGCTAGCTTCTCGGATTTAGCCTCTCCGATATCGTGGTAGATCAACTCTTGTACTACTCATATTATCAAGAATAATCAAGCAGGACGTAGGGTTTTACATCCATCAAGAGGGCCCGAACCTGGGTAAAACATCGTGTCCCCTGCCTCTTGTTACCATCCGCCTTAGACGCATAGTTCGGGACCCCCTACCCGAGATCCGCCGGTTTTGACACCGACATTGGTGCTTTCATTGAGAGTTCCTCTGTGTCGTCACCGTTAGGCTTGATGGCTCCTTCGATCATCGATAGCGATGCAGTCCAGGGTGAGACTTTTCTCCCCGGACAGATCTTTGTATTCGGTGGCTTGGCACTGCGGGCCAACTCGCTTGGCCATCTGGAGCAGATCGAGAGTTACGCCCCTGGCCACCAGGTCAGGTTTGGAAGCTTAAACTACACGGCCGACATCCGCGGAGATTTGGTCTTCGACGGATTCGAGCCCCTGCCGAGTGCACCGCACGGTCACGATGAGCATGATTTAGCTATGCTGTCGGACATTGTTTAGGAGACCGCACCGGCAACCGCTTCGACCCTCAATTTGGAGCCAATTGTGCCATCCATGGACGGGTGGATAGAACCCGCCCCGAAGGCTGTACTCTCAGCGGCTATCGAGCCGAGTATCGAACTTACCCTTCACGGGAGCCGTGAGGCCAAACTACCGGATTCTTCCCCAGCCACGGACTCTGAACCGCCTGCGCTCGTGCCTATCGAATCTGACTAGGCGCCGATCATGGAGTTCACCTCCATGGATATCTTTCAGCACTCGCCCTTCGGCGACATAATGAACTCATTAAGGTCTCTCTCCCTGTCAGCAGAGTCCTGGCCGAACTATGTTCGGCGGGATTGGGATGCGGATGACGAAGAAATTCGCCGCCCACCCACCACCCACTTAGTATCCACTATCGACAATTTGACCGACATGCTCGGCTTTGACTCCAAAGACATCGACGGTATGGACGACAATGCGGGAGACAAAGAGGAACCACTGCCCATAGGGCACTGGACATCCACCTCATCATATGATATATACATGGTGGACACACCCAAAGAAGGCAATGGCGACAAGACAGCGGAGGATGACCCCCCCAAGAAGCAACCCAACCGCCGATGTCAGCGGCGCCGCTCTAAATCTCGCCAAATCAAAAGTGGTGACACCGGCACAGGAGATAATAGCACTCCGGACAGTGCCGAAGACGACAACAATCCCCTCCAGCAAGATTTAGAGCAGCAGGATGGAGAAGCTAGCCCTCCCGAGAGAGCGGCAGATGGAGAGGCGGAGGATGATAATTACATGCCTCCCTCCGAAGATGAGGCAAGCCTCGACCACGACGAATTTGTCGTGCCGGAGGATCCCGCCGAACAAGAGCGCTTCAAGCGCAGGCTTATAGCCACGGCAAATAGCCTTAAGAAAAATCATTAGCAGCTCCAAGCTGATCAAGATTTGCTAGCTGACAGATGGACTGAAGTCCTTTCGGCCGAGGAATATGAACTCAAGCGCCCCTCCAAGAGTTACCCAAAGTGCAGGTTGCTACCCCGACTAGAGGAGGAAGCATTAAAACCTACATCTCTAGCATATGATTTGGTTAATTGGCCAACTCGTGGCCGCGATAGAGAGGCATTTCAACCAAAAACTCAGCCCGCACCCCAACGCCACTCAAATAAAAATGACAAGGCATGGGGAAACATGCTAGACCTGCGAGATGTATTGGAGGACAAAGCAAAACACACAAGATTGATCTACGGATCACGAGGGCGCGCCACTACGTGATACGTCTCCGTTGTATCTACTTTTCCAAACACTTTTGCCCTTGTTTTGGACTCTAACTTGTATGATTTGAATGGAACTAACCCGGACTGACACTGTTTTTAGCAGAATTACCATGATGTTGTTTTATGTGCAGAAAACAAATATTCTCGGAATGACCTGAAACTCCACGAGAGGTCTTAGAAAAAAATAATAAAAAATCCTCGCCAAATATGAAGACCAGGGGGCCCACACCCTTTCCACGAGGGTGGCGGGCCCCCCCCTAGGGCGCGCCCCCCTACCTCGTGGGCCCCCTGTTGACCGTCCACGCCAACTCCAACTCTATATATTTGCTTTCGGAGAGGAAAAAATCATAGAGAAGAAATCATCGCGTTTTACAATACGGAGCCACCGCCAAGCCCTAAAACCTCTCGGGAGGGCTGATCTGGAGTCCGTTCGGGGCTCCGGAGAGGGGGATTCGTCACTGTCGTCATCATCAACCATCCTCCATCACCAATTTCATGATGCTCACCGCCGTGCCTGAGTAATTCCATCGTAGGCTTGCTGGACGGTGATGGGTTGGATGAGATTTATCATGTAATCAAGTTAGTTTTGTTAGGGTTTGATCCCTAGTATCCATTATGTTCTGAGATTGATGTTGCTATGACTTTGCTATGCTTAATGCTTCTCACTAGGGCCCGAGTGCCATGATTTCAGATCTGAACCTATTATGTTTTCATGAATATATGTGAGTTCTAGATCCTATCTTGCAAGTCTATAGTCACCTACTATGTGTTATGATCCGGCAACCCCGAAGTGACAATAATCGGGACCACTCCTGGTGATGACCATAGTTTGAGGAGTTCATGTATTCACTATGTGCTAATGCTTTGTTCCGGTTCTCTATTAAAAGGAGGCCTTAATATCCCTTAGTTTCCAATAGGACCCCGCTGCCACGGGAGGGTAGGACAAAAGATGTCATGCAAGTTCTTTTCCATAAGCACGTATGACTATATACGAAATACATGCCTACATTACATTAATGAACTGGAGCTAGTTCTGTGTCACCCTATGTTATGACTGTTACATGATGAACCGCATCCGGCATAATTATCCATCACTGATCCGGTGCCTACGAGTTTTCCATATACTGGTTTACGCTGATTTACTTTCCCGCTGCTACTGTTACAATCACTACAAAATACCAAAAACATTACTTTTGCTGTCTTTACTTTTGTTGCCGCTACCACCACTATCATATTACTTTTCTACTAAACACTTTGCTGCAGATACTAAGTTTCCAGGTGTGGTTGAATTGACAACTCAGCTGCTAATACTTGAGAATATTCTTTGGCTCCCCTTGTGTCGAATCAATAAATTTGGGTTGAATACTCTACCCTCGAAAGCTGTTGCGATCCCCTATACTTGTGGGTTATCACTACGAGAGACGATAACCGTCACGCTGGATACAGTAAAAGTAAATCCGGCCGGGCCGAACACAGCGGACAAGAATCATTCGATCTGCATCGCGACATAGCCCACTACAGAGGCGCCGCACACCCCATATGCTTCACAGACGAAGTAATGGATCACCAAATCCCAGAGGGTTTCAAACCCGTAAATATCGAATCATACGGCGGCACAACAGATCCTGCGGTGTGGATCGAGGACTTCCTCCTGCACATCCACATGGCCCGCGGTGACGATCTACACGCCATCAAATACCTCCCACTCAAGCTCAAAGGACCAGCTCGGCATTGGCTCAACAACCTGCAGAATCCATTGGCTGTCTGGAAGATCTGGAAGTTTCATTCCTCGACAACTTCCAGGGCACTTATGTGCGACCACCAGATGCCGATGACTACAGCCACATAATTCAGCAGCCAGAGGAATCGGCCAGGCAATTCTGGACATGGTTCCTAACAAAGAAAAATCAAATCGTTGACTGTCTGGATGCAGAGGCCCTAGCAGCTTTTAAGCACAACATCCGCGACGAGTGGCTCGCCCGGCACCTTGGCCAGGAAAAGCCGAAATCTATGGCAGCCCTCACGACACTCATGACCCGCTTTTGCGTGGGAGAAGACAGCTGGCTGGCTCGCAGTAATAACATATCAAAGAACCACGGTACTTCAGATACCAAGGATAACAATGGCAGGTCACGTCGCAACAAACATAAGTGCCGCGTCAAGAACGACAATACCGAAGATACGTCAGTCAACGACGGATTCAGAGGCTCTAAACCCGGTCAGCGGAAAAAGCCATTCAAAAGAAGCACTCCGGGCCCGTCCAGTTTGGACTGTATACTCGATCGCTCGTGCCAAATACATGGCACCCCCGACAAGCCAACCAACCACACCAACAGGGAATGTTGGGTGTTCAAGCAGGCCGAGAAGTTAAACACCGAAAACAAAGACAAGGGGCTACATAGCAATGACGAGGAAGAGCCCCGGCAGCCGAACACCGGAGGACAGAAGAGGTTCCCCCCACAAGTGTGGACGGTGAACATGATATATGCAACCCACATCCCCAAGAGGGAGCGGAAGCATGCGTTAAGGGACGTATATGCGTTGGATCCAGTCGCCCCAAAGTTCAACCCATGGTCCTCCTATCCGATCACCTTCGATCGCAGGGACCACGCCACTAGTATCTGTCATGGCGGATTCGCCGCGCTGGTCCTAGACCCAATCATCGACGGATTTCACCTCACTCAAGTCCTTATGGGCGGTGGCAGCAGCCTGAACCTGCTTTATCAGGGCACAGTGCGCAAAATGGGTATAGACCCCTCAAGGATCAAACCCACAAAAACGACCTTCAAAGGCGTCATACAAGGTGTAGAGGCCCATTGCACAGGCTCAATCACACTGGAAGTGGTCTTCGGATCCCCGGATAACTTTCGAAGCGAGGATTTAATCTTCGATATAGTCCCGTTCCGCAGTGGCTATCATGCACTGCTCGGGCGAACCACATTTGCGAGATTCAACATAGTACCGCACTATGCATATCTCAAGCTCAAGATGTCAGGACCTCGGGGGGTCATCACAGTCAATGGAAACACAGAGCGCTCTCTCCGCACGGAGGAGCACACTGCGGCCCTTGTAGCAGAAACGCAAAGCAGCCTCTTAAGGAAATCCACTAGTTCGGCGATTCAAGACCCGGACCCCTTCAAGTGGGCCCAGAGTAATCGGCAACAAGACCGCCTGGCACGTTCCGAGCTCGCATAGCAATGCGGCCCCCACCCCAGTACCAGCCAAACGGTGAAATCCATGCCACGCGTACATAATTACGCATTGAAAATACCATGGGCACAGGTGGGGAGGGGGCACGACTATGGCACGCCCCAAGACGCGGCTCAACCGCACTAGGGCCTTCCCGCTTTGTTATTTTTCTTTTTTTTTAGGACTTTAATCTCTGGAAACCCCGTCCGGCAGTATGATTGCCGGACACACGATGCAACAACCAAGGAGGAAGGAAGCTACGTCGCACCATGGAACTCCCAGGTGGTCTCTGACAACGAGTGAAATACCTGCTTTAAATACCATTTCTCAGCTTGCCCTTGGAGGGGACATATCAAATAGTCCTACTTTTTTGCTTGTCGCACTACTTGTATCATTCTGCTTCGACACACCTTTTTGAATAAATAATGCATAACACTAGACTATTATCGCATTCTCTATTCTCTTTTTTATATATATGTTCATTCATGACATTCAGCACCCGTACACTCTGGTACGGCCAATACGCCAGGGGCTTAAGCATACCCCATAATACGGCGTGAGAAGTCCTAACACTTTCGATAGTGCAGCACCCCGAACTTATAGCATTATATGCATCAGCTTTGAATCATGTCTTGGGTCACTAGTTGGGTTTGCCCGGCTCCCATGTTTTGGTACCTTACATTCCGCTATATCGGCTAAGGTAGCACTGGGAGAACTACTGCGATTGTGCCCCGGTTCATCTGGGCTAAGCACCTCAGTAGAGAAAGCTAAAACTGACTGTGATGATAAGGCGAGAGCTGGTCGCTGTCCGAGAGGTCTCGAGTCCCTAAAGACTTATGCCGCTTAGAGCGAGGAGTCGGCTTTGTCCGGCTTAAGGCGTGTATAGCGCCCCGAATTCGGCCTTCCGAATACTAGGGGCTTCGCCAAAATTTAAAATTGTAGACTTCTATGGCTAAGTGAGAGTGATAAAGCATTATAGTCCGATTGCCTTGTTCGTTGCGCTGAGCACCTCCCTTGAAGGACCCAACAATGGCAACAAGAGTGCTCAGATTCATCCCGAACACCCCAGCACTCGTGGCATGGGGGCAGAAGCCGACGACTAGCCATTTCTCAGATTTAATAAACAGCCGCACAGAAGGTAATATTTTAAATTCAAACAAGCGTTGCATAAAGCATATGAACACATTTTCATAATACAGGATCACACGAGCGAGTTCATTCAAATATTACATCCTTCGCACACTCGTCAGCCACAAGACGGGCACCCTTCAGGGCACCCTCATAATACATTTCAGGGTGGCGATGCTCCTTGCCCTGCGGTGGCTGCTCCTTCACCAGCTTCTTGGCGTCCATCTTGGCCCAGTGCACCTTTGCACGGGCAAAAGCCCGGCGGGCACCTTCGATACAGATGGACCGCTTGATGACTTCCAGCCGTGGGCAGGCATCCACAAGCCGCCTCACCAGGCCGAAGTAGCTGTTGGGAAGGGAGTCGCCAGGCCACATCCGGACTATAAAGCCCCTCATGGCTTCTTCGTCCGCCTTGTGCAGCTCGACCAGTTGCTTCAGCTGGTCGCTCATAGGCACAGGGTGTTCGGTCCCAGTATACTGAGACCAGAACAACTTCTCTGTCGAGCTTCCCTCCTCGGCCTAGTAATACTTCGCGGCATCCGACACGCTGCGGGGTAAATCTGCGAATGCCCATGGAGAGCTCCGGACTTGGGTAAGTAACAAGTAATTTACTTTCACATGCTTGCTTTGCATATTGAATGCCTTACCCGCCGCTATCTTCCTCATCGCCTCAATTTCCCGGAGGGCCTTTTGGGCTTCGGCCTTGGCATGCTTGGTGCTCTCGAGGGCCGCGGCAAGCTCGGACTCTCGTGTCTTCGAGTCAAGCTCCAAAGTCTCGTGTTTCTTCACGAGAGCCTGGAGGTCTTGCTGCACCTCGCCCACCCATGCCTCTTGACTCTCCCGCTCGGTGCACTCCTTGGCCGCTTTATTTTCGGCCTCAGACAACGCTTGCTTCAGGGTTGCCACATCGGTCGTGGCCCCTAGCACATTCATGATGATCCTGTCAGTTCGCAACCACATTTTCTTTTTTATATAGACAAGGTATTACTTACCTTTGTTCTCCTTGAGCTGCCTCTTGGCAAGCCCGAGCTCTTTCTCGGACCTCTCGAAGTTCTACTTCAGCGCAGCGACCTCCGCAATCAGTGCGGCAGAGGTCAGCAGCGAAGCCTACATACGCATACAGACATACTTATATTAGAATCCTGCAGATATTTTTTGATCCTGTATTCGGCTTTTCTTTATGAACACCAAACAGAGCATCAGGGGCTACTATCTATGCGGTACTATTTTTCCTATATTTTAAATACTTACCTCAAAGCCTGTTAGAAGGCTGGTACATGCTTTAGTCAGTCCACTCTTGGCGGACTGAACCTTCTTGATCACCACCCTCATAATAGTGCGGTGCTCTTCATCGATGGAAGCGCCGCTAAGCACTCCCAGCAGTTCGTCCGGTGCCTCTGGATGGACAGAGGTCACCGGCACGGACGGCTTGCCCCTCTTGGAAGGGGGCCGCCTGCCCGAGTCTGGAACCACTGGAGGTTCCGGCGCAGTGTCCGGCTGTGGGCCGAACTTGGAGCCACTAGGAGCCTTGCTCCCTTTGCTCCTGGATTCCGGAAGGTCCCCTTGAGGCGCCTCCAGGACCATCTCCCCCCGGCTCGGTGCCCCTTGACATAGTACCTCGGCATTGTTCGTAAGGCAAGGAGAGGTGGCGGTTGGAAGTGTATCACTATCCATGTCCGACGAGTCCAAGAAACCGTCCGACGATGATACGTCGATATGTGCTTGGGGCGGACTAAATAATCATATTCGACATTAGGAGAAGCAGTGCAACAAAAGTATGCTATGAGTTACTCTGGTATCCGAATACTTACGACTTCGCCAGGGGCTTGGCCCTGAGCAGCCACTCGTCATCGCCGTCGGCAGCGGTGGTGGAATAGTTCGGAAGGAGAGTCCTTCCCTTCATGGACCCTTCGGCCTCCCCGGTTGGGGCGGCCTTCCTTTTCTTGTCTCCCCCGGCTACAGGGGGAGAATCTTCATCTTCCTTCTCCTCGTTTTCACGGGAGGTGTGCGTCTCGAAGTTATCGGACGATGAGTCCGATATCACCTGGCGCCGAGAACTCTTTTGGGTTCCCTTGGCCTTCTTCTTGGTCTTCTCCGGCACCTCATAAGGAGCCGGAGTCAGCATCTCCGTCAGGAGAGCGTCCGCAGGGTCTTCGGGCAGAGGGGCCAGACAGTTAATCTGTTCCGATGCCTCCACCCAGTCCTGTCAAAGGCATGGGATCTCAGACCCCGCACATGGTTAAGCTATGGGAAATAAATACCCTACCAGATGTACAGAACTTACCGGATTTGCATGGCGCTTCGTGCTTAGCCCGCGGTCCTCGGTAAGAGAAGGAGGGACCTCGGCGCCCTTGAACAGCACCTTCCAGACGTCCTTATGCGTCGTGTCGAAGAGCTGACATAGAGTCTGGTGCTGGGCCAGGTCGAACTCCCATAAGTTGAAAGCCCGTTGTTTACACGGGAGGATCCGGCAGAAGAGCATAACCTGGACTATGTTGACAAGCTTAAGTTTCTTGCTTGTCATATTCCGGATACACTTCTGGAGTCCGTCCAGCTCCACCGAAGAGCCCCAAGACAGGCCCTTCTCCTTCCAGGAAGTGAGCCGCGTGGGGATTCCGGATCGAAACTAGGGGGCCGCCAACCAGTTGGTGTCGCGCGGCTCGGTGATGTAGAACCACCCCGATTGCCACCCCTTTATGGTCTCCACGAAGGAGCCCTCAAGCCATGTAACGTTGGGCATTTTGCCGACCATGGCTCCGCCGCATTCCGCTTGTTAGCCGCCTACTACCTTCGGCTTGATATTGAAGGTCTTCAGCCATAGGCCAAAGTGGGGCCAGATGCGGAGGAAAGCCTCGCACACGATGATGAACGCCGAGATGTTGAGGATAAAATTCGGGGCCAGATCATGAAAGTCCAGCCCGTAATAGAACATGAGGCCGCGGAAGAATGGATGGAGGGGAAACCCTAGTCCGCGGACAAAGTGTGGGAGGAAAACCACCCTTTCGTGAGGTTCCGGGATAGGAACGATCTGCCCCGTGGCTGGCAGCCGGTGTGTGATATCCGCGGCTAAGTATCCGGCTCCATGCAGTTTTTTGATGTGTCCCTCCGTGACGGAGGAGGCCATCCACTTGCCTCCCGCTCCGGACATGTTTGGAGAGAGTTGAGGAGAAGGATGTGGACTTGGGCGCTGGAGCTCGAGTGCGCGAGAATGGATGAGCAAGGAGGAAGAAGGCGTGGGTAGGAAATGGTGAGATCTTATCCCTTTATAAGGTTGGACTAAACTATGCGCCCCCACTAGCCTAGTAAAACTCGCTTATTCCCCAAGCGCCGTAATTGATGGCGCGGTTGGGTTACCCACGTTCGTATTGATGAGAATCCCATAATAAGGGGAACACGATCTCTGCGTTGACAAGACGTGTCAAGAAACCGCCTCGCGTTATGTGCGGGGCTGGTTAAAGAAAAATGGTTCAAATAATTACCGGACCGTGGCGTGATGTCATGCTGCCAAAACGTGTCAGCAGATTAGATTTGTGGAAATATTATTCTCTCTACGGTGGTATGTGGAATTTATTTTGCAGGGTCGGATACTATCCTTGTATTCAAACTCTTCCGTGGTGTATTCGGAGGAGGAACCCGCCTTGCAATGCCGAAGACAACACTGCGCGTCGGACTCCAGGGGCTACTGAGGGAGTCCTGGATTAGGGGGTCTCCGGACAGCCAGACTATATCCTTTGGCCAGACTGTTGGACTATGAAGATACGAGATTGAAGACTTCGTCCCGTGTCCGGATGGGACTCTACTTGGCGTGGAAGGCAAGCTAGGAAATACGGATATGTATATCTCCTGTTTTGTGACCGACCATGTGTAACCCTAGCCCCCTCCGGTGTCTATATAAACCGGAGGGTTTTAGTCCATAGGACAACATACAATCATACCATAGGCTAGCTTCTAGGGTTTAGCCTCTCCGATCTCGTGGTAGATCAACTCTTGTACTACTCATATTATCAAGAATAATCAAGCAGGACGTAGGGTTTTACCTCCATCAAGAGGGCCCGAACCTGGGCAAAACATCGTGTCCCCTGCCTCCTGTTACCATCCGCGTTAGACGCATAGTTCGGGACCCCCTACCCGAGATCCGCCAGTTTTGACACCGACAATGACACCTTATGAACTATGGTTTGGCAAGAAACCAAAGTTGTCGTTCCTTAAAGTTTGGGGCTGCGATGCTTATGTGAAAAAGCGTCAACCTGATAAGCTCGAACCCAAATCGGAGAAATGTGTCTTCATAGGATACCCAAAAGAAACAGTTGGGTACACCTTATATCACAGATCCGAAGGCAAGACATTCGTTTCTAAGAATGTATCCTTTCTAGAGAAGGAGTTTCTCTCGAAAGAAGTGAGTGGGAGGAAAGTAGAACTTGATGACGTAACTGTACCTGCTCCCTTATTGGAAAGTAGTTCATCACAGAAACCGGTTCCTGTGACACCTACACCAATTAGTGAGGAAGTTAATGATGATGATCATGAAACTTTATATCAAGTTGTTACTAAACCTCGTAGGTCAAACAGAGTAAGATCCGCACCAGAGTGGTATGGCAATCCTGTTCTGGAGGTTATGTTACTAGACCATGACGAACCTACGAACTATGAAGAAGCGATGGTGAGCCCAGATTCCGGAAAATGGCTTCAGGCCATGAAATCTCATATGGGATCCATGTATGAGAACAAAGTGTGGACTTTGGTTGACTTTCCCGATGATCGGCAAGCCATTGAAAATAAATGGATCTTCAAGAAGAAGACCGACGCTGACGGTAATGTTACTGTCTATAAAGCTCTACTTGTTGCAATAGGTTTTCGACAAGTTCAAGGGATTGACTACGATGACACTTTCTCACCCATAGCGATGCTTAAGTTTGTCCGAATCATGTTAGCAATTGCTGCATTTTATGATTATGAAATTTGGCAAATGGATGTCAAAACTGCATTCCTGAATGGATTTATTGAAGAAGAGTTGTATATGATGCAACTGGAAGGTTTTGTCGATCCAAAGGGAGCAAACAAAGTGTGCAAGCTCCAGCGATCCATTTATGGACTGGTGTAAGCCTCTCGGAGTTGGAATAACCGTTTTGATAGTGTGATCAAAGCATATGGTTTTATACAGACTTTTGGAGAAGCCTATATTTACAAGAAAGTGAGTGGCAGCTCTGTAGCATTTTTGATATTATATGTGGATGACATATTGTTTATTGGAAATGATATAGAATTTCTGGATAGCATAAAAGGATATTTGAATAAGAGTTGAAGGATATTTGAATTAGAGTTTTTCAATGAAAGACCTCGGTGAAGCTGCTTATATATTGGGCATCAAGATCTATTCAGATAGATCGAGACGCTAAATTGGACTTTCGCAAAGCACATACCTTGACAAAGTTTTGAAGAAAATGGATCAAGCAAAGAAAGGGTTCTTGCCTGTGTTAGAAGGTGTGAAGTTGAGTAAGACTCAATGCCCGACCACTGCAGAAGATAGAGAGAAAATGAAAGATGTTCCCTATGCTTTAGCCATAGGCTCTATCATGTATGCAATGCTGTGTACCAGACCTGATGTGTGCCTTGCTATTAGTTTAGCAGGGAGGTAGCAAAGTAATCCAGGAGTGGATCACTGGAAAATGGTCAAGAACATCCTGAAATACCTGAAAAGGACGAAGGATATGTTTCTCGTTTATGGAGGTGACAAAGAGCTCGTCATAAATGGTTACGTCGATGCAAGCTTTGACACTGATCCGGATGATTCTAAATCGCAAAACGGAAAAGTATTTTATTAAATGGTGGAGCTGTTGGTTGGTGCAGTTCTAAACAAAGCGGCGTAGCGGGATCTACATGTGAAGCGGAGTACATAGCTACTTCGGAAGCAGCAAATGAAGGAGTCTGGATGAAGGAGTTCATATCCGATCTAGGTGTCATACCTAGTGCATCGGGTCCAATGAAAATGTTTTTTTACAATACTGGTGCAATTGCTTTAGCAAAGGAATCCAGATTTCACAAGAGAACCAAGCACATCAAGAGACGCTTCAACTCCATTCGGGATCAAGTCCAGGTGGGAGACATAGAGATTTGCAAGATACATATGGATCTGAATGTTGCAGACCCGTTGACTAAGCCTCTTCCACGAGCAAAACATGATGAGCACCAAGGCTCCATGGGTGTTAGAATCATTACTGTGTAATCTAGATTATTGACTCTAGTGCAAGTGGGAGACTAAAGTAAATATGCCATAGAGGCAATAATAAAGTTATTATTTATTTCCTTATATCATGATAAATGTTTATTATTCATGCTAGAATTGTATTAACCGGAAACATGATACATGTGTGAATACATAGACAAACAGAGCGTCACTAGTATGCCTCTACTTGACTAGCTCGTTAATCAAAGATGGTTACTTCCTAGCCATAGACAAAGAGTTGTCATTTGATTAACGGGATCAGATCATTAGGAGAATGATGTGATTGGCTTGACCCATTCCGTTAGCTTAGCACCTGATCGTTTACTTTGTTGGTATTGCTTTCTTCATGACTTATACATGTTCCTTTGACTATGAGATTATGCAACTCCCGTTTACCGGAGGAACACTTTGTGTGCTACCGAACATCACAACGTAACTGGTGATTATAACGGTGCTCTACAGGTGTCTCTGAAGGTACTTGTTGGGTTGGCGTATTTCGAGATTAGGATTTGTCACTCCGATTGTCGGAGAGGTATCTCTGGGCCCACTCGGTAATACACATCACTTAAGCCTTGCAAGCATTGCAACTAATGACTTAGTTGCGGGATGATGTGTTACAGAACGAGTAAAGAGAGATGCCGATAATGAGATTGAACTAGGTATTGAGATACCGATGATCGAATCTCGGGCAAGTAACATACCGATGACAAAAGGAACAACGTATGTTGTTATACGGTTTGACCGATAAAGATCTTCGTAGAATATGTAGGAGCCAATATAAGCATCCAGGTTCCGCTATTGCTTATTCACCGGAGACGTGTCTCGGTCATATCTACATAGTTCTCGAACCCGTAGGGTCCGCACGCTTAAAGTTTGATGACGGTTATATTCTGAGTTTATGGTTTTTGATGTACCGAAGGTAGTTCGGAGTACCGAATATGATCACGGACATGACGAGGAGTCTCAAAATGTTCGAGATGTAAAGATCTATATATTGGACGACTATATTTGGATACCGGAATGGTTCCGGGTGAGATCGGGATAATACCGGAGCACCGGGAGGTTATCGGAACCCCCCGGGAGGTATATGGGCCTTAATGGGCTTTAGTGGAAAGGTGGGAACAGAGCAAGGGAGGGGGAGCCCCCCCCCCCAAGCCCAATCCGAATTGGGAGGGGGGCGGGCCCCCTTTCCTTCCTCCCTCCTTTCTCTTCCTTCCCTCTCTCCCTACAAATAGGAAAAGGAGGACTCCCCCCTTGGGCGCGCCTCCTCCCCTTGGCCGGCCCTCTCCTTCCCTCATTTATATACAAAGGAGAGGGGCACCCATAGACACGACAATTGATCTATTGGATCTTTTAGCTATGTGCGGTGCCCCTCTCCACCATAGTCCACCACGATAATATTGTAGAGGTGCTTAGGCGAAGCCCTACGACAGTAGAACATCAACATCGTCACCACGCTGTTGTGCTGACAAAACTCTCCCTCAAAGCTCGGCTGGATCGGAGTTTGAGGGACGTCATCGAGTTGAACGTGTGCATAACTTGGAGGTGCCATGCGTTCGGTACTTGATCGGTCGGATCGTGAAGACGTACGACTACATCAACCGTGTTGTGCTAACGCTTCCGCTTTCGGTCTACGAGGGTACGTGGACACACTCTCCCCTCTCGTTGCTATGCATCACCATGATCTTGTGTGTGTAGGGAAATTTTTGAAATTACTACGTTCCCCAACACCTGTCGTCCGTCGCGCCACCGGCAACCAGCTCCTCGGAGCAGAGCTCCTCCTTCGTCACCTCATCGTCCTCTGTTGCCGGCGTGCCAAGCCCCGCTGACTAGCAGGTCCCCAGTGCCGCCCCTCCCGGCCTTCTCGCTGGCAAGCCCTCTGCGGCCTCCTCCGTCCCCCTCCGTAAGCTCCCCTGCCGGGCTTCTCTCCACGCATGCTTGCACCCCTGCATCGCTCCTGAAGGCACGCAGCCGCCCCGAGCTCCCTTACCTCACTGTCTACTTGCCATGCTTCATTTAGCTTCGGCCTCAACCGAGGAGGAGAGCAGTGCTGCTCCCTACTAGATCCGCCCGCCCGCACGCCCCGTCCATTGACTGTGACCTGCTCCATGCTCGAGCGAGCACACTCCTCTTCTCAATGCCCAGCGTCGCCCAAGTCCCCTATGTTGTTGTCGCTGAACACCGAGTACCAATCGTCGCATTCCGTTTCATCTATGTCAAGCCCAAAAGGGCGCCAAGGTACCAAGTACCACGACGTCGACGACCCTCAAGTTCAACTACATCGACTATGAACGGTGACGACCCCGAACATCTACGAAGAGTGTACGACTACAAACCATGTACGACTACCGTCGCCAAATACCGTTGAGTGAATAAATACCATCACGTGGGTTCAACAAGACGCCGAGTACCACGACACTACCGTCGAACCCCGGAGGACTCAAACCCGTCAAGTTCCCTTTGGATGCACCAAGTTCCACGGCGTCGCATAAGTTTCTTCGTGAACCTGTTCGACCACTCGGATTCGCAAGTACCACGACGCCCGGAGGACTCGGACCCGTCAAGTTCCCTTTGGATGCATCAAGTTTCATGGCATCGCATAAGTTTCTTCGTGAACCTATTCGACCACTCGGATTCGCAAGTACCACGATGCCCGGAGCCCTCGGACTAGTCAAGTTCCACTACCAGATGTACCACTACCGTCGCCGTGGATCCGACAAAACCAAGTGTACAACTATCGGCGCCCCGAAGACGTTGGTTTCGTCAAGTATATCTTCGAAACGAACATGTACCACTACCGTCTCCAAGATCGCGAGTACCTCTACCCTCGCCGTGGATCAGAGAAGAGCGTCGCAAGAACGACTACTTCCACTATGACCCGTGTACCACTACTTCCACTACTGCCGCCATGTAAAAGACTACTTCCACTATGACCCGCGAGTACCACTACTTACCTTGAAGAACTCAAACTTCTTCGAAAACCTACGCTTCAAAGGTATAATGCTGAGACGATGCCCGTGGACGAATGCTTGCGACATATGAGTCGAACCATGTGTTGTTGCGTCTTCGAGTTGTTCGTTGGACGAAGCCCCTCTTTTGCCTTGCCACCATCATCTAGGACACCCGGTAATCGTGAGCACCCCACCATCCTTGCATGACACGCTCCCGTCACATTTCCTTTTGCATCGGTATCTCCATGAGCTACCGGAACTGATATGTTGCCGTGGCATCATTTTCAGATTCGTTGTCGTGGCACCCCTTTCATTTCCGCCACGATGACAAATGCTTCATAACATGCTCTTATCAACATTTTCATAAATATTGTATAAAACTTGTAAATGTCATCCGCATCATGGTAACAACAACAAGAAAGTTTAAATTGTTGTTTGCTTCAATTGCTAGATATGCACATGGGGATTTTCCGGAATGCTTGTTGTTATTTCCGGCCACATTTAAACTTGCCTAAATGTTTAGTTTACTTATTCTTCACCTCTTGCCATGTTAACCAACATTTAATTTTGTTGAGTAGATTAAACAAGAGTTAACTAAATATTTGAATGTGGTGTTTCATCAACATGCATCTTGTTACATGTTGAGCTCCACTTAACTTGTAGTTTTGTTTGTGCACTTTGCCATGCCATTCATATTTAAACCGGACATGCATCATCATTGGTTGTGCATCATGACATTTTTATGCTTGTCAGTTTACCATGTTGTTTCCTCCTTTCTGATTGTAACGCCCTCGATGCGGCTATATCTCCCACGTGTCGAGGAACGACTTAGAGGCATAACGGCATTGAAAGCAATGTCGCAAGTTAGGCAATCATCACAACATCCATGTAATACATAATAAGGGGATAAGTAACATAGTTGGCTTACACTCTCCATGTCACACAAAGTACACAAATAGCATTACATCAACCAATCACTCATGGCCCGACTACGACGCCAAAATAAAAGATAAAGCCAACATGCGACACGGTCCCGATCACCCCGACTGGGCACCACTACTGATCATCAGGGAAAGAAACATAGTAACGGAGTGAGTCCTCGTCGAACTCCCACCTGAGCTCTAACGCGTCATCTCGAACGGAGTCGTCTGGCCCTGCATCTGATTTGGAAGTAAACTGTGAGCCACAGGGACTCAGCAATCTCGCACCCTCGCGATCAAGACTATTTAAGCTTATAGGAAAAGGGAAGGTAATATATGTGGAGCTGCAGCAAGCGACTAACACATATGGTGGCTACCCGGTTCGCAAAAGAGAGCGAGAAGAGAAGGCAAAGCGCGAACGAATAACTAGAGAACAACCTGCAACAAGCATTACTCCAACACCGTGTTCACTTCCCGGACTCCGCCGAGAAGAGACCATCACGGTAACTCACACAGTTGATTTATTTTAATTAAGTTAAGGTTTAAGTTATCTACAACCAGAATTAACAAATTCCCATCTGCCCATAACCATGGGCACGGCTTTCGAAAGTTCAATCCCTGTAGGGGGGTCCCAACTTAGCCCATGACAAGCTCTCATAGTCAACGAAGGAATAGACCTTCTCCCGAGACGTTCCGATCAGGCTCGGTATCCTGGTTCTACAAGACACTTCGACAAGTTAAAACCAATCCAGCAACACCACCCAGATGTGCCGACAAATCCCGATATGAGCAGTACATATCTCGTTCTCAAGGCACACCGGATGAGCAAGACGTCGGGTAGGCCAGCCCAGAGTTGCCCCTGGTAGCCCCGGACGTCGCTCAGTTGGACCAACACTCAGAGGAGCACTGGCCCAGGGGGGGTTTAAAATAAGATGACCCTCGGGCTCCGGAAACCTAAGGGAAAAAGAGGCTAGGTGGAAAATGGCAAAACCAAGGCTGGGCATTGCTGGAAAAGATTTATTCAAGGCGAACTATCAAGGGGTTCCCATTATCACCCAACCGCGTAAGGAACGCAAAATCCGGGAACATAACACCGATATGACGGAAACTAGGGCGGCAAGAGTGGAACAAAACACTAGGCGAGAGGCCGAGCCTTCCACCCTTTACCAAGTATATAGATGCATTAAGATAACAAGGCAATATAATGATATCCCAACAAGTAAATAGTATTCCAACAAGGAACGGTCTCCAATCTTCACCGGCAACTAGCAACGCTATAAAAGGGGCTGAGCAAAGCGGTAACATAGCCAATCAAGGGTTTGCTAGGACATGGTGGGTTAGAGGTTTGACATGGCAATCTGGGAGGCATGATAAGCAAGTGGCATGCATCGTAGCATAGGCATAGCAAAAGAGCGAGCATCTAGCAAAGCAAAGATAGAAGTGACTTCGAGGGTATGATCATCTTGCCTACAACGTTGTCAGAGTTGACTGGATCCTCGAAAGCAAACTCAACGGGCTCCTCGTTAGCAAACTCGTCTCCCGGCTCTACCCAAAAAAGACAAACAAGCAACAAGGAACGCAATCAACCACGTGCACAACTCAAACAACATGATGCAAAGATGGTATGCTATGCGGGATGCGATGCGGGATGCATATGCAAGATTTGACAAGGAATGCATGAACCTGGACTCAACAAGGAAATCCAAGTGTTCCACTGGAAAGATGAGATGAAATCGCTTGAAAACGATATAAAGAATGCCAGAATCGGAGTTACGGTTTAGAAATGGCAAGCAATTCAAATATGGCACCGGTCTGCGATTTACAGCAAGTAGCCAACTAAATGCAACGAGATGAACATGCTACAACATCCAAACATGGCAAAAAAATACATGGCAGGAATCCATTCATGATGCTTAACAAAAGACTAGCACTGAGCTACGGCCAATTCATCCATTAACAGGTTCAAACAAGCATGGCAAAAATGCATTTGGTAAACAGATTTCAAACTTGGTGAAATTAACACTTGTCTGGAATTTCAGATCAGATAGCACTCTTTGGAGCATCAAAACTATATGCTACAAGACCTGAACATGGCAAGTAAAGCATGGCATGGAGATACTCAAAGAGCTTAACAAAAGTACCTTAGTGACCTTGAGCCAAAAGGGATCACAAAATGCATTTGCATGCATGTGAACATGGCAAAAACATAATCAGTTCTCAGACTTAGTGAAAACTGGGACATGCTGAAACAGATATCAAGTAGGCATGTTTACGAGCTCGATGCACTCACTACAGAGCAAGTCATGATAATCTAAGCATACACCCATCA
The DNA here is from genome assembly GCF_003073215.2 of Triticum urartu. Lineage (NCBI taxonomy): Eukaryota > Viridiplantae > Streptophyta > Magnoliopsida > Poales > Poaceae > Triticum > Triticum urartu. The sequence goes on along the minus strand of NC_053024.1, from coordinate 143,830,263 downwards.
AGAATACACATTATTCAAGCTTGACATGGCAAGAACAATAACATGGCATGCACGTATCAACTACAACATCATCGGCAAAATCGCTAACAAGTAGACAATCTGCCCAGATTCACGAAATGACAAAAGTAGAGCTCGATTGACTCAAGCTAGGATGCTCCATAATTGCAAAAAAAGACATGGATGGATAGAGCACTACAAGATTAACAAATCATCCTTACTGATCATCCTCAAAAGAGGCACAGATCACTAGGAAACAACATGAACATATGGCATCATGAGATAAACAGACCAAGGACTTAGTGGAATTGCTAAGTCCCTGAAATCAGCATTAACAAGTGCACCACTTTGCAAGCTTGTGCTAGTCACCACACACATTGCAAAAATACATGGGTTGCACCTCTAGATAGATGGCAAAACATATAACAAAACTCATGTAGAGCTCATGGGCATATCATGCACACAATAATCATGGCAAAAATGACAAATATCTAAATGGAGCAGCAGATCTGACAATTATCTCAAGTAGCACTCTTCTAACAGCATTTCGGGCATCAAGATGAACTCAAATGAAAATGATGCAATGAGATGAAATGAGGTACTCTCTGAGGCGAACATTTTGATATGCTATATGCCCAAAATGGATCTCCGGATGCGGAGATATAGCATGATGAAAAATGCAAATTATTAGGGTTTCGGGGCAAAAGTCAACCGAGACGGGATCTCAGATCCAGATCCACTGTTCATGCACGGATAACGAGGATCGCCGGCCAGAGCTTCGAGGTCGCCGGAGTTCGTCGGGGAGGCGTGGGACTTGCCGCGGAGGACGCCGGCGTGGAGGAAGAGGCGCGGGGCCGGAGCCGCGGCGGTGGTGGCCGGAGATGGAGGCGCGGCCGGCAAGGACTTCGGGCGCCGGCGGGGAGGTGCGGGCGCCGGCGAGGAGGTGCGGGCGCCGGCCGGCAATGGACCTCGGCGGCCGGATCCGGTGGAGGTGCGCCGAACGCAGGGAAGAAGGGGCGGCGCCGGCTGGAGGGGCTCGGCCCGGTCGGGCGGCTGGAGGGCCGGCCTCGGGCCCTCGCGGGCCGGCGGCGAAGTGGGGCCCGCGGGCGCCACGTGGCGTGCTCCTGTTGGCTGCGGGCGACGGCGGACGTGTCCGGCAGCCGGTGGACGTGTCCGGCCGCGCGGAGGACCTGGATCTAGGGTTAGGGCGAGGGGAACCGCGAATTTGGAGGAGGGGGTCTTTATATAGAGGTAGAGGGAGCTAGGAGTGTCCAAATGAGGTGCGGTTTTCGGCCACGCGATCGTGATCGAACGCTCTAGAAGATGGAGGAGGTTTTGGTGGGTTTTGGGCCAAATTGGAGGGGTGTTGGGCTGCAACACACACGAGGCCTTTTCGGTCCCTCGGTTAACCGTTGGAGTATCAAACGAAGTCCAAATGGTACGAAACTTGACAGGCGGTCTACCGGTAGTAAACCAAGGCCGCTTGTAAAGTCTCGGTCCAATCCGAAAATGTTTAATCCCCACACATGAAAGAAAGGTACAAAAGACCACCGAAGGAGAACGAAGCACCGGAATGCAAAATGGACAACGGGGAAAAGCTCGAATGCAAGAGATGAACATGTATGCAAATGCAATGCACATGATGACATGATATGAGATGCATGACAATAACAACAACACATGGAGACAAAGACCCGAACCCGAGAAAATAAAATAACTTAACGCCAGAAACGGCAAGAGTTGGAATACATAAAGGGTAAATCATATCCGGGGTGTTACAACACTCCACCACTACGAAAGGATCTCGTCCCGAGATCTAGGACTGAAAGAACGCCGGGTGTTCAGAACAGAGGTGATCCTCGCGTTCCCAGGTGGCTTCACGGTCGGAATGGTGTGACCACTTGACTTTGAGGAATTTGATTGACTTGTTGCGAGTCTTGCGTTCAGTCTCTTCAAGAATAGCAACGGGGTGCTCACGATAAGAGAGATCTGCTTGGAGCTCAATGTCTTCGAAGTTGATGGTGCGGTCAGGAGTCTCGAAGCACTTTCGAAGCTGAGAGACATGGAACACGTCATGCACATTTGCAAAGTTTGAAGGAAGCTTGAGTTGATAGGCGAGATCGCCTCTCTTGCTGACAATCTTGAAAGGTCCCACGTAACTAGGGGCAAGCTTCCCTTTGATACCGAAGCGATGAGTACCTTTCATAGGAGAGACGCGGAGGTAAACATGATCTCCGATCTCGAAAGCCAAATCATGGTGCTTACTGTTATAGTAGCTCTTCTGGCGCGATTGGGATGCTTTGAGGTTATCTCGAATGACTTTGCACATTTCCTCTGCCTCTGTGATTAATTCATTTCCCAAAAGCTGACGTTCACCGGTTTCAGACTAGTTGAGAGGGGTACGGCACTTCCTGCCATACAGAATTTCAAATGGGGCCTTGCCCGAACTTGCTTGAAAAGTGTTATTGTAGGAGAATTTAGCATAAGGAAGACAATCCTCCCCCTTCATGCCGAAGGAGATCACACAAGCCCTGAGCATATCTTCAAGAATCTGGTTGACACGCTCGACTTGATCGCTAGTCTGAGGGTGGAAAGCTGTGCTGAAGCGGATGTTGGTGCCCATGGCCTTCTGAAAAGAATCCCAAAACTTTGAGGTAAAGATGCTGCCACGGTCTGAAGAGATCACTTGTGGAATACCGTGCAGAGAGACAATCCGAGAGGTATAGAGTTCCGCTAATTGAGCTGCAGTGATTGAATCTTTGATTGGCAGAAAGTGAGCCACTTTGGTGAGTTTGTCGATGACAACGAATATAGCATCATTGCCACGTTTGGACTTTGGAAACCCAGTCACGAAGTCCATTTCAATGTGGTCAAACTTCCATTCTAGAATGGCAAGAGGTTGGAGGAGACCAGCTGGCCTTTGGTGTTCTGCCTTCACTCTTCTGCAGACATCACATTCATTCACGAACTGAGCAATCTCTCGCTTCATTCGAGTCCACCAATAAGCCTACTTGAGGTACTGATACATCTTCGTTCTCCCAGGGTGGATGGAGAGGAGAGAATTGTGAGCCTCGTTCATGATCACTTTACGAAGGTCACCTTTGGGCACGACAATACGATCCTCAAAGAAGAGAGTATCCTTGATCAAGGCGGTAGCACTTGTACTTGGGTTGGCTCTTGGCAATCCCAATCTTCACCTTCTTCACCATAGCATCAAGAAGTTGAGCTTGGCGAACCTGATCTTCCAAGGTAGGAGAGACTTGAAGGTTGGCGAGGAAACCTTGAGGAACAACTTGCAGATTAAGTTTGCGGAAAGCTTTACAAAGCTCGGGTTGATAAGGCTTGAGAATCAGACTGTTGCAATAAGCCTTCCTGCTCAATGCGTCAGCAATCACATTGGCCTTGCCTGGAGTATACTCGATACTCAGATTATACTCTTGAATCATTTCGACCCATCGAGTCTGCCTGAGGTTGAGATTAGGCTGAGTGAAGATGTACTTGAGACTCTTGTGGTCAGTGAAGATGTCCAATTTTCTTCCCAATAAGAGATGTCTCCAAGTCAAAAGAGCATGCACAACTGCCACCAACTTGAGGTCATGAGTGGGGTAGTTCTTTTCATTGGGCTTCAACTGGCGAGAGGTATAAGCAACAACTTTCTTCTCTTGCATCAACACTGCGCCAAGACCTTGGAGAGATGCATCACAAAAGACCTCGTACGGTTTGGATTCATCAGGCGGAGTCAGAACTGGAGCGGTGACCAATTTCTCTTTCAAAGTGTTGAAAGCAATGTCACACTCCGGAGACCAAACATACTTGATGTGCTTCTAGAGAAGATTAGAGAGAGGCTTCGCGATCTTAGAAAAGTTCTCCACGAACCTTCTACAATAGCTTGCGAGACCGAGGAAGCTACGGAGTTGCTTCACGTTCTGAGGAGGTTCCCAATTCACAATTGCAGACACCTTCTCGGGATTCACCGCAATGCCCATGGCAGAGATGATATGACCAAGATAAAGAACCTCATCGAGCCAAAATTCACACTTGGAGAACTTGGCATAGAACTGATGTTCCCTGAGCTTATCGAGCACCAAACGCAAGTGCTTGGCATGATCTTCCTTGTTCTTGGAGAAAACCAGAATGTCGTCGAGATAGACCAAAACGAAGTCATTGGTGTAGGCGTTGAAGATGAAATTCATCATGCGAGAGAAAGTCGGAGGAGCATTGACGAGGCCAAAAGACATGACAGTGTATTCATATGAACCATAGCTTGTCCTGAAGGCTGTCTTGGGAATATCTTGCTCACAGATTCAAATCTGATGATAACCCATACGGAGATCAAGCTTGGAGAATACTTGGGCACCCTTGAGTTGTTCGAACAGCTCGTTGATGTTGGGAAGTGGGTATTTGTTCTTGATGGTCTTCTTGTTCAATGGACGGTAATCAACACAATGTCGGTCCGTTCCATCCTTCTTCACAAAAAGAACACCACAACCCCACGGAGAAGAACTAGGTCGGATGAGGCCCATTCTTTCTTGAATATCGAGTTGCTTCTTCCGCTCCTTCAACTCTTCAGGTCCGATCTTGTAAGGACGTTTGCAAACAGGTTCCGTGCCAGGTTCAAGATCGATGACGAATTCAACTGGCCGGTGCGGAGGCATTCCTGGAAGCTCTTCTGGAAAGACGTCTTGATATTCGCAAATGACTGGAATTTGAGATATGGCATCCAGTTCACCCTTCTCATTGAGAGAAAACAGACGGACGGTATCATCACGAGCAGCAAAGACAATTACATCCTCAGACGAATGAGTCAATTGAATCTGCTTGGCAGCACAATCAAGACGCGCCTTGTGCTTAGTAAGCCAATCCATTCCGAGAATAAGATCAATATCTGAGTTGCCAAGAACCATTGGGGAAGAAAGGAACTTGTAATCGCCCAACGTGATAGTAACATCCAGAGCCAACATTTTGGTGTTCATGAACAAACCCAGAGAAGAAACCGCTATCGGCTTAGGCAAATCAATCGTATGCACATCATGCATGGATGCAAAAGGCTTCGATAAAAATGATAAAGATGCACCAGTGTCAAAAAGAACTCTTGCGGGAATGTCATTAACAGGAAGGTTACCCATAATCACATCTGGCGAGTCCTCTGCCTGAGCTGCATTCAGCAAGTTGACCTTGGCGGACTTGGTGTTATGCTTGACCATAGCTGTACTTGCCGATCTCACAGGAGGAGGAGGAGGGAGACGCCTCTGATTGAAGCATTTGTTGGCATAGTGACCCTTCTGTTGGCACTTGTTGCACGTGACCTCTGAAAGAAGATGGTGGTACGGAGCACTCGATCTTGGAGCTTGAGACGAAGTCTTGTTCTGAAAGACAGGGTTGGGTGGGTGGGAAGATCCACTGCCACCTTTGCTCTTCTGATACGGCTGACGAAACGGAGGAGGAGGAAGCCAATACTTCTGCTACTTGGCCACTTGAGTAGAGGAAGACGGAGTAGCATCTCGGACTCGCTTCTTGGAAGCATCACACCTCAGTTGAGCAGCCTCTTGCTTCAATGCCATGTTGTAGAACTCATCGTACCTCAAGGGCTCAAAGAGAACAAGAGCTAGCTGGATTTCTTCTCTGAGACCACCCCTGAAGTGGTATATCATGCTCTTCTCATCAGGGACGTCCTGCTTAGCAAAGCTGGCGAGCTTCTGGAACAACTTGTTGTAGTCATAGACAGACAAAGAGCCTTGCTTCAGGTTGCGGAATTCCTCACGCTTGCTTTCAACCACGCTTTGAGGGATATGGTGAGCTCTGAAATCTTGACGGAATTCATCCCAGGTAGTCACACGTCCACCTCTGGAATCCTTGTACTGCTGGAACCATTATGTAGCTTGGTCTTTGAGTTGGAAGGAAGCGAACTTGACAAAGTCCTCAGGCCTGACGTTACTGCACTTGAAATGCTTGCACAGATCCACGAGCCAATCGTCAGCATCAGTTGCCACAACACAATTGCTGAAAGTCTTTGGCCCATTAGCAAGGAACTGGTTGAGTGTAGCAAAGTGATTCTGATTGTTGCCTTGGTTGCCTTGATTCGCTTGATTGCGCTCTTGAAGAATTTGCATGATCAACTGCGTGTTTGCATTGGTAGCGGCCATCACAGCTTGCCATGCTTCCGGAGGAGGGGGAGGTGGTGGCGGATCAGGATTCAGAGTCGTGTGCGTTGGAGGAGCCATCCTGAATAGGTTGACATCCATTAGCACATTGATAGACAAATATTGAAGCTGAATCCAACGGAATGAAATTGCAACATATAGTCTTCACATCCGAACAAAATGAACGAATGCAATCCTCTTGAAATGGTCACATATCCATAAATTGAGAAGCCACTTAGAATTTAGGTAGAGAAATAAATCAACAAGGTACGGATCAAGAACGAATACTCGGTAAGAAATCCCAATCTCAAACCAAATATCCGTGGAAGAAGAACTAGGGCTACAAGAATTCGCACCTATGAAACTCCCGAACCTTTCCAGTTATGCAATCAGGTGTTGGGGATACAGGGGAAGCATAATATCTCACCCAAATCTAGCAAATCCTACATCCAGCTGTATCCATCCTTCAACAGATAACCGAGAAAAAACTTCGGAAACCATCTACCTCAACCTTAGAAAAGCATCCGTTATACAAGTTATGACAATACTCCCGAACTCCCGCCCCAGTACTGGGTGGCGTCGAGGTTATCTCACCAACGAACTGCATAAAAGAGATTTTCGATGTCGGCGTACTAAACACAGGTATTCCAGAGCTGCAACGATAAAATTATGACGACAACACCTCGGAGCTCAACTCCCCAGGACACTTCCACAAAACCCCTGACAGGAGGCACCAAGACAATGTTCTCGTCACAAAACCACCAGAATGATTCCAAGATACCCGCGTGATCCTAAAAAAAATTTAGTGAAATTTGAGAAGAGAAGAGTCAAAACTCTACGTCAGGATGCCTTACCAGAGCGATGAGGAGACTGGGAAGTAAAAAGAATTCCTAAACTCTCCGATATATAATTCCTAAATGACTCAAAACATTTTTCTAGACACAACTCGGCCGCTAATAACGATCAAGCAATGGGGCTCCTAAGGTCGGGATGGCTCTGATTACCAACTTGTAATGCCCTCGATGCGGCTATATCTCTCACGTGTCGAGGCACGACTTAGAGGCATAACCGCATTGAAAGCAATGTCACAAGTTAGGCAATCATCACAACATCCATGTAATACATAATAAGGGGATAAGTAACATAGTTAGCTTACACTCGCCACGTCACACAAAGTACATAAATAGCATTACATCAACCAATCACTCATGGCCCGACTACGGCGCCAAAATAAAAGATAAACCGAACATGTGACACGGTCCCGATCACCCCGACTGGGCACCACTACTGATCATCAGGAAAAGAAACATAGTAACGGCGTGAGTCCTCGTCGAACTCCCACTTGAGCTCTAACGCGTCATCTAGAATGGAGTCGTCTGGCCCTGCATCTGGTTTGGAAGTAAACTGTGAGCCACAAGGACTCAGCAATCTCGCACCCTCGCGATCAAGACTATTTAAGCTTATAGGAAAAGGCAAGGTAATATATGTGGAGTTGTAGCAAGCGACTAGCATATATGGTGGCTACCCTGTTCGCAAAAGAGAGCAAGAAGAGAAGGCAAAGCGCGAACGAATAACTAGAGAATAACCTGCGACAAGCATTACTCCAACACCGTGTTCACTTCCCGGACTCCGCCGAGAAGAGACCATCACGGTAACTCACATAGTTGATTTATTTTAATTAAGTTAAGGTCTAAGTTATCTACAACCGGACATTAACAAATTCCCATTTGCCCATAACCTCGGGCATGGCTTTCGAAATTTCAATCCCTACAAGGGGTCCCAACTTAGCCCATGACAAGCTCTCACGGTCAACGAAGGAATAGACCTTCTCTCGAGACATTTCGATCAGGCTCGGTATCCCGGTTCTACAAGACACTTCGACAAGTTAAAACCAATCCAGCAACACCACCCAGATGTGCCGACAAATCCCGATAGGAGCTCCACATATCTCATTCTCAGGGCACACCGGATGAGCAAGACGTCGGGTAGGCCAGCCCAGAGTTGCCCCAGGTAGCCCCGGACATCGCTTAGTTGGACTAACACTCAGAGGAGCACTGGCCCGGGGGGGTTTAAAATAAGATGACCCTCGGGCTCCGAAAACCCAAGGGAAAAAGAGGCTAGGTGGTAAATGGTAAAACCAAGGTTGGGCATTGCTGGAAAAGCTTTATTCAAGGTGAACTATCAAGGGGTTCCCATTATCACCCAACCGCGTAAGGAACGCAAAATTCGGGAACATAACACCGATATGACGGAAACTAGGGCGGCAAGAGTGGAACAAAACACTAGGCGAGAGGGCGAGCCTTCCACCCTTTACCAAGTATATAGATGCATTAAGATAACATGGCAATATAATGATATCCCAACAAGTAAATAGTATTCCAACAAGGAACGGTCTCCAATCTTCACCTGCAACTAGCAACGCTATAAGAGGGGCTGAGCAAAGCTGTAACATAGTCAATCAAGGGTTTGCTAGGACATGGTGGGTTAGAGGTTTGACATGGCAATCTGGGAGGCATGATAAGCAAGTGGCAAGCATCGTAACATATGCATAGCAAAAGAGCGAGCATCTAGCAAAGCAAAGATAGAAGTGATTTTGAGGGTATGATCATCTTGCCTGCAACGTTGTCAGAGTTGACTGGATCCTCGAAAGCAAACTCAACGGGCTCCTCATTAGCGAACTCGTCTCCCGGCTATACCCAAACAAGACAAACAAGCAACAAGGAACGCAATCAACCATGTGCACAACTCAAACAACATGATGCAAAGATGGTATGCTATGCGGGATGCGATGCGGGATGCATATGCAAGATTTGACAAGGAATGCATGAACCTGGCCTCAACATGGAAATCCAAGTGTGCCACTGGAAAGATGATATGAAATCGCTTCAAAACGATATAAAGAACGCCGGAATCGGAGTTACAGTTTGGAAATGGCAAGCAATTCAAATATGGCACCGGTCTGCGATTTACAGCAAGTAGCCAACTAAATGCAACGAGATGAACATGCTACAGCCTCCAAACATGGCAACAAAATACATGGCAGGAATCCATTCATGATTCTTAACAAAAGACTAGCACTGAGCTACAGCCAATTCATCCATTAACAGGTTTAAACAAGCATGGCAAAAATGCATTTGGTAAACAGATTTCAAACTTGGTGAAATTAACACTTGTCTGGAATTTCAGATCAGATAGCACTCTTTGGAGCATCAAAACTATATGCTACAAGACCTGAACATGGCAAAGTAAAGCATGGCATGGAGATACTCAAAGAGCTTAACAAAAGTACCTTAGTGACCTTGAGCCAAAAGGGATCACAAAATGCATTTGCATGCATGTGAACATGGCAAAAACATAATCAGTTCTCAGACTTAGTGAAAACTGGGACATGCTGAAACAGATATCAAGTAGGCATGTTTACGAGCTCGATGCACTCACTACAGAGCAAGTCATGATAATCTAAGCATACACCCATCAAGAATACACATTATTCAAGCTTGAAATGGCAAGAACAATAACATGGCATGCACGTATCAACTACAACATCATCGGCAAAATCGCTAACAAGTAGACAATCTGCCCAGATTCACGAAATGACAAAAGTAGAGCTCGATTGACTCAAGCTAGGATGCTCCATAATTGCAAAAAAAGACATGGATGGATAGAGCACTACAAGATTAACAAATCATCCTTACTGATCATCCTCAAAAGAGGCACGGATCACTAGGAAACAACATGAACATATGGCATCATGAGATAAACAGACCAAGGACTTAGTGGAATTGCTAAGTCCCTGAAATTAGCATTAACAAGTGCACCACTTTGCAAGCTTGTGCTAGTCACCACACACATCACAAAAATACATGGGTTACACCTCTGGATAGATGGCAAAACATATAACAAAACTCATGTAGAGCTCATGGGCATATCATGCACACAATAATCATGGCAAAAATGAAAAATACCTAAATGGAGCAGCAGATCTGACAATTATCTCAAGTAGCACTCTTCTAACAGCATTTCGGGCATCAAGATGAACTCAAATGAAAATGATACAGTGAGATGAAAGGAGGTACTCTCTGAGATGAACATTTTGATATGCTATATGCCCAAAACGGATCTACGGATGCGGAGATATAGCATGATGAAAAATGCAAATTATTAGGGTTTCAGGGCAAAAGTCAACCGAGACGGGATCTCAGATCCAGATCCACTGTTCACGCACGGATAACGAGGATCGCCGGCCGGAGCTACGAGGTCGCCGGAGTTCATCGGGGAGGCGTGGGACTTGCCGCGGAGGACGCCGGCGTGGAGGAAGAGGCGCGGGGCCGGAGCCGCGGCGGTGGTGGCCGGAGATGGAGGCGCGGCCGGCGAGGACTTCGGGCACCGGCGGGGAGGTGCGGGCGCCGGCGAGGAGGTGTGGGCGCCGGCCGACAATGGATCTCGGTGGCTGGATCCGGTGGAGGTGCGCCGGACGCGGGGAAGAAGGGGCGGCGCCGGCTGGAGGGGCTCGGCCCGGTCGGGCGGCTGGAGGGCCGGCCTCGGCCCTCGCGGGCCGGCGGCGCTGGCGGCGAAGTGGGGCGCGCGGGCGCCACGTGGCATGCTCCTGTTGGCTGCGGGCGACGGCGGACGTGTCCGGCCGCGCGGAGGAGCTGGATCTAGTGTTAGGGACAAGGGGAACCGCGAATTTGGAGGAGGGGGTCTTTATATAGAGGTAGAGGGAGCTAGGAGTGTCCAAATGAGGTGCGTTTTTCGGCCACGCGATCGTGATCAAACGCTCTAGAAGATGGAGGAGGTTTTGGTGGGTTTTGGGCCAAATTGGAGGGGTGTTGGGCTGCAACAGACACGAGGCCTTTTCGGTCCCTTGGTTAACCGTTGGAGTATCGAACGAAGTCCAAATGGTACGAAACTTGACAAGCGGTCTACCGGTAGTAAATCAAGGCCGCTTGGGAAGTCTCGGTCCAATCCGGAAATGTTTAATCCCCACACACGAAAGAAAGGTAGAGAAGACCACCGGAGGAGAATGAAGCACCGGAATGCAAAACGGACAACGGGGAAAAGCTCGAATGCAAGGGATGAACATGTATGCAAATGCAATGCACATGATGACATGATATGAGATGTATGACAATAACAACAACACACGGAGACAAAGACCCGAACCCGAGAAAATAAAATAACTTAACGCCTGGAACGACAAGAGTTGGAATACATAAATGGTAAATCATATCCGGGGTGTTACACCGATGTTGCTTCTTCTTGTTAGTTCCAGTAACGTCGCGTTTGTGAGGATACGTTCGACTACGTCCATGTGTCTTCTTCAAGGACTCGTTCTTCTTCCTTGCGGGATCTCAGGCAAGATGACCATACCCTCGATATCACTTCTATCTTTGCTTTGCTAGTTGTTCGTTCTGTCGCTATGTCGCGATACCTACCACTTATTATATCATGCCTCGCATATTGCCATGTCAAGCCTCTAACCCACCTTCCTAGCAAACCGTTGTTTGGCTATGTTATCGCTTTGCTCAGCCCCTCTTATAGCGTTGCTAGTTGCAGGTGAAGTTGAAGTTTGTTCCATGTTGGAACATGGATATGTTGGTATATCACATTATCTCTCATTTAATTAATGCATCTATATACTTGGTAAAGGGTGGAAGGCTCGGCCTTATGCCTAGTGTTTTGTTCCACTCTTGCCGCCCTAGCTTCCGTCATACCGGTGTTATGTTCCTTGATTTTGTGTTCCTTACGTGGTTGGCATTATGGGAACCCCTTGACAGTTTGCTTTGAATAAAAATCCTCTAGCAAGGCCCAACCTTGGTTTTAACATTTGCCACCTAAGCCTTTTTCCCTTGGGTTCTGCAGACTCAAGGGTCATCTTTATTTTAAACCCCCGGGCCAGTGCTTCTCTGAGTGTTGGTCCAAACTGGGCGATGTCCGGCGCCCCCTGGGCAACCAGGGTCTATGCCAACCCGACGTATTGCCCATCCGGTGTGCCCTGAGAACGAGATACGTGTGACTCCTATCGGGATTTGTCGGCACATCGGGCGGCTTTGCTGGTCTTGTTTTACCATTGTCGAAATGTCTTGTAACCTGGATTCTGAGACTGCTCAGGTCTTTCCGGGAGAAGGAATATCCTTCGTTGACCGTGAGAGCTTGTGATGGGCTAAGTTGGGACACCCTTGCAAGGTATAATCTTTCGAGAGCCGTGCCCGTGGTTATGTGGCAGATGGGAATTTGTTAATGTCCGGTTGTAGAGAATTTGACACTTAACTTAATTAAAATGCATCAACCGCGTGTGTAGCCGTGATGGTCTCTTTTCGGGGGAGTCCGGGAAGTGAACGCGGTCTTGTGTTATGCTTGAACGTAAGTAGTTTTAGGATCACTTCTTGATCACTTCTAGCTTCACGACCGTTGCATAGTTTCTCATCTTACTCTTATTTGCGTATGTTAGCCACCATATTTGCTTAGCGCTTGTTGCAGCTCCACCTCATTACCTTATCCTACCCATAAGCTTAAATAGTCTTGGTCTTATGGGTGTGAGATTGTCGAGTCGTCGTGACTCATGGATACTTCCAAACAGTTGGAGCTGCCGATGATACCAGTGCAGGTGGTGCAACCGAGCTCAAGTGGGAGCTCGATGAAGATCTTGGTCGTTGTTATGTGTCTTCTCCGGATGATCAGTAGTGGAGCCCAGTTGGGACGATCGGGGATCTATCATTTGGGGTTGTCTTCTTTTATTTTGGTTCCGTAGTTGGACCTTGATTGTACTCTGGATGATGTATGTTTAACTTGTTATTTGTGTGAAGTGGCGATTGTAAGCCAACTCTTTATCCCTTTCTTATTTAGTATATGGGATTGTGTGAAGATTACCCCTCTTGCGACAAAACCACCATGCGGTTCTGCCTCTAAGTCGTGCCTCGACACATGGGTGATATAGCCGCATCATGGGTGTTACAAGTTGGTATCAGAGTCATCCCTGACTTAGGAGCCCCTGCTTGATCAAATCATTGACGTTCTTGAGTCTAGAACAAAAATGTATTGAGTCTTAGGATTATATATAACGAAGAGTAGGATTCTTTTTACTCCTCAGTCCCTTTGTCGCTCTGGTGAGGTCTCCTGACGTAGATGTTTTGATTTTCCTCTCCTCAAATTTCACTAAAAAAATTAGGATCACGCGGGTATCTTGGAATCGTTCTGATATTCTTGTGACGAGAACATTGTTGTTGGTGCCTCCTGACATTTAGGGGTTGTGGCAGTGTCCCAGGGAGTTGAGCTCCAAGGTGTCGTCGTCACAATTTTATCATTGCAGTTCTGGAATACCTGAGTTTTGCCGACATCAAAAATCTCTGTTATGTAGTTGTTGGTGAGACAACCTCGACGTCACCCAGTATTGGGGCGGGAGTTCGGGAGTATTGCCATAACTCGTATAACGGATGCTTTTCAAAGGTTGAGGTACACGATTTCTGAAGGTTTCTTGGTTATGTGTTGACGGATGGATACAGCTGGATGTAGGGATTGTTAGTTTGGGTGAGATATTATGCTTCCCATGTATCCCCAACACCAGATTGCATAACCAGAAAGTTTCGGGAGTTTATAAGTGGGAATTCAAGTATCACGTAGAATATCCTTCCAAGAGACACATGATACGATATTGGGACTATCATATGTTTGTTCCGGCTTATTTTGCAAGCCAATCCTTTGTCTTGGTTTGGTTTTTGGTATTCGAGTTGCTTCAATGTCAAGTGTGATTCCATACCTTATTTTCCAAGCGGTGTTCTCATATTTCTATGTGCATACTAATCCTTCTTGATCACTAAGGTTGTCATGTCAACTCTTTTCCAACTGGCGTGTTTCTCTTCAAGTGCATCTGATCATTCCAACATTCACAAGATCAATTCTAAGCTTTTTCTCAACGGTGTTCGTTTCATCCGACCCAAGTTGCCTTTGTTTTCCCAACCTCCCACCCTTTATCTTCAAGGACACGGATTTCTGAATCAAGTATCCATCTTATGGATGTGAAGTTTCTTCATTCTTTCCTTCAATGTTTTTACCCGGGGGTTCTTATGAAGATGCTAAGGGAGCTTCAAGTTTATCATTATTCGTTCTCTTTTCTTCTCCAGGGGATTCAATTCAAGTTTTCGGTGTTGATCATATCCTTTTGCTCCTTTCAAATGCTTTCTCATGTGGGTGGACCTCTTAATCATCCACTTCTCGCCTTTCATTTGTTCCGGAGTGCTGAAGATATCTCAGGAGAATAGTGTTTTCATTCTTAATCTGTCCAAGATATCTCGAGGTTGTTATCTCTTTTGAGCCATTTAATTCAACCGGTGCAATCTCTCTTTTCAATTAATTGTTCAATGGTGTATCTTTGGAGTGGGCCCATAACCCACAGGTCTTTTCCAGGATCTTACCTAACTCTTCTATTTTTTCCCAAAGTGATTCCCAAATTCTTTTCAAACGTTGACGTAAGAATGAATTATCATCAGTCAAATGTCTTTCTCCAAGATCTTTCAAATTCTTTTCAACGTTGGCTCAACCTCTTCGCTTTTGATTCACCCGGAGTGTCTAAACAATTCTTGATGGTGTTTCTCATCATCATTCTCTGCATTTGAAGACTGAAGAAGATTTTCTCTTAAATCGTGCTCCGTTCTCTTGAAGATGCGTAGTTCAAGCTTGATGACATCCTCTCAAATCATTTCCAATCATGAGAATTATTTTCATACCCATCCGAAGTATTTCATGAGTTCTTTCCATTTTATTCCTACGAAGGCCATCATCTCAGAATTATTCATTCTCAGCTTTCAGCTCTCATTCTCCAAATCTTATCGGTGCATCATTCAAGTATTCTCTAATCAGCCCGTGATCTCTTCGTTCTCTTATATCAAATTCCCTCAAGTATTTTCATTCATTTATAATTCTTCCCGGTGTTTCTTTATCTTTTCTTCATTCATTTTCAATTCTTACGGCGGTTTGTTCAAGATTTCTGTTCCGCCGTTATCATATCAATTTTTTCGTTGTTTCAATCCTACCGGTGGTTCGTTGAAGACCTTCCCAAGTTTGCTCTATATATTTCCTAATCCTTCTCAACGAGAATAAGTAGTATGCCAAATCCGTTGCTTGTCATCAATTTAAGTTGATGAAAGATAAACATAGAGTAAATCTTATTTTTGTTTCCTCCAGGTGGTTCAATTCTTTTCTTTCGGAGTTCGTTCATGATATCAATTCTCGGTTTCATGTGTTTCATCTTTTCCTTTTTCAGGAGCTCCAAGTTATTTCAATTATATCATTTCAAAGCTCCATCTAATCATTGCAAGGCTTCATCTTGTGCTTTCAACTTCTCTTTCTTTCTATCATCCTTTTATTAACGGAGTTCTTCATGGAGGCTCTACATGATGTTTCGTCAAGGATTCCTTTCATTCTCAATTTTTTCTTCGAGATTTCTCCCGAAGTTAAGATCCGCCAAGCTTTACCCTAAAATAAACATGGTGTTCAACACATGTCTTATTTTGAGGAGTTCAAGCAATATTCATCTTGCATCTGAAGTGCACTTCTTCCTATCTCATCTTTTGAGGTGGTGTTATGTCATTGTTGATAATCTCCCTTCATGTTTCATGATTCACAAGTTTTCAAGAGTGACATATTTAAATCCATCATTTTCTCTTCGCTCAAGAGATATTTTCATCCAATCAATCTCTTTGTTGGAGTTATCTTGGGTTATGTTTCACCTACAGCCTTCCCTATGGAATTTTGTTATTGTGGTGCTTATCTATGACCCAAGTTATCTCTTTATCATCTTGGTGGACCAAGCTTTCATCTCTTTGTTAATCTCAAGAAAGCAATTGTTCCCGTTAGTGGCAAAATTTCACCTCAGTTTTGAGATATTTTCCATAAACCCACTACAAGCTTATTCGTTTAGTTGTTGGTTTTTCCAACAACTCTGTTTTAACCTTCTTGGAAGGGTGTTTTCCTAGTTCATTGGTGGCAGAAGCTGACTTTTTCTTCTCCATTCTGTGATTCCAATGATATATTGTCTATTCTTCCTTCCGAAGGCATCGTGATGTTGCTCTCTTCATTCATCATCTCAGATTGTGAAGATCATGTTTTTTTCTTCCTTATCCATTTAACTGGAGTGTTGTTCGACTCATATTTCTATGTGCATACTAATCCTTCTTGATCACTAAGGTTGTCATGTCAACTCTTTTCCAACTGGCGTGTTTCTCTCCAAGTGCATCCGATCATTCCAACATTCACAAGATCAATTCTATGCTTTTTCTCAACGGTGTTCGTTTCATCCGACCCAAGTTGCCTTTGTTTGCCCAATCTCCCAACCTTTATCTTCAAGGACTCGGATTTCTGAATCAAGTATCCATCTTATGGATGTGAAGTTTCTTCATTCTTTCCTTCAATGTTTTTACTCGGGGGTTCTCATGAAGATGCTAAGGGAGCTTCAAGTTTATCATTCTTCGTTCTCTTTTCTTCTCCAGGGGATTCAATTCAAGTTTTCGGTGTTGATCATATCCTTTTGCTCCTTTCAAATGCTTTCTCATGTGGGTGGACCTCTTAATCATCCACTTCTCGCCTTTCATTTGTTCCGGAGTGCTGAAGATATCTCAGGAGAATCGTGTTTTCATTCTTAATCCGTCCAAGATATCTCGAGGTTGTTATCTCTTTCGAGCCATTTAATTCAACTGGTGCAATCTCTCTTTTCAATTAATTGTTCAACGGTGTATCTTTGGAGTGGGCAAATAACCCACAGGTCTTTTCCAGGATCTTACTTGACTCTTCTAATTTTTCCCAAAGTGATTCCCAAATTCTTTTCAAACGTTGACGTAAGAATGAATTATCATCAGTCAAATGTCTTTCTCCAAGATCTTTCAAATTCTTTTCATCGTTGGCTCAACCTCTTCGCTTTTTATTCTCCCGGAGTGTCTAAACAATTCTTGATGGTGTTTCTCATCATCATTCTCTGCATTTGAAGACTGAAGAAGATTTTCTCTTAAATCGTTCCCCGTTCTCTTGAAGATGCGTAGTTCAAGCTTGATGACATCCTCTCAAATCATTTCCAATCATGAGAACTCTTTTCATACCCATCCGAAGTATTTCATGAGTTCTTTCCATTTTATTCCTACGAAGGCCATCATCTCAGAATTATTCATTCTCAGCTTTCAGCTCTCATTCTCCAAATCTTACCGGTGCATCATTCAAGTATTCTCTAATCAGCTCGTGATCTCTTCGTTCTCTTATATCAAATTCCCTCAAGTATTTTCATTCATTTATAATTCTTCCCGGTGTTTCTTTATCTTTTCTTCGTTCATTTTCAGTTCTTATGGCGGTTTGTTCAAGATTTCTATTCCGCCATTATCATATCAATTTATTCGTTGTTTCAGTCCTACCGGTGGTTCGTTGAAGACCTTCCCAAGTTTGCTCTATATATTTCCTAATCCTTCTCAACGAGAATAAGTAGTATGCCAAACCCGTTGCTTGTCATCAATTTAAGTTGATGAAAGATAAACATACAGTAAATCTTATTTTTGTTTCCTCCAGGTGGTTCAATTCTTTTCTTTCGGAGTTCGTTCATGATATCAATTCTCGGTTTCATGTGTTTCATCTTTTCCTTTTTCAGGAGCTCCAAGTTATTTCAATTATATCATTTCAAAGCTCCATCTAATCATTGCAAGGCTTCATCTTGTGCTTTCAACTTCTCTTTCTTTCTATCATCCTTTTATTAACGGAGTTCTTCATGGAGGCTCTACATGATGGTTCGTCAAGGATTCCTTTCATTCTGAATTTTTTCTTCGAGATTTCTCTCGAAGTTAAGATCCGCCAAGCTTTACCCTAAAATAAACATGGTGTTCAGCACATGTATTATTTTGAGGAGTTCAAGCAATATTCATCTTGCTTCTGAAGTGCACTTCTTCCTATCTCATCTTTTGAGGTGGTGTTATGTCATTGTTGATAATCTCCCTTCATGTTTCATGATTCACAAGTTTTCAAGAGTGACATATTTAAATCCATCATTTTCTCTTCGCTCAAGAGATATTTTCAACCAATCAATCTCTTTGTTGGAGTTATCTTGGGTTATGTTTCACCTACAGCCTTCCCTAAAGAATGTTGTTATTGTGGTGCTTATCTACGACCCAAGTTATCTCTTTATCATCTTGGTGGACCAAGCTTTCATCTCTTCGTTAATCTCAAGAAAGCAATTGTTCCCGTTAGTGGCAAAATTTCACCTCAGTTTTGAGATGTTTTCCATAAGCCCACTACAAGCTTATTCGTTTAGTTGTTGGTTTTTCCAACAACTCTATTTTAACCTTCTTGGAAGGGTGTTTTCCTAGTTCATTGGTGGCAGAAGCTGACTTTTTCTTCTCCATTCTGTGATTCCAATGATATATCGTCTATTCTTCCTTCCGAAGGCATTGTGATGTTGCTCTCTTCACTCGTCATCTCGGATTGTGAAGATCATGTTCTTTTTCTTGGTTATCCATTTAACCGGAGTGTTGTTCGAATTTGTTCTTCCTTGTCCCTTGTTTATCTCGTTTCAACCAGAGTTGTTTCAATTCCTTCTTGTCCATTGTGCTCCTCATTCATAGCTTTGCAACCTACAAGGTTCTCATAATGTTCCTTGTTCCTCTCATGTAACAGAGTGTTCTCAACTTCATCCATCTCCGTTGTATTCTTTCGTTGAAATTTTTTAACCTCTCAAAGTTCATGGTTTCACTCGTTTGTCAAAGAAGCAACTTTGTTTTACCTCTTCCTCTTTCGTTTCTCTCCGGTGCCATCCTTAGATCTCGGGACGAGATCTCTTGTAAGTGGAGGAGTGTTGTGACGCCCCAAGACCGACGCTCCAGAAGACTCCCATACTTTCGTGACCTCGGTGTGTTTCATTTGTGCTTGCTCTATTTATTTTTGCATTGCATCATGTCATCATGCCAGCATGTCATTTGATTTTTTAAACTCAACCAAATAATTTTCATGGATCTTCGATCCATTTAAGTCGAGGGAATTCACATGGTGATTTCTCTTTATAACATATCCTCCTAATAATTATGGAGCTATTATAAATATTCCATTTGTTTGGAATTAACCGGAACACACTTGCAAAATAATTCCCATGCCTATCCCACTTTAAGTTTCACCTCCAAACCTTGGCAACAATTCTTTATCTCTTTTATCGAGGCTCCTCTAAAAATCTGAACATTTTGGACACTTCTCAAACCCGTCCTAGTTCAAACCATTTGGATTAAATTCAAAGGAATTTGAATTTAATCTTTCATCCATGCCCACTCCTATTTTTCTTGGATCAAGCTCCTTTTTACGAGTCCAATAAAATTGGCGTCCTACTCAAATTCTTCTCCTATCTCTCTCTACTTTTCCTTACTCACTGTTTATTTGTTAAACAGAGAGATTAGTCTAGGGAAGAGAGACAGTGTGTGTGTGTGCAGGGCCTCAGCCCAGTCGCAACCCACCACCTGAGGCCATCCATCTTCAGGCAGCAAGACCGGCCCATTTGCACCTCACTACTAGCAAAAGGGCTATAGATGGAATTGACAGTAATGGCGCACCTGACATGTGGTGCACCACTACAATATAGCAGTGGCGCACCATGTGCAGGTGCGCCATTAGTGTGGAAAACACTAATGGCGCACCATATACATGGTGCGCCACTAGTAACAATTTTGTTTCATTTTTCCAAACATACTAATGGCGCATCATGTAGAAAGTGCGCCATTACTAGTTAAAACTAGTAATGGCGCACTGTCCACAGGTGCGCCATTACTAAGTTTTTCCCCCTAGCTAATGGCGCACTGCCAGTGGGTGCGCCATTAGTAATCTTCCCCCTAATTCGCCTGATCCCTTCGTCCCTCCCTCCACTTCCCTCCTTGCTCCACACCAGGCTGCTCCGACGACCCCCGCGCCCCGCCTCGCCGTCTCGGGCCTCGCCGCCGACCCACTACGCCGCCGCCCGGTCTCCTCCGCCCGTAAGCCCCCTCCTCCTCCGCCCGTCCGACGCCTTCGGCCTCGTGCCGCACCCGCCGCCGCCCTCCTCCATTTCGCCGCTGACGTTAGGGTTTTGGCCGCCGACGCTGACGCCGCCTGCCCTCCCCCTTTTGGCCGCCGACACTGCGCTCCGACCTGCTATCCTTCCCCCTCCAACTCCCTCGCCGGTGTCTCGGTCGGGTCCTGCCCCACTACCCCCTCCGTCTTGGTGAACGACGACGGCGGCGCCGCCGCTGACACTGGGCTACGGACCTTCCCCCTCCGCCGCTCACGTCCCCGCGCCCTGCGCCCCCCGCCCCGACGGCGGCGTGACCCGGAGGCGCCGCTCATCGGCAATGACAAGGGTAAGTCCTCCTCCTCGTCTGCCTCCTGTTAACTGTATTTTATCTTCAATTCAGCAGCCTCCATGTGTGGATTTTGGGCAGTAAGATCGCCAGCCACATTAATTGTGTTTTTCTTGCTTTTGGAAGCAGGTCCCCTCCTCCAAAGAGGTTGAGAGATCCTCCGTGAAGGTCACCACCCCTCCTCCTCGCCGCCCTCTCCACTGCCATCCCAGATTAGTTCCTCCTCGTAGGTAATGCCATTCTGCCTTGTCAACCTTAAAAAGGAGTTCATCTCTTCGTCAAAGCTTCCCGAATGATGTTTGAGGTAATGCCATTCTGCCTTGTCAACCTTACAAAGGACAGATTTGAGGTGACTGTAGTTTGGCATCTTCAGAATTTCACAAAGGTGGATAACCTTCTAATGGCCATAATGTGCCCTACTATCAAAAAATTCAGTTAGTTACAGTTAGCATCATGTAATAAAATGGCCATAATATGCCCTGATAATGATGTATTTTGTCATAAAAATATATAGCGGACTGCCATGATAATGACATGCTACTAGTAGTTACTTACATGAGTTGTTTTATTGACATGGCACATTTGCAATGGAGTTTTATATATCTTTAGCCACTGTTCATTAACAACAAGTCAGTTTTGTTTTTAGTTGAAAGTAAGTGTGTGGTTTGAAATTTTGATCTGATTATGACATCTAGAATTATGTCAGTTTTGTTTTGTAACTAGAAGACCAAAGTGTGTTACTTGTGATCTTTTGATGATGCTACTTGTGATGATGTTGTACTTGTGATGATGCTACTTGTGATCTTCTGAAATGACCCATTGGCGACTTCATTACACGGGGATAATGATTTTGCAGGTACCCCGAGAGGCCCTTGAGTTTGCTGGAATGTCGATTAACTTCCGTTCCGGCAAATTCGGGTACTCCATATGTCCTATTTTCAGCAAAGGTCATGCTGAAATTTTCCGTGAATTTTAGCATGACTTTGCTAAAAATAGGACATATGGGGTACTTGCGACTAATGCATGGGCCGGGGTATCTTAGTACTTAATTAAGTAGGATCAACTGCCCCTTTATTCTTGCTGCATTAAACCATAGGTTTTAGGGTGCCTCGGTGTCGATAAGAACCTAAATGATGAAAGCTTAGGCTTTTAGGGTGCCTCGGCGTCGACAAACCCTAAATGATAAAACATTGGCTTTTAGGGTGCCTCGGTGTGGATAAGAACCTAAATGATGAAAGCTTAGGCTTTTAGGGTGCCTCGGCGTCGACAAACCCTAAATGATAAAAGCTTAGCTTTTAGGACGCCTCGGTGTCGACAAACCCTAAATGATGTAGTTTTGAATTATGAACGTCGGATATGTCGTCATCGGACGACGAAAGTCTCGCGGGGGAGTGCGACTGGTGCCACAACGATCGAGGTCTGTGCGACATGCCTCACCTGGACGATGATCAGCGCTTCAGCATTAAGCTCGAGGAGACCTTCGAAGTTGAAATAGTACACAACGACGACAAGTGTTATTTTCATAATTAAGCATGGCTTCAACTATTTCAATGTGTAATTTTCATCTTTTACAATTCGAGTATAGCTTATCCCATGCCATGCAAGACGCTATGTCTTGGAGAGGATGGATTTTGAAGACCATGAAATTTCTGAAACAAAGAAAATTCACCTAAGGACTCATCACGATGTGGACTTTGAAGTAAATCTGTATAATTCTGAGAGTGTAACCCATTTTGGTTGCAAAAATTGGGAAGCATTTTGCAAGATGTATGGTTTTGATGAGGGTATGCTTATCACCATGGATCTTGGTAATCCTGACATCGACCAAGACAATATGGACATTTGGGTCCTTGTTGATACGCCTCCAGTTTTACCGCTATGTGAGTTTCTCAAACATAGTTATTAGCTAATTTATATTGTTTATTTCAAAATAGTTGACAGCTTATTTCCATTGACAGCTTATTTTTATTGTTCAAAGAATGTGCGGGAGATGGTAGACAAAACCCACTACACCGATGGCTCCGAATTAACAACTTACAAGGAGAAAAATCATCTGGTCGGATTTTGTACTAACATTGAGAATTACAATATCCACAATCAAACTCCTCAACATTATGGTAAATACGTGCCACTAGTGCATGTGTTCAACTACGATAACTACCATGGAGATACCCTAGTAAGATTTTTACTATTACGACATCCGTGCATCTTTTGCATACTTCTAAAACTAGTACATCATTGCTGACTATGAAGTTATTACTATGTTTTTCAACAGATAATCCCAGAGAATTGTGTGCCTCATTTGATGTATCAGAAAGGTAGTCTTAATGTTTTGAACATACAGCCAGGTCATCCTACGAATCTCAACTGTCCATACGAGATTTCTAAAAGAAGTGGAGACATGAAAATCAAAGGATGGAAAAAATGTATGGACAGTTGTAAGGAGGTTCTTGGAAGCAAAAGGAAGCGAAGCGCAAGAATTGGAGACAGGATGATCTCCATTCTCCATAATGAAGAGTCAGGGTCTATATTGTTTTATGCTATTTTACCTTAAATAGGGTATTTAGGTCCTGCCTAATACTGATGATCATGTGCTAAGAACAATTAAGTAGGGTTGGTTCGAGACTTGTAATGTTCTATCTTAGTATTACTTCCGATAAACTCGCTACTCGCGGTCTCGAGACTTGTAATGTTCTATCTTTGTTCGGTCTTTTGAATTCGGAGACTAATATGATGAATTGTATTCGGAGACTAATCTTCTATTGTATTCGATGAATCTGCTCTTGCTGTGGGGTGCTGTCTATATTCTGTCCAATAATATATTTTGTAACCTGTGCAAAATTCAGAAAAGTAAAAAAACCTAATATTCATACTAATGGCGCATCACCCCACAGTGCGCCATTAGTATGCCAGATACTAATGGCGCATGGTGGCCTATACTAATGGCGCACGGCGTGGTGCGCCATTAGTATACCAGATACTAATGGCGCACCAGTGGTGCGCCATTAGTAAAAAAAATACTAGTGGCGTGGTACTAGTGGCGCACCAGTAGTGCGCCATTAGTAGGTAAAACTGGTGCGCCACTAGTAGGCCTTTTCCTAGTAGTGCCTAGGCCATCTGCAGCCCAGCCCGCACCCATCTAACCTCTAACCCTAACCTACCCGATCCTCTCCCCTCGATCCCTCACCTCGTTCCTGCCCGCTGCCACTTCCACACACAGGGACATGCCCGATCACCTCGCGCCTCCCGACATCCTCCAGGCCAGGGCTCCCTCGCCACCGGACCTCGCCCTCGCCGGAGCAAAGCACCTCCCCATGCCAGCATGACCTCGTGCGCCGTCGTTGAACCTCGCCATCCTTCTGCACATCATCGCCGTTCCCGCTTCACATCGCTGTGCCTACTGCCATACCGGCGAACCCCTGCTCCTGCTCGACCCTGCCGTCCATCACGCCACTGGCAACCAGCTCCTCGGAGTAGAGCTCCTCATTCGCCACCTCGTCGTCCTCTGTCGCCAGCGTGCCAAGCCCCGATGACCAGCAGGTCCCCAGCGCCGCCCCTCCTAGCCTTCTCGCCGGCAAGCCCTTTGCGGCCTCCTCCGCCCCCCTCCGTCAGCTCCCCTGCCGGGCTTCTCTCCACACACGACTGCACCCATGCATCGCTCCTGAAGGCATGCAGCCGCCCCGAGCTCCCTTGCCTCGCTGTCTGTTCACCATGCTCCATTTCGCCTCGGCCTCAACCGATGAGGAGAGAAGTGCTACTGCCTGCCAGATCCGCCCGCACGTGCGCCCCGCGCATTGACTGTGACCAGTCCCATACTCGAGCGAGCACACTCCTCTTCTCGATGCCCAGTGTCAACCAAGTCCCCTATGTTGTTGTTGCTAAACACCGAGTACCAATCGTCGCGTTTCGTTCCATCTATGTCAAGCCCAAGAGGGCGCCAAGATACCAAGTACCATGACGTCGACGACCCTCAAGTTTAACTACATCGACTATGAACGGTGACAACACCGAACATCTACGGAGAGTGTACGACTACAAACCATGTATGACTACCGTCGCCAAAGACTGTCGAGTGAATAAATACCATCATGTGGGTTCACCAAGACGCCGAGTACCACGACACTACCGTCGGCTCCCGGAGGACTCGGACCCGTCAAGTTCCCTTTGGATGCGCCAAGTTCCATGACGTCACATAAGTTTCTTCGTGAACCTGTTCGACCACTCGGATTCGCAAGTACCACGACGCCCGGAGCCCTCGGACCCGTCAAGTTCCACTACCAGATGTAGCACTACCGTCGACGTGGATCCGACAAAACCAAGTGTACAACTACCGGCGCCCCGAAGACGTTGGTTTCGTCAAGTATCTCTTCGAAACGAACATGTACAACTACCGTCTCCAAGATCACGAGTACCTCTACTGTAACATCCCAAAATTCTAAATTTTGGAATGTTATATTAAATAGATAGATTTGATTGATTGTTTTATTGACTGTCTGAAAGTGTGTGAATTCGAAACTTTTGAAAGTTAAATGTGAGGGAATAAAAGGACTTTCCCAAACTTTCATATTTGCTTTCTGATCTCCATGAATTCAAATTCTTTTCAAATACAAAACCCTTGAGCGAAGATGATATGACTTCTTCCATTTAAATTAAATGAAAGGGTATTTGAAAATAATTGAATTTCATTTGGAAATATTTCAATTCATAAACTTCATGCAGCTCAATGATTTTCATGAGAGAAGATAAAATGACTTCTTCAAATTATATGAAATATGAGTTGGGAGTTTCAAAGATTTAAATTCAAAGTTCTTTTGAATTTATTTTCAATTTAGAGTTATTTGAGTTTTATTCAAATTATTTTTCTCCAAAAACAAAATACATGGAAAATAGGGTAACATGATTCACTACAATAGAAAATTGAAGAAAAAAATTAATTTGAAATCATTTTGGTATTTTTTTTAAATTTTTTTATTGGATTTTATTAGAGCAGGAGCACTGTTTGAATTATTAGAATTTATGTGTATTTTATTTAATGCTAGAAAAATGTCCATGTTGTTGGAAATCTTTTTTTGAAAATCTTGATATATTCTATGCCTATATAATATTTTTATTTATATTTGTTTTTATTTGTTTTGTTTGTTTGGGAAAAAAGAAAATCTTTATAAAAAAATGTGCCGACCGAACTGGGCCGCGCCCAGCCCAGCCAGCCCAAGTCGCCGCCGCCTCCCTCCTCCCTGCGCGACCGGGACTCCTCCCGGAGACCGGCGCCGCCACGCCGTCGCTGCCCCTCGCCCACGGCAGGCCTCGCCTCCCGCGCCTATAGATAGCGCCGCCCGGAGCCCCGCGCCACCCCCTCTCCTCCTCGCCTCTCGCGCCGCCGCCCACGCATCACGTCGCCGTCGCCGCCTGCCGCCCGCTGCCGCAAGCCGCCGCTCGCCTGCTGCCCGCTGCCGTGCACCCCGCGCTGCCCACGCTCCTCGTCGTGAAGCCGCGCCGCGCCGGAGCTCGCCGTCGCCGGAGTCCGCAGCCTCGCCGGAAACCATCGTCGCTGCCCGATCTGCCACTGCCGCCGACCGCCGCTGGTTTTCGGCGAAAAACCGATCGAACCGGTATAACCGCCGCCCGGTTTTCTCGGTTTTCCTTTTTGTTCGGTTTTCTGAAAAAAAAACCTATGTTTGTTTTTTTAGGTTTATTACTTAACGAACGTTTTCTGTTTAGTTACTTTTAGTGAACGTTTTCTTTCTGTAGATATGTTTAGCGAACGTTCGTTCGGTAGGATTTTCCTTCTTCTTTTAGTTTTCGGCCAGGGACCTATCTGTGATGATTTTATTTACAGATTAGCACCTGGTTTTCAAACGACTATAACTTTTTACTCGTTAGTAAAAATTCAACGAAACCAACGCCCATGTCTTCGTTATGATCTCCTCTATCCAGTAATCCAACTCAAACATGTTTTTGAACGTTTTAAAATTTGAATTAGACCAGATTTGTATTCAAACTTCGTTTGATCATAACTTGAGTTTCGTAGCTCCGTTTGAGTTGATTCTTTTTGCAAATCGAAGCTCTTGACCTAAACATTCTAATAAGGCCAAATTCACATAATTTTGGTACTGTTAGAAATTGTTTTATGTTGCAAGAGTTATTTGCTTGGTTTTGATGTTTTCCGAATTGTTTTCTTCGTTCTTCCCGATCTTTTGAGTGATTGCTTATGTGTGGTTACTACTGCTTGCTTACGATAGATTGACCGGAGTGTGACGAGTAGAACTATCAAGAGTTTTGAGTGCGAATCATCTTCATCAACATTGCAGGCAAGTTCACACTTTGATCATATCCCCTTTCATACCCAGTATTTATGAATTAGTTTCACCCTCAAACATTACATGAGTAGGATTGATAACATGTGGTTATTGGGAAGTAGTTGATGAGGTAGGAACCTATTGCCCTACATTCAAACCTTGGGAGTTACTATTACGTTATGCTTATAGTGCCATGCTATGCTCGTAGACGTGGATTGGGTTTTGAGAGTATTCATGATAGATGTGAGATTGTTAATTAATGGTTTACTTAAGGTGGCAACTTAAACACACATATGGGTGGATTGAGGCACCTGGTTATTCCAGGATTGCCTGTCTAGGCACCTGTGTAGACCAGGATTGCCTGTTTTTTATGGACCGCCACCCAGGCTCAAAGGCATCATGAGATTATTCATACTAGAAACTTCCGTGTGCAGCCACAAGCTATTATGGGCTCTAGCATGGTTGACTAAGTCGTGCGAACTCTTATAGTGGTAGACTAGCAGATGTTGGGGATGTAGGTGGTACGGTCTACCCGATCGTAAGGTGCTAGCACTTCTGAAAGACTATGTCTCGGTCATCCGTCTTCTCAAACACCATGTAGTGCGAGAAACCAAACGGAGGCGTTCGAGTCTTGTGAGGAAAAGTGCGCAAACCTCTGCAGAGTGTATAAACTAATCCTGATTAGCCGTGTCCCCGGTTATGGACATCTTGAGTATCTAGTACCTGGATTATCATGTGAGTCTCGTCATGTTACTTTAAATTAAGTTTGTTGGGTTTAATGATGTTACTTAATTGGGATTGAGGATGCTGTCAACCATTCTCAATGTTCAACAACCACCATGATAGTTAAATAAAATATATTCCTTTGCAGAAGGGAAAAATTGGCTTTTCACAAAAACAATATAACCATAGAGCTTTTCCACCAGCCATATATGCATGTAGTGATAGCCATTGTTCATCATTTTCTCTATGGTGTGAATTTGCCAGTACATTCAATGTACTGACCCGTTTCGGGCTGCAACGTCTCATGTTGCAGGTTTCTTACGACGAGTAAGTGATACGTTAGGGCTACGATTTCTACACTCAACTTTGCCGTTGGTGTTGATGGGAATCCACAACCTTGTTGCTTCCGCTATTTTGGATTGAGGTAATAGTATTTACGTTATTTTATACATGTGATTTACCTCTGTTATAAATCCTCGAGTACTGTGTGTGTCAGCATACCGATCCAAGGATGACACGTAAGCACAGAGACTTGATCCTTTCGGGTCGGGTCGCTCCAAGATGGTATCAGAGCACATGTTGACTATAGGACATGACCCTAGAAACTGGCAAGCCCATAGCAAAGATTTTTCTCTACAACTTTCCCTTTCAAAAAGATCTTTTACCTCTCTTCTCTTCTGAGCTTATTCAAAAAATTCCCTTTAGTGAGACCATACCCCTTTCCCCTTTTAACCACACCAAGATTCGACTGATGAGACCACTCCAAGAAGTACAAGATATCGGACAACTAAGACCACTTCGGAATGAAGAGTATTTTCCGTGCATCTGAATAATGGAAACTACAATGGTTGAAGACCGAAGACAAGTAGAATTTGAAGGCTCTGAGGAATCCCTAGATTTGTATGACCTAGGAAGGCTACCCTTATGGAACTTGACAAATTATGGAAGTTGTCCATGCCCGAGATCAGGGTGTATCGGAGAAAGACCGGAGCATGGAGAGTTAAAAACTTAAAGTTCTGTCAAGGAAAACCCTAAGGCAGGAGATATCAACTATGGAGAGATAGCTCATGGAAATGACAAGAGCAGAAACCCTGCTATCCATGATGTTATGGCCCGCTTATGCTATGGTCACCGAGCTAAGCTAAGCATGCATTTCTTCGGAAGGATTGGATGGTAGAAGGCTGACATAGTAGCTATCAGCAAGAGATGAAGTTTTAACCTAGGCCGGTGTATCACCAGGATCTGGAGTAATACATCAATAAGTTTAAGATGGACTTGTAGGAAGTCATATTTGACAAGGAGACCATTCATGAAGAACTTAGGACCTAGAAGCTGAAAGTAGACAAGCTGGAGGAGCTACAACCTCGAGATACCGGAGATTCGTTAAGAACTGAAGGACAGTAGGATCATGGTTCAGGTCAAGTTTGATGAAACCTAGAAGTTTGGAATGCAACTCCAGAATATTAAAGGACGTCACGAGAGACTTCGCGTCAACAGAGTTGATCTGGCAAAAGAACTTGAGAAAGACAAGTATGACCGGAAGAAGCCATTGGAGGCATGAACAAGACTTGAAGAGTTATATGACCTTGAAGATTTATTGACCTTTAGAAGACCAAACCCCTGTCATATGTATAAGTTAGATGCGATGATTGTGGGCTGTCATTTGTTTGATGTTTTCCGATAGCCACAATAAAATCTGTCTTTTCAAAACCATTGTTTGTATTGTGTCTATCTCTCTCTATCTCTCTTATCTCACCCCAAAACCTTGCACCCAATAGAGGATGAATGAAGATGAGCTTATATTTTCTGGACCGATGAGTCAATTGGAGACGGACCAATGGATTTAGAACATGGAGGATCACATGGAGAATAACCCTATAGATGGAAATGATATGACCCAGCATGCTCTTCAGTGCTTTGAAAGAGGTGCTCCTACTTGGTGGAGGATGTACCAAACCATGAATGGATAGCAAGGAGTAACCACTTGGAGAGAATTAAAGTTGACTCTGCAAAGATCTCACCTTGTGTCCCAGAAGTTGAAGCATTATGGAAAGGATATGAGGAAACCTTGTGCATGCAAGATTTGTGGAGAAATAGGACACACCCATAAAGAACACAAGGACGAATGCCCTAATTGTGAAGGAAGTCACCTAGTTGAAGAATGCCCAACTAGGCAGATTACTTGTTTCTTGTGTGAAGTAATTACCCACTATCCTGCTCAGTGTCACATTTACCCCATGGTACAACGAACCATCTAGCAGAAGAAAGAAGTAATGAAAGGAGCCCTCATGGAAATTTTAGAAGAAGCTATGATGAAGGAAGAGATGGAGGACACACCTAAAGAGGACCCGAGTAAACCCTGCACTAAGTCTTGCTATTCACGTGGAGAAGAAGGACACATCTCCCAAAATTGTTTGAATGGGGATCTAGTAGAATTCCCGACGGAGGAAGTAGAGTATGCCCACAGGAAATAGAAGCCATGATTGGCATGAAAAGGTCCAGGAAGAGAAGTAGATTGGATTCCAGGAAGGATCTGAGTCATATCACCTGTTATAGATGCAAAGAGTCAGGGCACTACCTCAGAAGTTGCCCAAAAAGGAAACCTCGAGACTTGTCAGAAGTAATATGTTTTTGTTGTAATGGAGCAGGGCACTTTGCCAGAAAATGTCCCAAGGAGAAGGAAACTTGTGCTAGATAGTTGAGTTTGCAACAAAGGAAATGGAGTAGTAGAAGTGAGAACATTTTCTTTTATATCAAGGTGTTGAGTTGAGATTGTAATCAATTGACAGTGAATAAAGTTGGCATCGTTGGTACTGATATGAATTTTATGAGTTACTCTATGAGGAAAGATGTTGACCATTTTCGAGGATATGAGAAATATGGTCTATGGAATATTGGAGCATTTTAAGGGTGGTAGTACCCTGTAAGAACCGTTGACCCCTGGAAAAGATAAGGATACTTCACTGAGTGGATTTCGGATAAAATTAATACGAGTTATATCTCGATATGTGTGATACCCCAAGAGTATGTGGATGAAGTTGGAGACCATCAGTTATTTGGACCAAATGTGATCAAGGAGATTCGAGATAGACTGAAGGTAGCTCAGTCCAGGCAGAAGAGTTATGCAGACTAAAAAACGCAAGGAGGTAGTCTATGAAATTGGAGACAGAGCATGTCTTCGTGTGACCCCTCTGTGGGGAGTTAAACGACTTGGAGTTAAGGGAAAGTTAGCCCCGAGATTTGTAGGACCATACCGAGTTTTGGAGCATATGGGAGAAGTGGCCAACAAGTTGGAGTCACCCGAAGGACTGTCAAGAGTTCATGATGTGTTTCATGTTTCCCAGTTGAAGAAGTGCCATCCTGAGATGGCCAATATTCCCCTGTAAGGACGCTTGACCCTGGAAAGGATAATGATGTGGAATATGGACTCCATAAGTATAAGTTTTTATCTCGGTATGTGGGATATCCCACGAGGATGAAGAGATAAATTACTATTGGATATAAAGGAGGTATGATGTCAGAAATATGGATCAATGGAAACTCCATGATGAGTCTGAGTAATCATGTCCTAGTTTGGTGCCAATAGAAAGAAGGAAGACAATACAATTAGATGGATTTAAGAATACTAGGAAGTTGGAAGTTGGAATAATGATCAGTTGCCCGATGATAAGTTCAAGGACTACAAGTGATGAGATGGGCCATAACCCACAGGCCCCAGGACCTGCCAAGAAGCAAGCACATTCTTGCTGAAGGAAAAACCTCGGAGGAAGATACGACGTTTAACGATAGACGATTTTATAGGAGTAACGCAAAACCTGACAGTTGTGAAGGAACGATAGATGTTTGTTTGGCTTGCAGAATCAATGGATTATTCCGAACGCAGTTCATGGACAAGAGAAATTCTACAATGCTTGTGAGGATGACCGAGTGATAGAATGCGAGATTCACTAAACCGTATACAAGGTAATGATTTGGGTGCGGGATGGATTGATCACCATACCGACTTACTCTTATTATTCGCCTTGCTATATGGGATGGTAAATCTGAGTGACTTACCTATAGTAGAGAGACGACGATCAAACCTTGTTTAAACCTTAGAATGGTATAGCAAGTTTTCCCTTGTACAATGCAGCTTTTGCCAACCGTAGGTTATACGGTGAGGATCAACCCAGACCCATTCCCTGCAGGAGAAACCATAATTGGTTGACCACCATGAGATATCGATTAGTTGTTTAGTACTGGCGCCAGACCCGTCAGCTAAGAAGACCCAGTCTCGGAATAACCTTATGTCGGAGTAAATAGCCATGGGTAGCCTAGCCGGCTTCCCCTGGCCCTTCTGAAAAAATTGCGAGCCCGTCCGGCTCTCAGGAATCCAAGTCATGGGGCCGCCTTCCCCTTGGTGGCTGTCACCCAGGCCGGCTTTCGGAAGGCGGCCCGACTTTAGCCCTCAGGAAGAAAGCCATGGGAGGGCCGACTTCGAGAAGCCGGCCGCGAGGAGGCCGACTCCAAGAAGCCGGCCGCGAGGAGGCCGACTCCAAGAAGCCGGCTCCCACAAAGCGGTCGAGACCGTACCCTCAAAGTTTGCATCCACCTAGCGGCGATGAGACGGGCCGTGGCTACAGTAAAGCCTGCCACCCCCGAATCCCGGAGCACGCCTGGCACAGTGCGCCATACGGAGTGGCCATGATCCGTCCGGCGCGGCACTGTTGCCATGTTGAACCTGATGTCATCCACGACGGGCTACCAGTATGGCCCGCGGGCGGTGGGCCCCTGCGGGCAGAGAGACGCCCGAAGGCGGCCAGGCCTCCCCCAGTCAGCCCGAGACGGGGCCGGCTCCCCGCAGCCGGCTCGCTTCCCCCCTCGAAGGAGACGCCCCATTAAGGAGACAAGACGCGGTAAGGCTACAGCGATCGCCCGCCGGACGGCGGCACTGTAGCCACGCTTACCTTGACGAAGCCCTCGTCATCAGGTTGAGGCAACAGTAACCAGCCACTGACAAGACCCTTGGCAGTGGGGCCTGCCTGTTGCCAAGGAGTTGGCAGCCGGCGGGACCCACGAGCCGTCGGGCCCCAGCAGTCGGCGCAGAAGCCGGCGAGCGTAGTCACAGACGGCTAGGCCCCGCGCCCAGTCGGATTACCATTGTACCCCCGGGGGGTAGGCCTATATAAACCCCCCAGGGCACCCATGCAAAGGGTTTGACCCCCCGCTAGTTTTAGACACCACACAAGGAGAAGAAGCAAGCTAGTCGTGCCCTTCTTCCTCCTCCCACCGAACAGCTCAAAGAGCATTGTGTAGCCACTTGTCCATCTAGTGATCATGCGGAGACCCCGCAGAGCAGCAGTAGGGGTGTTATCTCCACGGAGAGCCCCGAAGCTGGGTAAGATTCGCCGGCGTGCATGTCTTCGCCTCATCCCGTTTCCAGGCACCGGCGACGTCTTACTGGCTCCCACAATGATAAGCCACCCGTTGGCATATATCGCACCTACCACCCGACATTTGGCGCCCACCGTGGGGCCAGGTGCACCGTCGTCCGGAGACCTGTTCTGGATGGGAACCATCTTCCTCCCCAGCGAGCGTAGCCAGCCCGGCACGCCCGATGGCGCTTGCCACGACGCGCTGCAAGGCGTCACCAGCATCCGCACGGCGATCAGCCTCGCCAATCTCCTCGACGAAACCCTCATCTCCGACGAGGTCGCCTCCGATGCGGGCACCGACCACCTCGCCAACCTCCTCGGCCAGCTCCATGTCCCCAGCAAGCCCGCTGTGGATCTGGAGTCGGTTGGCTCCACCGACCCGATGCCTGTCACCTCCGACACGGCCTCCTTCGACACCTTCCCCACCAACGTCGCGATCTACAATGACCCGCTTCCTCGGACCGACGGCCGCGATACTGCCACCATCGAAGTGATGGTCGTCGGCCACGGCAGCCTGGCCGACGAGAGCGCCCACGACGCCCCGCACGCGGCGGCCCACGACTTGTCCACCCCCCTCCCGGCTGATGCCGACGACGAAGCACTGGAGGAGCGCCGCCTCGCCCTCCTCGCAGAGGGCCGGAGGCTGGCTTCCATGAGACGCCTCACCGAGGCCTACCAGCGCGAAGCTGACAGCGCCGCCTTCGGCATGCCGGCCCCGGGCGGGCCAAGCCGGGCCGGCATTGTCAAGCAACGCGGCTCGTCATCGACGACATGCTGGGAGTCGACCGCCCGGTCTATGCCACTCCGCTCGAGAACTTGCGTGCCGCCCAGGCGGCCGTGGACGAGTTGGTCGGCTTGGAGGCCGAAGAGCTCCCCCACATGACCCGGCGCATCCAGCAACTGATTGACGCGGCCACACAGCGGCACGAAGCCGACGCCCGTGCGGGAAGCACTCCCCCGCACCGGGATCACGGCGCGACGTCCCGGACACCGACTACGAGCAATGCCCGCGCGCGGCGCGAGAAAGAGTCGGCGGCCAGCCGAAGCCGGACCCGAATCTCCATCGAACGAGACGCGGACGGCCATCCCCGAGCCATGGAATGGCGGGGCAACCCGCCTCCGCCTCGACCCCGTGGAGAGAGATATCCCACCCCGCCGCCAGTGGCGCACCCGACTCTCAGCGGCCGACTAGGTCGCCGCGAAGGAGTCGGCGAGAACGACGCCCGCCATCGGATCGACCGCCTGGCGCGATCCCTGGCGCTGGAAGAAGAAGACGATGTCGGCCCGCCTTGTTTCGGCCCCCGCATCCGCAACGAGCCTTTCCCCAAAGGGTTCTCGCTCCCAAGAGACACGCCCAAGTACAACGGCTCCGTGAAGCTGGAAGATTGGTTGATCGACTACTCCACGGCGGTCAGCATAGCCAATGGCAACCGGCGCGTTGCCGTGCAATACGTGCCCCTCATGATGCAAGGCACGGCGCGGACCTGGCTCAACAGCCTCAAGCCTCTTAGCATCAACAGCTGGCTAGATTTCACCGAAGCTTTCATCCGCAACTTCACCAGCACCTACAAGCGGGCCCCCAAGCCCAGGCAGCTCTCCCTGTGCGTATAGGGCCCAGCCGAGTCCACTCGCGACTACCTCACGCGTTGGGCCGAGCTCCGCAATTCTTGCGAGGGGGTGCATGTATGTAACACCCTTGATGCGACTATAGCTCCCACGTGTCGAGGCACGACTTAGAGACATAATCGCATTGAAGGCATATGTCGCAAGTTAGGCAATCTTCACAACATCCCATGTAATATGATAATAAAGGGGAGAACATAGTTGGCTTACACTCGCCACGTCACAATCAAGTACATAAATAACATTACATCATCCAAACACTCATGGCCCGACTACGGCGCCAAAATAGAAAGACCAACATGCGACACGGTCCCGAATCACCCCAACTGGGCACCACTACTGATCATCGGGAAGAGAAACATAGTAACGCTGAGAGTCCTCGTCGAACTCCCACTTGAGCTCGTATCGTCACCTGGAGCGGAATCACCTGGACCTGCATCTGGGTGTAATAGTAATCTGTGAGCCACAGGGACTCAGCAATCTCGCACCCTCGCGATCAAGACTATTTAAGCTTATAGGTAAGGCAAGGTAAATATATGTGGAGCTGCAGCAAGCGACTAGCAAATATGGTGGCTATTATTCGCAAAAGAGAGCGAGAAGAGGAGGCAAAGCACGAGCGAGAAACTAGAGACAACCTGCGCAAACATTACTCCAACACCGTGTCCACTTCCCGGACTCCGCCGAGAAGAGGCCATCACGGTAACACACTCAGTTGATTCATTTTAATTAAGTTAGGTTCAAGTTATCTACAACCGGACATTAACAAATTCCCATCTGCCCATAACCGCGGGCACGGCTTTCGAAAGTTCAAATCCCTGCAGGGGAGTCCCAACTTAGCCCATGACAAGCTCTCACGGTCAAGAAGGAATAGACCTCCTCCCAAGACGTTCCGATCAGACTCGGTATCTCGGTTCTTCAAGACACTTCGACAGGTTAAAACAAGACCAGCAACACCGCCCGAATGTGCCGACAAATCCCGATAGGAGCTGCACATATCTCTTTCTCAGGGCACACTCAGATTGTCCTAGGTACGGGTAGGCCAGCCCAGAGTTGCCCCTGGTGGCCACCGGTAGCTGACAGGTGGACCAACACTCAGAGGAGCACTGGCCCGGGGGGGTTAAAATAAAGATGACCCTTGAGTCTGCAGAACCCAAGGGAAAGAAAAGGCTAGGTGGAAATGGTAAAACCAATGGTTGGGCATTGCTGGAAAAGCTTTAATCAAGGCGAAATATCAAGGGGTTCCCATTATAACCCAACCGCGTAAGGAACGCAAAATCCGGGAACATAACACCGATATGACGGAAACTAGGGCGGCAAGAGTGGAACAAAACACTAGGCGAGAGGCCGAGCCTTCCACCCTTTACCAAGTATATAGATGCATTAAGATAACATGGCAATATAATGATATCCCAACAAGTAAATAAAAGATGTTCCAACAAGGAACGACCTCCAATCTTCACCTGCAACTAGCAACGCTATAAGAGGGGCTGAGCAAAGAAGGGTAACATAGACAATCAACGGTTTGCTAGGACAATGGTGGGTTAGAGGTTTAACATGGCAATTTGGGAGGCTGACAAGCAAATGGTAGGCATCGTAGCATTGGCATAGCAAAGAGCGAGCAAACTAGCATAGCAAAGATAGTAGTGATTTCGAGGGTATGATCATCTTGCCTGCACAGTTGTCAGAGTTGACTGGATCCTCACAAGCAAACTCAACGGGCTCCTCGTTAGCGAACTCGTCTCCTGGCTCTACCCAAACAAGACAAACAAGCAACAAGGATACAATCAACCACGTGCAAGGATCAAACGACATGATGCAATGATGATATGCTATGCGGGATGCGATGCGGGATGCAAAATGCAAGATATGACAGAAAATCATGGACCAGGCCTCAACATGAAAATCCAAGGGTGCCACTGGAAAGATGAGATGAAATCTCTTGAAAATGATATAAAGAACGCCGGAATCGGAGTTACGGTTTGGAAATGGCAAGCGATTCAAAAATTGACACCGGTCTGCGATTTACAGCAAGTAGGCATCTAAATGCAATGAAATGAACATGCTACAACACCCAAAATGACAACAAAATACATGGCAGGGATGCACACAAGATGCTTAACAAAAGACTAGCACTGAGCCATGGCCAAATCATCCATTATGAGGTTCAAACAAGCATGGCAAAAACGCAAATGCAAAACAGATCGCAGACTTAGTGAAATTAACACTTGTCTGAAATTTCAGATCACGAAGCCCTCTTCGGAGCAGCAAAACAACATGATACATGACCTGATTAAGGAAAGTAAGATCATGGCATGGAGCTACTCTACAAGCTTAACAAAAGACCCAAAGTGACCTGGGGCCAAAAGGGTTCACAAAATATACTAACGGGCACACGAACATAGCTAAAACACAATCAGTTTTCAGACAGTGAAAACTGAGACATGCTGAAATATAACTCACGAAGGCATGTAAACGAGCTCGATGCACTCACTACGTTGCAAGTCATGGCAAGGCAAGCATACATCCATTAAGAAGACACAAAATGCTAGCTAGACATGGCAAGAACAATGGCATAGCATGCACGGATCAACTACAATAACATCGGCAAAATCGCAAACAAGTTGACGATCTGCCCAGATTCACCATGAAGCAAAAGTAGAGCTCGATTGACTCAAGCTAGGGTGCTCCACAATTGCAAAAAAAGACATGGACGGATAGAGCATTACAATATTAACAAAACACCCTTACTGATCATCCTCAAAAGAGGCACGGATCACTAAGAAACAACATGAACACATGGCATCATGAACTAAATAATCCCAGACTTAGTGAAAACTACTAAGTCCCTGAAAACAGATTTACCGGGTGCCTCACTTTGCGAGCTTGCACAAGTCACCACACACATCTTAAAAATGCATGGGTTGCACCTCTGGAAAGATAACAAGATTCTTAACAAAACATATGAAGGACTCACAGGCATAGCATGCACACCATAATCATGGCAAAAATGACAAAAGTCTAAGATGAACTAGCAGATGTGACAATTAACTCACGAAGCCTCCTTCTAACAGCATTTCGGGCATCAAGATGAACTCAAATGAAAATTATGCAATGGAATGAAATGATGTACTCATCGAGACGAACATTTTGATATGCTATATGCCCAAATCGGATCTACGGATGCAATGTTACGACAGGTCAAAGTTTGCTCGAAAATTAGGGTTCGGGGATAAAAATCATACGGATCTCAGATCTGGATCGGGCGGCGCGGATTATGAGGTTCGCCGGAATTCGAGCACTGTTCACCGGAATCCTTGCCGGAGATGGAGAAGAGGCCGGGGCTTGGGAGGAGAGGCCGGGCCGGGGCGGCGGCGTGGTTGGCGGCGGCGGGGCGGCGCCGGCCCGGGGCGGCGAGGAGGCGGCGAGGGGCAGCCGGCCAGGCGGCGGGGAGGCGGCCCGCGGTGGCGGAGAGGCGAAGCAGGCGGCGGCGCGGCGAGCGGCGTCGGGGACGAAGGTGCGGGCGGCGGCGTGCGGCGGATGGGCCTCGGGGGCCGGCCTCGGGCCTGGCGGGCCCTCGCAGTCGGCGGCGAAGCGGTCCCGCGCCGGGGACAGGTGGCAGCGCGTGATTCGCGGGGGGAGCGGGGCGGACACGTCCGACGCCGGCGGACGTTGTCCGGCGGCGGCGGAGAGGTTTTTTTTAAATAGGGTTTCGTGGGGGAGGAGATCCGGAAACGGAGGGGGTGTATTTATAGGCATAAGTGGAGCTAGGAGAGTCCAAATGAGGTGCGGTTTTCGGCCACGCGATCGTGATCGAACGCTCTAGGACATGGAGCAGAGTTTGGTGGGTTTTGGGCCAAATTGGAGGGGTGTTGGGCTGCAACACACACGAGGCCTTTTCAGTCCGTCGGTTAACCGTTGGAGTACCAAACGAAGTCCAAATGGTACGAAACTTGACAGGCGGTCTACCGGTAGTAAACCAAGGCCGCTTGGCAAGTCTCGGTCCAATCCGGAAATGTTTAATCACCACACATGAAAGAAAGCTAGAAAAGACCATCGGAGGAGAACGAAGCGCCGGAATGCAAAACGGACAACGGGAAAAATGTTCGAATGCATGAGACGAACACGTATGCAAATGCAATGCGCATGATGACATGATATGAGATGCATGACAACGAAAACAACACACGTTGACGAAGACCCGAACCCGAGAAAATAAATATAACTTAACGCCGGAAACGGCAAGAGTTGGAGTACAAATAGGGAAAGTTACATCCGGGGTGTTACAGTGCATGAGGTGCAAGCCATCAAATACTTCACTGCCGGGTGCCGAGAGGGTACCCTCCTCAAGCACAAGCTCCTCTGCGACGAGCCGACTACCCTCGACGAGCTTCTGGACATAGCAGACAAATACGCCACCGCCGACTCTTCGATGAAGACCGTGCTCCGGGTATACGCGTCCGGTAAAGTACTCAACTCGGCGCCCAAGACGCCGGCAGGGGATTCCGGCCGACGCCCACACCCGAATGACCACAAGCACAAGGGCCCTGCGCCGCCTCCTGCCAGTCGGCAGGTGGCCACGGTCGAAGACGCGCTGCCTGAAGGGCGACCCGCGCCCAAGAAGCCCAAGGGCGGCCGGCCGGCTTGGCAGCCGGCTTTCTCCTACAAGGAAACTCTCGACGCCCCGTGCAAATTCCATAGCGGCGCGAAGCCGTCCAACCACACAACCCGGAAGTGCCATTGGCTCACCCAAATCTCTAAAGGGGAGGGGCTCGCGCCGCCTCCGCCTGCCGGCCCGCCGCCTCCGTCTCCG
This sequence comes from Triticum urartu, assembly GCF_003073215.2. Classification (NCBI taxonomy): domain Eukaryota; kingdom Viridiplantae; phylum Streptophyta; class Magnoliopsida; order Poales; family Poaceae; genus Triticum; species Triticum urartu. The sequence goes on along the minus strand of NC_053024.1, from coordinate 143,790,918 downwards.
CCGCCTCCGGCCGCTCGGCCCGCAGTCGGAGCCGTGCACGACGAATTCCCCGACGATCAAGCAACCTACATCGTCTTTACAAGCCATCTCGAAGACCGGCGCGGCAAACGCCGAGAGCACCAAGAAGTCAGCGTGGTCGCTGCCAGCCCCGCCGGACACATGCATTGGTCAGAAAAACCCATCAGCTGGAGCCGGGCCGACCACCCAGAGGTGATGCCGTCTCCCGGCTCTTATGCGTTGGTCCTGGAAGCCACCCTCGCGACGGACAGGCGCGCTGCCCGCTTCTCCCGCGTGCTGATAGACGGCGGGAGCAGCATCAACATCCTGTACCGTGACACCCTGGAGAAGCTAAATGTCAAGACAAAGCAGCTCATGCCTACTCGGACAATGTTTCATGGCATCGTACCCGGCTTGTCCTGCGCCCCCATTGGCAAGATCAAGATTGATGTACTCTTTGGGGGCAAGGAGCATTTCCGCTGGGAAGCAATCTGGTTTGAAGTGGTGGACCTGGAGAGCCCCTACCACGCGTTGCTTGGCCGACCCGCCTTGGCCAGGTTCATGGCAGTTCCCCATTATGCATACCTCAAGATGAAGATACCAAGTTCCAAGGGCGCCATCACCGTAGCCGGCGATTACAAGAAGTCTTCCGAGTGCGCTGCCGCCAGCAGCCGGCTGGCCGAGTCCCTTGTGATTGCCGAAGAGAAGAAGATGTTGGACCGGGTCGTGGCCATGGCCAGCCAGCAGCCGAACCAGTCCCCCGACCCCAAGGAGTATGATGCCCAAGGATCTTTCCAGCCGGCCAAAGAAACCAAGAAGATACCCCTTGACCCCGAGCACCCCGAGAGGTTTGCCGTCATCGAGGCAAGCCTGAACAGCAAATAGGAAGGCGAGCTCGCCGATTTCCTCCGTGAGAATCGGGACATCTTTGCATGGTCCCCCAAGGACATGCCGGGTGTTCCGAAGGAATTCGCCTAGCACAAACCACACGTCCGAAAAGACGCGAAACCAGTCAAGCAGCCCCTCCGCCGACTATCAGAGGAAAAGAGAAGGATTGTAGGGGAGGAGATAGCCCGGCTTCTGGCAGTCGGCTTCATTATGGAAGTCTTCTTTCCAGAGTGGCTTTCCAACCCGGTCCTCGTGTTAAAGAAGAACAACAAGTGGCGCATGTGTATAGGCTACACAAGCCTCAACAAGGCCTGCCCTAAAGATCCCTTTGCCCTGCCGAGGATTGACCAAGTGATAGACTCCACGGCCGGATGCGAGCTGTTGAGTTTCTTGGATGCCTACTCAGGATATCACCAGATAAATCTAGAGCCGGACGACCGCCTGAAGACCGCCTTCATCACGCCATTTGGAGCCTTTTGCTACCTGACTATGACATTCGGCTTAAGAAATGCCGGTGCCACTTTTCAGCGTTGCATGCAGAAGTGCCTCCTCAAGCAACTCGGCAGAAACGCTCACGTCTACGTGGATGACATTGTGGTGAAGACGGAGAAGCGCGGCACCTTGCTGGAAGACCTCAAAGAAACGTTTGAGAACCTACGACGGTTCCAAATCAAGCTCAACCCCGAGAAATGCGTGTTCGGAGTGCCAGCCGGCCAGCTCCTAGGCTTCCTGGTCTCCGAACGCGGCATCGAATGCAACCCGGTGAAGATCAAGGCCATCGAGAGAATGGTGATCCCCACCAAGCTTCGAGACATCCAAAAGTTCCCCGGATGCTTGGCCTCCTTGAACCGCTTCATCAGCCGGCTCGGAGAGAAAGCTCTCCCTCTCTACCGCCTCATGAAGAAGAGCACTCACTTCGAGTGGAACGACCAGGCCGACCAAGCTTTCCATGAGCTGAAGAAGGGAAGATGCTGGCCACGCCGCCCATCCTAGCGGCGCCGACTGAGAAAGAGCTCATGCTCCTTTACATTGCCGCAACCAGCCGGGTGGTCAGCACCGTCATCGTAGTCCAACGCCCAGAAGAAGGCCGAGCCCAGCCGGTCCAGAGGCCGGTGTATTATTTCAGCGAGGTGTTGTCCGCTTCAAAGCAGAACTACCTGCACTACCAGAAGATGTGTTACGGCGTGTACTTCACCGCTAAGAAGCTGAAGCCCTACTTTCAAGAGCATCCCATCATGGTCGTATGCACCGCCCCGCTGGCCGAGATCATAGGCAGCCGGGACGCATCCGGCCGGGTGGCGAAATGGGCCATCGAGCTGGCCCCTTACACAATCTTCTACCAGCCCCGCACCGCCATCAAGTCCCAAGCACTGGCCGACTTCCTCGTCGATTGGGCCGAGACCCAGTACCTGCCGCCGGCTCCCGACTCCACCCATTGGCGCATGCACTTTGACGGGTCCAAGATGCGCACCGGCTTGGGAGCCGGTGTCGTCCTTACGTCTCCCAAAGGCGACAAGCTCAGATACACGCTGCAGATTCACTTTGCCGCCTCCAACAATGTAGCCGAGTACGAGGCACTCATACATGGGCTCCGGCTTGCCAAGGAACTCGGCATCCGCCGGATCCTATGTTATGGCGACTCAGACTTGGTGGTTTAGCAATCATCCGGCGACTGGGACGCCAAGGACGCAAATATGGCAAGCTACCGCTTCCTGGTTCAACAACTCAGCGGATACTTTGAAGGATGCGAGTTCCTCCACGTACCGCGAGCCGACAACGAGCCAGCCGATGCCCTGGCTCGAATAGGCTCCACTCAGCAAGCAATACCAACCGGCGTCACTCTTCAACGCCTCCTCAAGCCGTCCATCAAGCCGTCTCCAGAGTCCGATTCCATCTTCGTATCGCCTGACCCCGACGCGGCCGGGTCCGGCTCAAAGAACCAAGCAGGCGACCCCGGGACTTCAGTAGTCGGCCCGGGGACTTCGGCAACCGGCTCGGGGGCTGCCACACCCGGCTCGGGGACTGCAGTAGCCGGCCCGGGGACTGCACCAACACAACAGCCGGTGGCCGACTCCAGCATTTCACCACCCAGCCCGCCCACCCTGGTGGCAGTAGCCACATTGGCAGTAGGAGAAGTCGTGGCTCCGTCATGGGCTCAGTCCATCCTCAACTTCCTATTAAACCAAGATCTGCCGGCTGACGAAACAGAGGCAAGACAAGTCCAACGTCGAGCCGGAGCATACACAATCGTCAACAGAGAACTCGTCAAGCGCAGTGTCACTGGAGTCCTCCAACGGTGCGTCGAGCAAGAGAAGGGCATTGCAATCCTCAGAGACATTCACCAAGGAGAATGCGGCCACCATGCGGCTTCAAGATCACTCGTCGCCAAAGCTTTCCACCATGGTTTCTTCTGGCCGACTGCTTTGGATGACGCCAAAGAATTAGTTAAATATTGCAAAGGGTGCCAACTCTTCAGCTCCAAGCAACACATGCCGGCTTCGGCACTCAAGACCATTCCCCTCACCTGGCCCTTCACCGTTTGGGGACTGGACATGGTGGGCCCATTCAAGACGGCGCGCGGCGGCATGACGCATTTGCTTGTCGCTGTGGACAAATTCACCAAGTGGATTGAGGCAAAGCCGATCAAGAAGCTGAATGGGCCGACTGCTGTGACATTCATCGCAGACATAACAACTCGGTATGGCGTGCCACACAGCATCATCACCGGCAATGGCACGAATCTTGCCAAAGGAGCCTTGGCACGTTTCTGCGCAGCCCAAGGTATCCGGCTGGACTTAGCGTCCGTCGCCCACCCGCAGTTGAACGGCCAAGTCGAGCGAGCCAACAGCCTCATCCTCTCCGGCATCAAGCCCCGACTGGTCGTACCACTGGAGCGCTCAGCCGGCTATTGGCTCGATGAGCTGCCGGCTTTCTCTGGAGTCTGCGCACTACCCCAAACAAGTCAACCGGCTTCACTCCTTTCTTCCTCGTGTACGGTGCCGAGGCGGTCATCCCAACCGACATCGAGTTCGACTTGCCCCGGGTAACCATGTACACGGAGGCAGAGGCCAAGGAAGCACGAGAAGACGGCGTCGACCTGCTGGAAGAAGGCCGGCTGTTAGCCCTCAGCCGGTCTGCCATCTACCAGCAGGGTTTGCGCCGCTACCACAATCAGAAGGTCAGGCCAAGATCTTTCCAAGAGGGCGATCTTGTGTTGCGGCTGGTCCAGCGAACAGCCGGCCAGCACAAGCTCTCGGCCCCTTGGGAGGGCCCCTTCGTCATCAGCAGAGCTCTAGGCAACGACTCCTACTACCTGATCGACGCGCAGAAGACGAAGGCATGAAAGAGAGACGACTCCGGCAAGGAGTCGGAACGACCATGGAACGCCAACCTCCTTCGAAGATTTTACAGTTGAAATGCAGTATGTATCATGCTTATGACCTTGTCATTTCATTTACTTGTTCCGTCCGGCAAGGAGGGCTCGGGGACTGCCATCTTTTATCTATGAATGAAAAGTATCATGCTTATGACCTTGTCATTTCATTTACTTGTTCCGTCCGGCACCGGGTTCGACTAGTCGGCCTGGGGACTGGCCGACTGGAGTTATATTAGAAGTCCTACCCGCGGTCAGACAAGTAGTGTGCCGACACCCAGGCTTAGCTCTTGCCAAAGTCGCAGTTCGAAGAACCGGCTGTCCGGCTGGCAAGAGTCAAAAGCAGGAAAGGATGCCCACACGAAAAATGGCCAGGGACCAATAGACTAATATAACGAAAGCCGGTTTGCCGCCTACCACCGACCAACTACCAGAGTAGCTGGCCGGCCGGTTTCCATTCACCTCACTTCAATCCAAGAAAGCTCGAGTACTTGCCTCCCCATAGAGGGAAGGTGGCAAAGGAAAAAGCCTAAGGATAAAAAGCATACGCGAATGGAAACCAAACATGCACATAATAATATTTACATAAAAGACCTCCAAGAGGCCAGCATTCAACATAGTTTGGATACACCCCCAGTGGGTGGAACTGCGAAAGCTTAATAAAGATTGTTCAAAAGGCAACAAGCAGGAAAAATAAGGACGGCAGGTCAAGCTGGCGGAGCGACCGACGAGCCGGGCTGGTCGGCGGAGACGGTTGTGCCGGCCGAAGGAGTGTCCGGCTGGCGAACCTCGGCTTGACCACCGCCTCCCACAGAGGGCGCGCTTCCACGCGCCTCGTTGCTGGAGGCACGGTCAGCCTGAGGCCGGCCGGTTGTTCCACTAGCCGGCTCGACGTCTTCACCGTCCTCTTCTTCGTCATCCTCACCCTCGTCGCTGGAGGCGATCTCCTCTGCCGAGTCCTCGCCCAACGTCGGGTTCAGCCCGAACCAATCCTCCGGCTGGGCAACGCCGTCATCATTGATTTCAGGTGCAAAAACGCCGATGTCGGTGCAGTCGGCGATCGTCGAAGCACGCTGGGCGATAGCCGGCCGCACCTCCTCCAGCTCCGCGTCGGCCTCCAGCCGCCAAGTGCGCAGCTGGTCTAGGTTCAGCCCTGGTTACCAAGCTCGAACGAACTCCAACGCCCGCCCGGCTCCAAGACGGGCCGCCGACGCCTTCCAAGCTTCAAAGCGACCGACTGCGACCACCAGCCAGTCGGCAGTCCGGCTTGGGGTGCGGGGGATCGTCTTGCCGGGCCAGAGGGCGGCCAACACCTGCGCCCCGGCACGTTGGAGCCGGCGAAGCATCGGTGAGCCGGCTGCAACCGCGCTTGGACAGCCAAGAGCTGCTCCTCAAGCGTCCGATTCGCGTCCGGCGCGATGTTGACCCCCGCCTGACGGCGCGCCTCGCGATGGGCCTCATGGATTGGGCGGCGAAGGCGGAGTAGCCGGGAAAGTAGTCTGCACAAGAAAATAGGCAGCAGCACAAGTCAGGCCAAAAACCAGGTGGCAAGGGGTAGGAGAGGAGCGAGGAAGGCGGCTTACCATCGATCAAGTCCTCGATGCGGCCGAAGCCTTCATCCAGCGCCCGCCGGGTCTCAGCCCAGCTCGCCGCCTCGGTCTCAAACTCTTCCTTCAGGGCGGCCTCACTATCCTGTGCTTTCTGCAGGGCTGCCTTGTGGCTCCCCTCCTGGTCAGCCAGCTTCTTGGCCAGGCGGTCACGCTCCTGGACCAAGGCAGTGTACTCAGCATCCTTGGTACGAAGGGCGGACTGCGCTTCACTGAGCTCCCTCCTCAAGTCGGCGTTGGCCCCTGAAAGCACGAAAGACGAAAGAAAAGAAGAAAAAACCAATAAGGAAAAAGTCGTCAAGGAAGATCCGACCCGACTGCTCAGCAGTCGGCCCGAATCTCGGGGACTACACCCAGTGGGTGCGCTGACGCGCCCCCACGCGCCCCCACAGGAGACAGACAAGATCAAGCACTTACTTCGGCTGTTGGCCAGGTCGTCGGTCTTCCTACCCAACTCCTGAGCCTGGGAGTTGAAGGCGGCAGCACGGGAGTTATGATATTCCTGGAAGTTCAGACAGGAAGCAAAAATAAGGTAGTCGTCAAGAAAGATCCGACCCGACTGCTCAGTAGTCGGCCCGAATCTCGGGGACTACACCCAGTGGGTGCGCTGACGCGCCCCCACGGAAGAAATCAAGAGACCAAAGCGGCCAAGAATGAAAGACTCACCCGGATGGCGGCCCGCGTCGACAGGAACTCCTGGGTGTACTGCTGCAGCAGGGCGGCCTGAGCTTGAAGCCGGCTCCGGACCTCTTGAGCCGCCACATTCAGCTCGCCAGTCCCCCCGCTGGGAGTCCACTCGGACGTGGCGGTGCTGGCCGCCTCCAGAGCCTCCGCCGACTGGCCGGCGCCCGCAACTCGGCGCACTCCGGCGGAGCGGCGCCTCCCCCTGCGCGCCGACGCGTCACCGGCTGCACCTCGAAGCCGGCTCCGTCCTCCGGCTCACCCCCGGCCGCTCCTCTGGCGCCGCTGAGATTGGCCGCCTTGGCCCGCTCCGGTTGGCGCTGCCGGCGGCGCTCTCCCCGCGAAGACGCACGAGGTCCTCCCTCCTCTCCATCAGCGGCGGGTCTTGGACGATTTCCTTGCCAGGGCAATGGGGTGTCAGGGGCCACGGCTCGGAGGGGAATGGCGAGCAGCGGAGGCTGGTTGCGCGAACCCTCCGCCTCCGTTTCCGCGGTCGCCGCCTCCGCCTGGGCCTTGGCTGCCGCGTCGGCCTGCTCCCTCGCCGCCTGGGCGGCCGCTTTTTCCGCCGCCTCATGCTCCTCCCGCGCCTCACGGGCGTTCCGCTCGTGGCCTCCCTGAGGTCGGCGCGGGGGTCCACGCGGCGGGAGCCCGAAGACCCTCCAGTCGGCCCAACTACGGAGCCGCCCGGACCCCGCTCAAGGGAAAGCGGCGCCCTGTCCAGCGAGCGGGAAAAGGTTAGGAAGAATGTTCGAACAGGAGAGAGAACGATGAAAAGCATGCGACCAGGCAATCGACGACTTACGCTGAGACCGCCTGAGGCTGCTTCACCGCCTTGCGGAAGCGGGCCGCTTTCGCGGCCGCCTCATCTCGTTTGGTCGCCGCGGTGGAGGCTTTGGACTTCTTCGGCCGACTGCCGAAGAGGATTGACGGCCCGGCGCTTCTGTGCGCCGCCGCCGCAGCCGGCGCGGTGGACGAGCCCGCGCCCTGATGGTCGGCCGCCGGCTGGCGACGCGGGGACTTCGGCTTCGGCATCATCCGGCCAGTCCTCGAAGCTGGCGGTAAGCCCTGTGCCTCCGGGCTCGGCGTCGTCCCCCACGACGGCGTCTTCCATGGCGGCCGCCCCCAAATCCGGGTCGTCGACGTCGTCCACCGTGCGGTCGGGGACGTACTGGCGTTCTATCCCTGCTGCCCCGGTCGTCGGCGGAAGAAGGGGGTTCTGCTAAGAAGAACCGACCGATCAGAAGCCGGCCATCATAAAGCGGCTACCAACAAAAAGAAGAAAGAGAGGAAAGCTTACCACGGGCGGAGGGTTGGCGCGAGAATACAGCACCTTGACGTATCGCCAGTCCTCGGCGAGCTTGCAATTGGAGATATAATTTACCATGTACGACACCTCCGCATGAGGCATCTCCCTGGTGCTCAGCCGGCTTGGGTCGAAGCGACCGCTCATCTGACACATCATGTGGGGCCGGCTTTGGAGAGGAAGTATCCGGCGCTCCACGAAGGCGGCCACCAAGTCGGCCCCGCTCAGGCCTTCCGACTGGTCATCACCCGAAGCCGGGAGACCGCAGCGTTCCCGGCCTGAAGACAGTGACCCTGGACCGAAAACTCCATGAGGCTGCCTCCCAGCCGCGGGGCCGGCTACGTAAGCCGGCAGGTGACGTGGTCTCCTTGCTGGGCGATGTTCTTCACGTAGAAGTACGACTTCTGCCAGAGTCCACCCAACTGGATCAGGGGGATGGACAGGAACGGGTTGTTCTCGCCCGACCTCCTCATGGCGATGGAGGCCCCGCAGGGGGCAGGCACGCCTGCGAGACGGTGCCGAGTTTGCTCTGGAAGAATTCCCCCCAGAGCTCGCGTGGGGTAGCCCAAGAAACCTTCGCAGAGAGAGACGAAGGCCGACAGCAGCATCACCGCGTTGGGCGTGAGGTGATGCGGCTGAAGATTGTAGAACTGGAGGAAGGAGCGCAGGAATCCGCTCGCCGGAAGGCCGAAGCCGCGCAGGAAGTGCGAGCGGAAGACGACCTGCTCGCCCTCCTCCGGTGCCGGCGAGATCTCCGTCTCTGGCGCCAGGCGGAACCCGCAACGAGGTGGCGTCGGGCAGGCCCCGAGTCTGGGCGGAGGAACTCAACATGGTCCTCATGGACGTTGGAGCCATCCCACGAGCTCGAACAAGCGGCCAACGGGAGCAAGACGATGTGGCGACGCGGCCGGCGCTGAGATGGAGGCTGCGGCGGGCAACGAGAGGAAGAAAAGAGGACGAGAAGGGGCGGAGCGAAGAGAGAGCGTGCGGAACCTCTGTCTCTCCCCCTCCCCCCTACTTATAGGCTCGCGTGGCGGAGCCGAGGAGGCGCGGCGTGGGGAAACGTGGGGATCGATCGTGCCCACTCCCCCACGTCCCGCGTTTTATTGCGCCCTAATGGCGAAATAAAATCGCCACGGGAAGGCGAGCGGTCCACCTGGGCCGCAGAAGATCAGCGTTCGGGCCGAGGCCTAGGAGTGGCGGGCCCGGGCCTGCGGCGGCGTCCCGTCGCGCGCGTGCGCTGGCAGGGTCTCGCTGCCACGTGGCCCGCGGGAGGGCCCGCGGTCAGCACGCGGGTCGACCACTTTCCCGCCTGCAAGACGCAGGGCTCCCCGAAATCGGCATACACCGAGCAAAGCCGGCTCTTCAGGGTAGGAAGCTGACCAAGCTTCTCGTCCCTTTGTCCGCCTCGAAGCTCGATCAGCTTCGGGGACTACTGTCGGAGTAAATAGCCATGGGTAGCCTAGCCGGCTTCCCCTGGCCCTTCTGAAAAAATTACGAGCCCGTCCGGCTCTCAAGAATCCAAGACATGGGGCCGCCTTCCCCTTGCTGGCTGTCACCCAGGCCGGCTTTCGGAAGGCGGCCCGACTTTAGCCCTCATGAAGAAAGCCATGGGAGGGCCGACTTCGAGAAGCCGGCCGCGAGGAGGCCGACTCCAAGAAGCCGGCTCCCATAAAGCGGTCGAGACCGTACCCTCAAAGTTTGCATCCACCTAGCGGCGATGAGACGGGGCGTGGCTACAGTAAAGCCTGCCACCCCCGAATCCCGGAGCACGCCTGGCACAGTGCGCCATACGGAGTGGCCATGATCCGTCCGGCACGCACTGTTGCCATGTTGAACCCTGATGTCATCCACGACGGGCTACCAGTACGGTCCGCGGGCGGTGGGCCCCTGCGGGTGGAGAGACGCCCGAAGGCGGCCAGGCCTCCCCTAGTCGGCCCGAGACGGGGCCGGCTCCCCGCAGCCGGCTCGCTTCCCCCCTCGAAGGAGACGCCCCATTAAGGAGACAAGACGCGGTAAGGCTACAGCGATCGCCCGCCGGACGGCGGCACTGTAGCCACGCTTACCTCGACGAAGCCCTCGTCATCAGGTTGAGGCAACAGTAACCAGCCACCGACAAGACCCTTGGCAGTGGGGCCTGCCTGTTGCCAAGGAGTTGGCAGCCGGCGGGCCCCAGCAGTCGGCGCAGAAGCCGGAGCACAGTCACAGACGGCTGGGCCCCGTGCCCAGTCAGATTACCATTGTACCCCCGGGGGGTAGGCCTATATAAACCCCCCGGGGCACCCATGCAAAGGGTTGGACCCCCAGCTAGTTTTAGACACCACACAAGGAGAAGAAGCAAGCTAGCCGTGCCCTTCTTCCTCCTCCCACCGAACAGCTCAAGGAGCATTGTGTAGCTACTTGTCCATCTAGTGATCATGCGGAGACCCCGCAGAGCAGCAGTAGGGGTGTTATCTCCACGGAGAGCCCCGAAGCTGGGTAAGATTCGCCGGCGTGCATGTCTTCGCCTCATCCCGTTTCCAGGCACCGGCGACGTCTTACTGGCTCCCACAATGATAAGCCACCCGTTGGCATATGTCGCACCTACCACCCGACACCTTACCAAGATGAAAGGACAGAAAAATTGTGGTAAAGGTTATGCCACTACCGGAAGAGCCCGGATAAGGAATTATCCTGAAGATCTAAGAAGACCGACACTATCAAGAATAAGGATGCAATATATGAGTTTTTATGGCACAGTAACCATGCTTCTAAGGGTGGTAGCACCCCAGACCCCTATGATGATCGATGGATTTTGAGGAGAACCCAAACCCTAACCTTTTCTTCCTAGCCTCTCCGAATCTCGAGGACGAGATTCATTTTAAGGGTGGTAGGTTTGTAACATCCCAAAATTCTAAATTTTGGAATGTTATATTAAATAGATAGATTTGATTGATTGTTTGATTGATTGTCTGAAAGTGAGTGAATTCGAAACTTTTGAAAGTTAAATGAGAGGGAATAAAAGGACTTTCCCAAACTTTCATATTTGCTTTCTGATCTCCATGAATTCAAATTCTTTTCAAATACAAAACCCTTGAGCGAAGATGATATGACTTCTTCCATTTAAATTAAATGAAAGGGTATTTGAAAATAATTGAATTTCATTTGGAAATATTTCAATTCATAAACTTCATGCAGCTCAATGATTTTCATGAGAGAAGATAAAATGACTTCTTCAAATTATATGAAATATGAGTTGGGAGTTTCAAAGATTTAAATTCAAAGTTCTTTTGAATTTATTTTCAATTTAGAGTTATTTGAGTTTTATTCAAATTATTTTTCTCCAAAAACAAAATACATGGAAAATAGGGTAACATGATTCACTACAATAGAAAATTGAAGAAAAAAATTAATTTGAAATCATTTTGGTATTTTTTTTAAATTTTTTTATTGGATTTTATTAGAGCAGGAGCACTGTTTGAATTATTAGAATTTATGTGTATTTTATTTAATGCTAGAAAAATGTCCATGTTGTTGGAAATCTTTTTTTGAAAATCTTGATATATTATATGCCTATATAATATTTTTATTTATATTTGTTTTTATTTGTTTTGTTTGTTTGGGAAAAAAGAAAATCTTTATAAAAAAATGTGCCGACAGAACTGGGACGCGCCCAGCCCAGCCAGCCGCCCAAGTCGCCGCCGCCTCCCTCCACCCATGCGCGACCGGGACTCCTCCCGGAGTCCGGCGCCGCCACACCGTCGCTGCCCCTCGCCCACGGCAGGCCTCGCCTCCCGCGCCTATAGATAGCGCCGCCCGGAGACCCGCGCCACCCCCTCTCCTCCTCGCCTCTCGCGCCGCCGCCCGCGCATCACGTCGCTGTCGCCGCCTGCCGCCCGCTGCCGCAAGCTGCCGCTCGCCGTCGCCCGCTGCCGCGCACCCCGCGCTACCCTCGCCCCTCGTCGTGAAGCCGCGCCGCGCCGGAGCTCGCCGTCGCCGGAGTCCGCAGCCTCACCGGAAACCGTCGTCTCTGCCCCATCTGCCGCTACCGCCGACCGCCGCCAGTTTTCAGCGAAAAACCGATCGAACCGGTATAACCACCACCCGGTTTTCTCGGTTTTCCTTTTTGTTCGGTTTTCTAAAAAAAACCTAGGTTTGTTGTTTTAGGTTTATTACTTAACGAACGTTTTCTGTTTAGTTAGTTTTAGTAAACGTTTTCTTTCTGTAGATATGTTTAGCGAACGTTCGTTCGATAGGATTTTTCTTTTTCTTTTAGTTTTCGGCCAGGGACCTATCTATGATGATTTTATTTACAGATTAGCCCCTGGTTTTCCAACGACTATAACTTTTTACTCGTTAGTCCAAATTCAACGAAACGAACGCCCATGTCTTTGTTATGATCTCCTATATCCAGTAATCCAACTCAAACATGTTTTTGAAATTTTTAAAATTTGAATTAGACCAGATTTGTATTCAAACTTCGTTTGATCATAACTTGAGTTTCGTAGCTCCGTTTGAGTTGATTCTTTTTACAAATCGAAGCTCTTGACCTAAACATTCTAATAAGGCCAAATTCACATAATTTTGGTACTATTAGAAATTGTTTTATGTTGCAAGAGTTATTTTCTTGGTTTTGATGTTTTCCGAATTGTTTTCTTCGTTCTTCCCGATCTTTTGAGTGATTGCTTATGTGTGGTTACTACTACTTGCTTACAATAGATTGACCGGAGTGTGACGAGTAGAACCATCAAGAGTTTTGGTGTGAATCATCTTCATCAACATTGCAGGAAAGTTCACACTTTGATCATATCCCCTTTCATACCCAGTTTTTATGCATTAGTTTCAACCCTCAACATTGCATGAGTAGGATTGATAACATGTGGGTATTGGGAAGTAGTTGATGAGGTAGGAACCTATTGCCCTGCATTCAAACCTTGAGTTATTATACGTTATGCTTATAGTGCCATGCTATGCTCGTAGACATGGATTGGGTTTGAGAGTATTTCATGACAAATGTGAGTTTGTTAATTAATGGTTTACTTAAGGTGGCAACTTTAGCACACATCTGGGTGGATTGAGGCACCTGGGTATTCCAGGATTTGCCTGTTTTTTTATGGACCGCCACCCAGGCTCAAAGGGATCATGAGATTATTCATACTAGAAACTTCCGTGTGCAATGACAAGCTATTATGGGCTCTAGCATAGTTGATTAAGTCGTGTGAACTCTTACAGTGGTAGACTAGCAGATGTAGGGGAAATGTAGGTGTACGGTCTACCCGTCGTAAGGTGCTAGCGCTTCTGAAAGATTGTGTCTCGGTCATCCGTTTCTCAAACACCATGTAGTGCGAGAAACCAAATGAAGGCGATCGAGTCTTGTGGGGAAAAGTGTGCAAACCTCTGCAGAGTGTATAAACTAATCATGGTTAGCCGTGTCCCCGGTTATGGACATCTTGAGTATCTAGTACCTGGATTATCATGTGAATCTCATCATGTTACTTTAAATTAATTTTGTTGGGTTTAATGATGTTACTTAATTGGGATTGAGAATGCTGTCAACCATTCTCAATGTTCAACAACCACCATGATAGTTAAAAAATTTATTCCTTTGCAGTAGGGAAAAATTGGCTTTTCGCAAAAACATATATAACCATAGAGCTTTTCCACCAGCCATATATGCATGTAGTGATAGCCATTGTTCATCATTTTCTCTATGGTGTGAATTTGCCAGTACATTCAATGTACTGACCCGTTTCGGGCTGCAACGTCTCATGTTGCAGGTTTCTTACGACGAGTAAGTGATACGTTAGGGTTACGATTTCTACACTCAACTTTGCCGTTGGTGTTGATGGGAATCCACAACCTTGTTGCTTCCGCTATTTGGATTGAGGTAATAGTATTTATGTTACTTTATACATGTGATTTACCTCTGTTATAAATCCTCGAGTACTGTGTGTGTCAGCATACCGATCCAGGGATGACACTTAAGCACAGAGACTTGATCCATTTGGGTCGGGTCGCTACATTTACCCTTGTCGTGGATCCGACAAGACCGTCGCGAGAACGACTACTTCCACTAGGACCCTTGTACCACTACTTCCACTACCGCCACCACGTGAACGACTACTTCCACTACGACCCGCGAGTACAACGACTTCCCTCGAAGAACTCGAACCGCTTCGAAAACCCACGCTTCAAAGGTATAATGCCGAGACGATGCCCGTGGACGAATGCTTGCGATGTATGAGTCAAACCGTGTGTTGCTCCGTGTCCGAGTTGGTCGTTGCACGAAGCCCCTCTTTTGCCTTGCCACCGTCATGTGGGACACCCGGTAATCAGGAGCACCCCACCATCCTTGCATGACACGCTCCCGTCACATTTCCTTTTGCACCAGTATCTCCATGAGCTACCGGAACCGATATGTTGTCGTGGCAGCATTTTCGGATTCATTAACGTGGCACCCCTTTCATTTCCGCCATGATGACAAATGCTTCATAACATGCTCTTATCAACATTTTCATAAATATTGCATAAAACTTGCAAATGTTATCCGCATCATGATAACATCATCAAGAAAGTTTAAATTGTTGTTTTCTTCAATTGCTAGATATGCACATGGGGATTTTCCGGAAAGGTTGTTGTTATTTCCGGCCTCATTTAAACTTGCCTAAATGTTTAGTTTACTTATGCTTCACCTCTTGCCATGTTAACCAACATTTAATTTTGTTGAGTAGATTAAAAGAGAGTGAACTAAATATTTGAATGTGGTGTTTCGTCAACAGGCATCTTGTTACATGTTGAGCTCCACTTAACTTGTAGTTTTCTTTGTGCACTTTGCCATGCCATGCATATTTAAACCGGACATGCATCATCCTTGGTTGTGCATTATGCCATGTTTATGCTTGTCGGTTTACCATGTTGTTTGCTCCTTTTCGGTGTTGCTTCTTCTTGTTAGTTTCGGTAACGTCCCGTTTGTGAGGATCCGTTCAACTACGTCTGTTTGTCTTCTTCATGGACTTGTTCTTCTTCCTTGCGGGATCTCTGGCGAGATGACCATACCCTCGATATCACTTCTATCTTTGCTTTGCTAGTTGTTTGTTCTGTCGCTATGTCGCGCTACCTACCACTTGTTATATCATGCCTCCCATATTGCCATGTCAAGCCTCTAACCCACCTTCCTAGCAAACCGTTGTTTGGCTATGTTACCGCTTTTTTCAGCTCCTCTTGTAGCGTTGCTAGTTGCAGGTGAAGTTGAAGTTTATTCCATGTTGGAACATGGATATGTTGGTATATCACATTATCTCTTATTTAATTAATGCATCTATATACTTGGTAAAGGGTGGAAGGCTCGCCCTTATGCCTGGTGTTTTGTTCCACTCTTGCCGCCCTGGTTTCCGTCATACCGGTGTTATGTTCCTTGATTTTGCATTCCTTACGCGGTTGGGGTTATGGGACCCCCTTGACAGTTCCCTTTGAATAAAACTCCTCCAACAAGGCCCAACCTTGGTTTTAACATTTGCCACCTAAGCCTTTTTCCCTTAGGTTCTGCAGACTCAAGGGTCATCTTTATTTTAAACCCATGGGTCAGTGCTCCTCTGAGTGTTGGTCCAAACTGGGCGATGTCCGGCGCCCCCTGGGCAACCAGGGTCTATGCCAACCCGACGTCTTGCCAATCCGGTGTGCCCTGAGAACGAGATATGTGCGACTCCTGTCTGGATTTGTCGGCACATCGGGCGGCTTTGCTGGTCTTGTTTTACCATTATCGAAATGTCTTGTAACCGGGATTCCGAGACTGATCAGGTCTTTTTGGGAGAAGGAATATTCTTCGTTGACCGTGACAGCTTGTGATGGGCTAAGTTGGAACACCCCTGCAGGGTATAAACTTTCGAGAGCCGTGCCCGTGGTTATGTGGCATATGGGAATTTGTTAATGTCCGGTTGTAGAGAACTTGACACTTAACTTCATTCAAATGCATCACAATGCATCAACCGCATGTGTAGCCATGATGGTCTCTTTTCGGCAGAGTCCGGGATGTGAACGCGGTCTTGTGTTATGCTTGAACATAAGTAGTTTCAGGATCACTTCTTGACCACTTCTAGCTTCATGACCATTGCGTAGCTTCTCACCTTACTCTTATTTGCGTATGTTAGCCACCATATTTGCTTAGCGCTTGTTGCAGCTGCACCTCATTACCTTATCAAAGCTTAAATAGTCTTGATCTCGCGGGTGTGAGATTGCTAAGTCCTCGTGACTCAGGGATACTTCCAAACAGTTGCAGGTGCCGATGATACCAGTGCAGGTGGCGCAACCGAGCTCAAGTGGGAGCTCGATGAAGATCTTGGTCATTATTATGTGTCTTCTCCGGATGATCAGTAGTGGAGCCCAGTTGGGATGGTCAGGGATTGAGCATTTGGGGTTGTCTTCTTTTATTTTGGCTCCATAGTCGGACCTTGATTGTACTCTGGATGATGTATGTTTAACTTGTTATTTGTGTGAAGTGGCGATTATAAGCCAACTCTTTATCCCTTTCTTATTCAGTATGTGGGATTGTGTGAAGATTACCCCTCTTGCGACAAAACCACCATGCGGTTATGCCTTTAAGTCATGCCTCGACACGTGGGAGATATAGCTGCTTCGTGGGTGTTACAGATAGTATCCCCAACATTCAACTCTCTGTCACGGATTTGGATTTGGTGGAAAGATGATTTGAGTGGAAAGCAACTTGGGGAAGGCTCGAGATCAAGATTCATATGGTTGGCATGGAATATCTTGGTCTCAACACATGAGTAGGTGGTTCTCTCTGAGAAAATGAATGTTGGAAGTGTGGGCACGTTCTGATGGATCTCTCCACGAATGAAGGGTGGGTGGAGGGGTATAAATAGCCACCGCACAAAATCTAACTGTTACACACAAATCACCAAATTCGGTGGGACCAAATCGTGAAACTCGGTCAGACCGATTTAGTTCAAAATGTGAACGTTAAGATTTTCGGTGGGACCAACATGTCAACTCGGTAGGGCCGATTTCATTAGGGTTAGGGCATAACATAATCTCGGTGAGACTGATTACACAAACTCGGTGGGACCGATTTTGGTAATAAGCTAACTAGAGAGTTGGTCAGGCAAACTCGGTGGGATCGAATCACTCATTTCGGTGAGACCGAAACATTACGAAAGGGAAACAAAGAGTTTGCATTGCAAACTTGGTAGGACCGATCGCTCATCTCGGTTGGACCGAAACGCTACGAAGGGAAACGAAGAGTTTGCAATCCCATCTCGGTGAGACCGAGATCCCTATCTGAAACGCCCTCGATGCGGCTATATCTCCCACGTGTCGAAGCACGACTTAGAGGCATAACCGCATTGAAAGCAATGTCGCAAGTGAGGTAATCTTCGCAAACAACCCATGTAATACAATAAGGGAAAAGATACATAGTTGGCTTACAATCGCCACTTCACACAATTTACATGGATAAACCATTACAACATCCAAATACAATCAAGGTCCGACTACGGAACCAAAATAAAAGAAGAACCCCAAATGCGACACGGTCCCCGATCGACCCCAACTGGGCTCCACTACTGATCAACTAGAACGAAACAACACAAAGGACAAGATCTTCATCGAGCTCCTCCTGAGCTTGGTTGCGTCATCTGCACGGACTCATCGGCACCTGCAAGCTAGTTTTGGAAGTATCTGTGAGTCACGGGGACTCAGCAATCTCGCACCCTCGCGATCAAGACTATTTAAGCTTATGGGTAAGGTAAAGGTATGAGGTGGAGCTGCAACAAGCGACTAGCATATATGGTGGCTAACATACGCAAATGAGAGCGAGAAGAGAAGGCAAAGCACGATCGAGAAACTATGATCAAGAAGTTATCCTAGAACAACCTACGTCAAGCATAACTCCAACACCGTGTTCACTTCCCGGACTCCGCCGGAAAGAGACCATCACGGTTACACACGCGGTTGATGCATTTTAATTAAGGTCAACTTCATGTTTTCTACAACCGGACGTTAACAAATTCCCATCTGCCCATAACCACGGGCACGGCTTTCGAAAGTTCAAATCCCTGCAGGGGTGTCCCAACTTAGCCCATGACAAGCTCTCACGGTCAACGAAGGATATACCTTCTCCCGAGGCATTCCGATCAGACTCGGCATCCCGGTTCTACAAGACAACTTCGACAATGGTAAAACAAATCTAGCAACACCGCCCAAATGTGCCAACAAATCCTGATAGGAGCTGCACATATCTCATTCTCATGGCACACTCAGATGAGCAGTCCATACAACTAAAACCAGCCCTCGAGTTTCCCCGAGGTGGCGCTGCAAGGGGCTCTAGTTTGGACCAACACTCAGAGGAGCACTGGCTCGGGGGGGTAAAATAATGATGACCCTTGGGCTGGCCGACCCAAGGGAAAGAAAAGGCTAGGTGGGGAATGGTAAAACCAATGTTGGGCATTGCTGGAGGAGTTTTATTCAAGGAGAACTGTCAAGGGGTTCCCATTATTACCCAACCGCGTAAGGAACGCAAAATCCGGGAACATAACACCGATATGACGGAAACTAGGGCGGCAAGAGTGGAACAAAACACCAGGCATAAGGCCGAGCCTTCCACCCTTTACCAAGTATATAGATGCTTTAATTAAATAAGATATATTGTGATATCCCGACGAGTAAACATGTTCCAACAAGGAACAACATCTCCATGTTCCAACAAGGAACAAACTTCAATCTTCACCTGCAACTAACAACGCTATAAGAGGGGCTGAGCAAAGCGGTAACATAGCCAAACAATGGTTTGCTAGGATAAGGTGGGTTAGAGGCTTGGTTCAAAAAAATAGGAGGCATGATAAGCAAGTGGTAGGCATCGCAGCATAGGCATAGCAAAAGAGCGAGCATCTAGCAAAGGAAAGATAGAAGTGATTTCGAGGGTATGATCATCTTGCCTGCAAAGTTGTCAGAGTTGACTGGATCCTCGAAAGCAAACTCAACGGGCTCCTCGTTAGCGAACTCGTCTCCCGGCTCTACCCAAACAAGACAAACAAGCAAAAGGAACGCAATCAACCACGTGCAAAGCTCAAACAATATGATGCAAACATGATATGCTATGCGGGATGCAATATGCGTTGCATATGCAAGATTTGGCAAGAGATGAATGAACCTGGACTCAACTTGGAAATCCAAGTGTGCCACTGGAAAGGTGAGATGATTTCGCTTGAAAACGATATAAAGAACTCCGGAATCGGAGGCATGGTTTGGAAATGGCAAGCAATTCAAATATGGCACCGGTCTGCGATAAACAGCAAATAGCCATCTAAATGCAACAAGATAATTATGCTACAGCACCCAAACATGGCAACAAAATACATGGCAGGGATCCAATCATGATGCTTAACAAAATAGGAACACTGAGCTATGGCCAATTCATCCATTAACAGGTTCAAACAAGCATGGCAAAAGTGCAATTGGTAAACAGTTTTTAGACTTAGTGAAATTAACACAAGTCTGGAATTTCAGATCAGGTAACACACTTTGGAGCATGAAAACTATATGCTAAAGGAACTTAACATGGCAAAGCAAGGCATGGCATGGGGCTACTCAAAGAGATTAACAAAAGTCCCTTAGTTACCTTGAGCCAAAAGGGATCAGAAAAATACAATTGCAAGCATGTGAACATGGCAAAAACATAAACAGATCACAGACTTAGTGAAAACTGGAGCATGCAAAATCAGATATCAAGTAGGCATGTTTACGAGCTCGATGCACTCACTACAGAGCATGGCATGACAATCTAAGCATACACCCATTAAGAATACACATTATACAAGCTAGGCATGGCAAGAACAACAACATAGCATGCACGGAACAACTACAACATCCTCGCCAAAATCGCTAAGTAGACAATCTGCCCAGATTCACGAAATAGCAAAAGTAGAGCTCGATTGACTCAAGCTAGGGTGCTCCATAATTGCAAACAAATACATGGATGGGTAGAGAACTACAAGATTAACAAAACATCCTTACTGATCATCCTGAAAAGAGGCACGGATCACTAGGAAACAACATGAACATATGACATATTAATAAGAACAGCTCAAGGACTTAGTGGAATTGCTAAGTCCCTGAAATCAGCATTAACGAATGCACTACTTTGCAAGCTTGTGCTAGTCACCACACACATCACAAAAATACATGGATACCATCACTGGAAAAATGGCAAAATATATAACAAAACATATGTAGAGCTCATGGGAATATCATGCACACAATAATCATGACAAAAATGACAAATATCTAATTGGAGCAGCAGATCTGACAATTATCTCAAATAGCACTCTTCTAATACCATTTCGGGCATCAAGGTGAACTCAAATGAAAATGATGCAATGAGATGAAATTATGTGCTCCCTGAGACGAACAATTTGATATGCTATATGCCCAAAACGGAGTTACAGATGCAAAGTTACGGCGTGATGAACATGTGCATTTGAAACATGGAAAACTCGGGGACTTGGTAGAAATAACCACCTCCAGAACAGATCTAGGGTTTGGGCAGCGCGCGAACCGAGGCGGCGGCGGATCTCACCGGATCCGCGCCGGAGAAGGCAGGGGCGGCGGCGGGAGCTCTGGCAGAGGAGGAGCTCGCCGGATCTGGGCGGCGCCGGCCCAGACCGGACGGGGGCGAGGCCAGGCGGCTCCGGATGACACAAGCGGCGGCGCGGCGAGGGCAAGGCCGCGGTGCTCCGGCTAAATGGAGGGAGCGGCTCCGGCGGAGCCCGTCACCGGCGGGAGGTCGGTGAAGGCGGCGGCGGCGGCGAAGCGCGCCGTGGCGGCGGGGTCGGACGGCAGGCGGGGAGCGGCTCGGCCCAGGCGCACGCGCGGGCGGGCCGGCCGTGGGCCTCGCGGGCCGCGGCGGAGGAACGGCGGCGTGACATGTGGCGGGCGATGGTTGGCCGGGCGGAGCGGGGTAGACGTGTCCAGCCGGCCGATTTTCGTCCGACGGCGCGGAAAGGAGAGATCTAGGGTTTCGGGGGAAAAGACCTGAAAATGAAATGGAGGGATCTATTTATAGAGGTAGAGGGAGCTAGGAGAGTCCAAATGAGGTGCGGTTTTCGGCCACGCGATCGTGATCGAACGCTCTAGATGATGGGGGATGTTTAGGTGGGTTTTGGGCCAAAATGGAGGGGTGTTGGGCTGCAACACACACGAGGCCTTTTCGGTCCCTCAGTTAACCGTTGGAGCATCAAACGAAGTCCAAATGGTACAAAACTTGACAGGCGGTCTACCAGTAGTAAACCAAGGCCGCTTGGCAAGTCTCGGTCCAATCCGGAAATGTTGAATCCCCACACACAAGAGAAAGGTAGAAATGACCACCGGAGGAGAATGGAGCGCCGGAATGCAAAAAGGACAACGGGGAAAATGCTCGGATGCATGAGACGAACAAGTATGCAAATGAAATGCACATGATGACATGATATGCAATGCATGACATGCAAGCAATGACAACGCAACAACAGCGAATAACTGGAGGACACCTGGCACATCGGTCTCGGGGCGTTACACTATCGGTGAGACCGAAGTGACTAGGGTTTCTGGCAGTGGCTATATCAACTGAACTCGGTGGCGCCGGATAGATCAAATCGGTAGGGCCGAGTTTGACTTTTGGTTTGGGACATATGTGGATATGAGAAAGTGGTTGAGGGCTTTTGGAGCATATCACTAAGCATTTTGAGCAAGCAAGCCACACCTCATCCCCTTTTAATAGTATTGGCTTTTCCTATGGACTCAATGTGATCTTGGATCACTAAAATGAAAATGTAGAGTCTTGAGCTTGAGCCAATATGTGTCCTCAGCATTTTGAGGGGTCCACATTCGTAATCCATGCCATGACAATCATTGAACTTTCTGAAATGATCATCTTTAAATAGCATTAGTTCAATTAGCTATATGTTGTTAGTAATTACCAAAACCACCCAGGGATAGTTGCACTTTCAATCTCCCCCTTTTTGGTAATTGATGACAACATATAGATCAAAGCTTCGACAAATGATAATAAGATTGAAATACATTGTCGCTTTGAGAAGTATGTGATAAGCAAGAGCTCCCCCTAAATTTGTGCATTATTTAAAATTTGCTTTTGAATGCAAATGCACAATCGATTAGGATCATGGGTTACTCTTCCATGTCACATACATCTTGGTGGAGTGCTCAAAATGATAGTAATTAAAACATGCACTCATCACCAAGCAAAGTGAATGATCATATATGAGATAGCAAACATAATATCATCCAAGCAGGCACTAAAGTAGGATATGATCAAACACATGATCATACAAGTATCTCACACACAAACATAAAGTGTCAAACGAGCACACACAAAAGTATCAACCAAATAGCAAGAGAGACAAAGAAGCAAAACACTATCTCTCACTCTCGATGCCTATGATCTATAAATTTCTCCCCATTTGGCAACAAGTTACCACAAAGCTTGAAAATGTATAGTGCTATGCGTCTCTCTAGGTTTGATCTTCGGGAGGTGGTGTAGAGAGGACTCCAAGGACGAAGGCGTCAGTAGATGTTGTTGGTGCTGGTGGAGTGGCAACTGGAGGTGGCACTAAAGTTGTTGCTGCTGGTGCTGAAGTAGTTGCTCTAGTATCATGCACTGGCACTGCAGCAGATCTCTGACCTCTGGGCACTCTGTGAAAAGCATCCGTAGTAGCCTGCCCATTCCTCTCCTCTGCTTCCTCCTGGAGCTGCTCAACAGCTGACTGCATCTCAGTTACTTTAAGATCAAGATCATAAAATTTGGTCTCCATGATCCTCTCCAAGCTCTCCTAATTCTTGTTCAGGTTGGCAAAGCCCTTCTCAATCCTCAACGTTGCTTGAGTTAGATATGCAAGATGATCTTGTTTTGACTTCGGAAAAACTTGAGATGCCTCCTCAACACTTGGCATCTTTGCAGCCTTCTCAGCTTTGCATTTTCTCTCTTCTTCTTTGTTTTGGTGGCTGCCTTGGTCAAATTGCTTGGAGTGCTCCTGCTGCCCTCATCATAGCTGCTTGAGGGACTAATGCCCTCAGTCATGTGCAATTGCTCTTCTTATTTGTTTTGGCTATCGCTCTGGTCAGACATTCTGGCAAGCAAACTGACAGCAGACCCTGTGAATAGATATAGATGAGGTAGAGTGGATGAGCATCACAAAGTGCAGAGTTTTTGCAAAACAGATGAGTCAAAACTTAGTTTCAGTTCTCCACAAAAAGCATTTCGGAGCTACCGATTTGTTAAACTCGGTGACACCGAAGCAACTTTTGGAGTCTAAACTAGTGAACTCGCTCGGACCAAGTCACATTTCGGTAGCTCCGAGATTGCTAGGATATCACAGAGAGTCGAAGTCGGTTGCACTGATACGTCCATTTTGCATCATGCTTTTATATCGATATTTATTGCATAATGGGTTGTTATTACACATTATGTCACAATACTTATGCCTATTCTCTCTTATTTTACAAGGTTTACATAAGGAGGGAGAATGCGGGCAGCTGGAATTCTGGGCTGGAAAAGGAGCAAATATTAGAGACCTATTCTGCACAACTCCAAAAGTCCTGAAACTCCATGGAAGTTGTTTTTGGAAATAATAAAAAAATACTGAGCGGAGAAAATACCAGAGGGGGCCCACACCCTGGCCACAAGGGTGGGGGCGTGCCCTACCTCCTTGGGCGCGCCCCCTGCCTCGTGGGCCCCTGTTGGCCCTCCGGTGCCCATCTTCTGCTATATGAAGTCTTTTGTCCGAGAAAAAATAATAAGCAAGCTTTCAGGACGAGACTCCGCCGCCACGAGGCGGAACCTTGGCGGAACCAATCTAGGGCTCCGGCTGAGCTGTTTTGCCGGGGACACTTCCCTCCGGGAGGGGGAAAGCATCGCCATCGTCATCACCAACGCTCCTCTCATCGGGAGGGGGCCAATCTCCATCAACATCTTCACCTGCACCATCTCCTCTCAAACCCTGATTCATCTCTTGTATCCAATTCTTGTCTCTAAGTCTGGGATTGGTACCTGTAGGTTGCTAGTAGTGTTGATTACTCCTCGTAGTTGATGCTAGTTGGTTTATTTGGTGGAAGATCATATGTTCAGATCCTATATGCATATTAATACCCCTCTGATTATGAACATGAATATGCTTTGTGAGTAGTTACGTTTGTTCCCGAGGACATGGGAGAAGTCTTGCTATTAGTAGTCATGTGAATTTGGTATTTGTTTGATATTTTGATGAGATGTATGTTGTCTCTCCTCTAGTGGTGTTATGTGAACGTCGACTACATGAAACTTCACCATTATTTGGGCCTAGAGGAATGCATTGGGAACTAATAAGTAGATGATGGGTTGCTAGAGTGACAGAAGCTTAAACCCTAGTTTATGCGTTGCTTCGTAAGGGGCTGATTTGGATCCATATGTTGCATGTTATGGTTATGTTTACCTTAATACTTCTTTTGTAGTTGCGGATGCTTGAAATAGGAGTTAATCATAATTGGTATGCTTGTCCAAGTAAGGACAGCACCCAAGCACCGGTCCACCCACATATCAAATTATCAAAGTACCGAACGTGATGAAAACTAGCTTGACGATAATTCCCATGTGTCCTCGGGAGCGCTTTCTTCTATATAAGAGTTTGTCCAGGCTTGTCCTTTGCTACAAAAAGGATTGGGCCACCTTGCTGCACTTTATTTACTTTTGTTACTTGTTGCTTGTTAAAAATTATCTTATCACAAAACTATCTATTACCTATAATTTCAGTGCTTGCAAAGAATATCTTGCTGAAACCCGCTTATCATTTCCTTGTGCTCCTCGTTGGGTTCGACACTCTTACTTATCGAAAGGACTACGATAGATCCCCTGTACTTGTGGGTCATCAAGACTCTTTTCTGGCGCTGTTGCCGGGGAGTGAAGCGCCTTTGGTAGGTGGAATTTGGTAAGGAATAATTTATATAGTGTGCTGAAATTTACTGTCACTTGTTACTATGGAAAGTAATCCTTTGAGGGGCTTGTTCGGGGTATCTTCACCCCGACGAGTAGAGCAAAGAGTTGCTCCTCAACCTACTGAACATAATGAACCTACTAAAAATGAAAATGTCTAGTTTGAAATTCCTTCGGGTATGATAGAAAAACTGCTAGCGAATCCTTTTGCAGGAGATGGAACATTACATCCTGATGAGCACCTAATATATGTGGATGAAGTTTGTGGATTATTTAAGCTTTCAGGAGAAAGCATCGCTCAATCTTGGGGGATGCTTAAACCAATGTTATATTCATGCCCCAATCATGAGCTCTCAAGAGAAATGATTATCCAAAAAATTATGCTCGGCTTTCTGACAACAATCGCTCCATGCTCGATACTTCTTGTGTTGGCTCTTTTATGATGAAGACTATTGAATTCAAATGGGATTTATTGGAAATAATTAAACGCAACTCTGAAGATTGGGATATCGGCGAAGGTAAGGAGTCAGGTATGACATCTAAGTTTGATTGTGTTAAATCTTTTATGGATACCGATGTTTTCCGTAAATTTAGCACTAAATATGGACTTGACTCTGAGATAGTAGCTTATTTCTGTGAATCTTTTGCTGCTCATGTTGACCTCCCTAAGGAGAAGTGGTTTAAATATCATCCTCCCATAGAAGTAAAAGTAGTTGCACCTATTAAAGTTGAAGAAAAGACTATCACTTATAATTATCCTATTATTCCTACTTCTTATGTTGAGAAACCACCTTTTCCTGTTAGGATAAAAGATCATGCTAAACCTTCAACTGTGGTTCGTAAAAGCAATATTAGAACCTATGCACCTCCTGAGCAAGTTAAAGTTGAACCTAATATTGCTATTGTCAAGGATCTCTTGGCTGATAATATTGATGGGCATGTTATTTATTTTTGTGATGAAACTGCTAGAATTGCTAAACCTTGTGCTAAACATAAACATAGACCTATGGTAGGCATGCCTGTTATTTCTGTTAAAATAGGAGATCATTGTTATCATGGCTTGTGTGATATGGGTTCTAGTGCTAGTGCAATACCTATTGACTTATACAAAGAAATTATGCATGATATTGCACCTGCTGAGTTAGAAGATATTGATGTCACAATTAAACTTGCCAATAGAGATACTATTTCACCAATTGGGATTGTTAGAGATGTTGAAGTCTTGTGTGGGAAAACTAAATATCCTGCTGATTTTCTTGTTCTTGGTTCCCCACAAGATAGCTTTTGTCCCATTATATTTGGTAGACCCTTCTTGAACACTGTTAATGCTAGGATAGACTGCGAAAAGGATGTTGTTACTATTGGTTTAGGTGATATGTCTCATGAGTTCAACTTTTCTAAATTTCGAAGACAACACCGTGAAGAGGAATTGCCTAGTAAAGATGAAATTATTGGTATTGCTTCTATTGCCGTACCTCCTAGTGACCCTTTAGAACAATATTTGCTAGACCATGAAAATGATATGTTTATGAATGAAAGAAGGGAAATAGATGAAGTGTTCTTTAAACAGAGACCTGTTCTGAAACACAACTTGCTTGTTGAAATCTTAGGGGATCCTCCTCCACCCAAGGGTGATCCCGTGTTTGAGCTTAAACCATTGCCTCATACTCTTAAATATGCATATCTTGATGAAAAGAAGATATATCATGTTATCATTAGTGCTAACCTTTCAGAGAAGGAGGAAGAAAAACTATTGAAAACTCTGAAGAAGCACTGTGCTGCTATTGGATATACTCTTGATGATCTTAAGGGCATTAGTCCCACTCTATGTCAACAGAAAATAAATTTGGAGAAAGATGCCAAACCAGTTATTGATCACCAACGACGGCTAAATCCTAAGATGAAAGAAGTGGTATGAAAAGAAATACTAAAGCTCCTTGAGGCAGGTATAATTTATCTCGTTGCTGATAGTCAGTGGGTAAGTCTTGTCCATTGTGTTCCTAAGAAGGGAGGTATTACTATCGTTCCTAATGATAAAGATGAATTGATTCTGCAAAGAATTATTACAGGTTATCGGATGGTAATTGATTTCCACAAATTAAATAAGGCTACTAAAATGATCATTACCCCTTACCTTTTATTGATCAAATGCTAGAAAGATTATCCAAACATACACATTTTTGCTTTCTAGATGGTTATTCTGGTTTCTCTCAAATACATGTGTCAGCTGATGATCAATCAAAGACCACTTTTACTTGCCCTTTAGGTACTTTTGCTTATATATGTATGCCTTTTGGTTTATGTAATGCACCTGCTACCTTTCAAAGATGCATGATGGCTATATTCTCTAACTTTTGTGAAAAGATTTGTGAGGTTTTCATGGACTATTTCTCTGTTTATGGATCCTCTTTTGATGATTGTTTAAGCAACCTTGATTGAGTTTTGTAGAGATGTGAAGAAACTAACCTTGTCTTGAATTGGGAGAAGTGCCACTTTATGGTTAATAAAGGTATTGTCTTAGGGCACAAAATTTCTAAAAGGGGCATTGAAGTTGATAAAAATAAAGTTGATGCTATTGAAAAGATGTCGTGTCCCAAGGACATCAAAGGTATAAGAAGTTTCCTTGGTCATGCCGGCTTTTATAGGACGTTCATTAAGGACTTCTCAAAAAATTCTTGGCCTCTGACTAATTTATTACAAAAAGATATACCATTCGTCTTTGATGATGATTGTGTAGAAGCATTTGAAATACTTAAGAAAGCATTAATCTCTGTACCTATTGTTCAGCCACCTGATTGGAATTTACCTTTTGAAATTATGTGTGATGCTAGTGATTATGTTGTAGGTGATGTTCTAGGGCAAAGAGTTAATAAGAAATTAAATGTAATTCAATATGCTATTAAAACTCTAGACAATGCCCAGACAAATTATGCCACTACTGAAAAAGAATTTTTAGCAGTTGTATTTGCTTGTGATAAGTTCAGACCTTATATTATTGATTCTAAAGTAACTATTCACACTGATCATGCTGCTATTAAATATCTTATGGAAAAGAAAGATGCTAAACCTAGACTTATGTGACGCCCCGATTTAATCGTACACTAAGCATACACGCAAACATGTACGATCAAGATCAGGGACTCACGGGAAGATATCACAAAACAACTCTACAAATAAAATAAGTCATACAAGCATCATATTACAAGCCAGGGGCCTCGAGGGCTCGAATACAAGAGCTCGATCATAGACGAGTCAGCGGAAGCAACAATATCTGAGTACAGACATAAGTTAAACAAGTTTGCCTTAAGAAGGCTAGCACAAACTGGGATACAGATCGAAAGAGGCGCAGGCCTCCTGCCCGGGATCCTCCTAACTACTCTTGGTCGTCGTCAGCGGCAGCACGTAAGTTTATGCGTTGCTTGTGTAAGGGACTGATTTGAGTATCCACATGTTTCATGCTATGGTTAGGTTTACCTTAATACTTTTGTTGTAGTTGCGGATGCTTGCAATAGAGGTTAATCATAAGTGGTATGCTTGTCCAAGTAAGGACAAGCACCCAAAGCACGCGGTCACCCACATATCAGAGTTATCAAAGTACCTAAACGCGAATCATATGATCATGATGAAACCTAGTTTGACGATAATTCCCATGTGTCCTCGAGAGCGCTTTTCTCTATATAAGAATTTGTCCAGGCTTTTCCTTTGCTACAAAAAGGATTGGGCCACCTTGCTGCACTTTATTTACTTTTGTTACTTGTTGCTCGTTACAAATTATCTTATCAAAAAACTATCATTACCTATAATTTCAGTGCTTGCAGAGAATACCTTGCTGAAACCCGCTTATCATTTCCTTGTGCTCCTCGTTGGGTTCGACACTCTTACTTATCGAAAGGACTACGATAGATCCCCTGTACTTGTGGGTCATCAAGACTCTTTTCTGGCGCTGTTGCCGGGGAGTGAAGCGCCTTTGGTAGGTGGAATTTGGTAAGGAATAATTTATATAGTGTGCTGAAATTTACTGTCACTTGTTACTATGGAAAGTAATCCTTTGAGGGGCTTGTTCGGGGTATCTTCACCCCGACGAGTAGAGCAAAGAGTTGCTCCTCAACCTACTGAACATAATGAACCTACTAAAAATGAAAATGTCTAGTTTGAAATTCCTTCGGGTATGATAGAAAAACTGCTAGCG
Source organism: Triticum urartu (assembly GCF_003073215.2). NCBI lineage: Eukaryota > Viridiplantae > Streptophyta > Magnoliopsida > Poales > Poaceae > Triticum > Triticum urartu. Next base: position 143,761,929 of record NC_053024.1, on the reverse strand, counting down.
AATCCTTTTGCAGGAGATGGAACATTACATCCTGATGAGCACCTAATATATGTGGATGAAGTTTGTGGATTATTTAAGCTTTCAGGAGAAAGCATCGCTCAATCTTGGGGGATGCTTAAACCAATGTTATATTCATGCCCCAATCATGAGCTCTCAAGAGAAATGATTATCCAAAAAATTATGCTCGGCTTTCTGACAACAATCGCTCCATGCTCGATACTTCTTGTGTTGGCTCTTTTATGATGAAGACTATTGAATTCAAATGGGATTTATTGGAAATAATTAAACGCAACTCTGAAGATTGGGATATCGGCGAAGGTAAGGAGTCAGGTATGACATCTAAGTTTGATTGTGTTAAATCTTTTATGGATACCGATGTTTTCCGTAAATTTAGCACTAAATATGGACTTGACTCTGAGATAGTAGCTTATTTCTGTGAATCTTTTGCTGCTCATGTTGACCTCCCTAAGGAGAAGTGGTTTAAATATCATCCTCCCATAGAAGTAAAAGTAGTTGCACCTATTAAAGTTGAAGAAAAGACTATCACTTATAATTATCCTATTATTCCTACTTCTTATGTTGAGAAACCACCTTTTCCTGTTAGGATAAAAGATCATGCTAAACCTTCAACTGTGGTTCGTAAAAGCAATATTAGAACCTATGCACCTCCTGAGCAAGTTAAAGTTGAACCTAATATTGCTATTGTCAAGGATCTCTTGGCTGATAATATTGATGGGCATGTTATTTATTTTTGTGATGAAACTGCTAGAATTGCTAAACCTTGTGCTAAACATAAACATAGACCTATGGTAGGCATGCCTGTTATTTCTGTTAAAATAGGAGATCATTGTTATCATGGCTTGTGTGATATGGGTTCTAGTGCTAGTGCAATACCTATTGACTTATACAAAGAAATTATGCATGATATTGCACCTGCTGAGTTAGAAGATATTGATGTCACAATTAAACTTGCCAATAGAGATACTATTTCACCAATTGGGATTGTTAGAGATGTTGAAGTCTTGTGTGGGAAAACTAAATATCCTGCTGATTTTCTTGTTCTTGGTTCCCCACAAGATAGCTTTTGTCCCATTATATTTGGTAGACCCTTCTTGAACACTGTTAATGCTAGGATAGACTGCGAAAAGGATGTTGTTACTATTGGTTTAGGTGATATGTCTCATGAGTTCAACTTTTCTAAATTTCGAAGACAACACCGTGAAGAGGAATTGCCTAGTAAAGATGAAATTATTGGTATTGCTTCTATTGCCGTACCTCCTAGTGACCCTTTAGAACAATATTTGCTAGACCATGAAAATGATATGTTTATGAATGAAAGAAGGGAAATAGATGAAGTGTTCTTTAAACAGAGACCTGTTCTGAAACACAACTTGCTTGTTGAAATCTTAGGGGATCCTCCTCCACCCAAGGGTGATCCCGTGTTTGAGCTTAAACCATTGCCTCATACTCTTAAATATGCATATCTTGATGAAAAGAAGATATATCATGTTATCATTAGTGCTAACCTTTCAGAGAAGGAGGAAGAAAAACTATTGAAAACTCTGAAGAAGCACTGTGCTGCTATTGGATATACTCTTGATGATCTTAAGGGCATTAGTCCCACTCTATGTCAACAGAAAATAAATTTGGAGAAAGATGCCAAACCAGTTATTGATCACCAACGACGGCTAAATCCTAAGATGAAAGAAGTGGTAAGAAAGAAATACTAAAGCTCCTTGAGGCAGGTATAATTTATCCCGTTGCTGATAGTCAGTGGGTAAGTCATGTCCATTGTGTTCCTAAGAAGGGAGGTATTACTGTCGTTCCTAATGATAAAGATGAATTGATTCCACAAAGAATTATTACAGGTTATAGGATGGTAATTGATTTTTGCAAATTAAATAAGGCTAACTAAAAGATCATTACCCCTTACCTTTTATTGATCAAATGCTAGAAAGATTATCCAAACATACACTATTTTTGCTTTCTAGATGGTTATTCTGGTTTCTCCAAATACCTGTGTCAGCTGATGATCAATCAAAGACCACTTTTACTTGCCCTTCTGGTACTTTTGCTTATATGTATGCCTTTTGGTTTATGTAATGCACCTGCTACCTTTCAAAGATGCATGATGGCTATATTCTCTGACTTTTGTGAAAAGATTTGTGAGGTTTTCATGGATGATTTCTCTCGTTTATGGATCCTCTTTTGATGATTGCTTAAGCAACCTTGATCAGTTTTTGCAGAGATGTGAAGAAACTAACCTTGTCTTGAATTGGGAGAAGTGCCACTTTATGGTTAATGAAGGTATTGTCTTGGGGCACAAAATTTCTGAAAGGGGCATTGAAGTTGATAAAGCTAAAGTTGATGCTATTGAAAAGATGTCGTGTCCCAAGGACATCAAAGGTATAAGAAGTTTCCTTGGTCATGCTGACTTTTATAGGAGGTTCATTAAGGACTTCTCAAAAATTTCTCGGCCTCTGACTAATTTATTACAAAAAGATATACCATTCGTCTTTGATGATGATTGTGTAGAAGCATTTGAAATACTTAAGAAAGCATTAATCTCTGCACCTATTGTTCAGCCACCTGATTGGAATTTACCTTTTGAAATTATGTGTGATGCTAGTGATTATGCTGTAGGTGCTATTCTAGGGCAAAGAGTTGATAAGAAATTAAATGTTATTCAATATGCTAGTAAAACTCTAGACAATGCCCAGAGAAATTATGCCACTACTGAAAAAGAATTTTTAGCAGTTGTATTTGCTTGTGATAAGTTCAGACCTTATATTGTTGATTCTAAAGTAACTATTCACACTGATCATGTTGCTATTAAATATCTTATGGAAAAGAAAGATGCTAAACCTAGCTAGTAAGACTCTAGACAATGCTCAAAGAAATTATGCTACTACTGAAAAAGAGCTTTTAGCAGTTGTATTTGCTTGTGATAAGTTCAGATCTTATATTGTTGATTCTAAAGTAACTATTCAAACTGATCATGCTGCTATTAAATACCTTATGGAAAAGAAAGATGCTAAACCTAGACTTATTAGATGGGTTCTCTTGCTACAAGAATTTGATTTGCATATTGTTGATTGAAAAGGAGCTGAGAACCCCGTTGTAGACAACTTGTCTAGGTTAGAAAATATTCTTGATGACCCACTACCTATTAATGATAACTTTCCTGATGAACAATTAAATGTTATAAGTACTTCTCGTAGTACTCCATGGTATGCTGATTATGCTAATTATATTGTTGCTAAGTTTATACCACCTAGCTTCACATACCAGCAAAAGAAAAAGTTCTTCTATGATTTGAGACATTACTTTTGGGATGACCCACATCTTTATAAAGAAGGAGTAGATGGTGTTATTAGACGTTGTGTACCTGAGCATGAACAGGAACAGATCCTACGCAAGTGTCATTCTGAGACTTATGGAGGACACCACGTTGGAGATAGAACTGCACATAAGGTATTGCAATCTGGTTTTTATTGGCCTACTCTCTTCAAGGATGCCCGTAAGTTTGTCTTGTCTTGCGATGAATGTCAAAGAATTGGTAATATTAGTAGACGTCAAGAAATGCCTATGAATTATTCACTTGTTATTGAACCGTTTGATGTTTGGGGCTTTGATTATATGGGACCTTTTCCTGCCTCTAATGGATACACACATATTCTAGTTGATGTTGATTACGTTACTAAGTGGGTAGAAGCTATTCCAACTAGTAGTGCTGATCATAACACTTCTATTAAAATGCTTAAAGAAGTTATTTTTCCGAGGTTTGGAGTCCCTAGATATTTAATGATTGATGGTGGTTCACACTTTATTCATGGTGCCTTCCGTAAAATGCTTGCTAAATATGATGTTAATCATAGAATTGCATCTCCTTATCACCCAAAGTCTAGTGGTCAAGTAGAGTCTAGCAATAGAGAGCTCAAATTAATTTTGCAAAAGACTGTCAATAGATCTAGAAAGAATTGGTCTAAGAAACTTGATGATGCATTATGGGCATATAGAACTGCATATAAAAATCCTATGGGTATGTCTTCGTATAAAATGGTTTATGGAAAAGCATGTCACTTACCTCTCGAACTAGAACATAAGGCATATTGGGCAATTAAAGAACTCAACTATGATTTTAAACTTGCCGGTGAGAAGAGGTTATTTGATATTAGCTCACTTGATGAATGGAGAACCCAAGCTTATGAAAATGCCAAGTTGTTTAAAGAAAAAGTTAAAAGATGGCATGACAAAAGGATACAAAAGTGTGAGTTTAATGTAGGTGATTATGTATTTCTATAGAACTCTCGTTGAAGATTTTTTGCAGGAAAACTTCTCTCTAAATGGGAAGGCCCCTACGTTATCGAGGAGGTCTATCATTCCGGTGCCATAAAAATCAACAACTTCGAGGGCACAAATCCGAAGGTGGTAAACGGTCAAAGAATTAAACATTATATCTTAGGTAATCCCATAAATGTTGAAGCCAATATTATTGAAACCGTAACCCCAGAGGAATACATAAGGGACACTTTTCGGAACGTTTCAGACTCCGAAAAGGAATAGGTATGTGGTACGGTAAGTAAACCGACTCCAAAACAATTTTTAAGGCAATATTTCTCCGTTTTGGAATATTTAGAAAAACAGAAAAATAAGTAGCAGGCCGGGAAGGACACGAGGGCCCCATGAGGGTGGTGGGCGTGCCCCTACCTCGTGAGCACCTCGTGTGCCTTCCGGACTCCGTTTTCTTGCATGTTACGTATTTTGGTCGGTAAAAATTCATTATATAACCTCCCGAAGGTTTTGACTCCCGTATCACGCAAACCTCCGTTGTTCTTGTTTCGAGCTATTTTCTGTCAGGATTTTCTAGGCTTGGCATCATGTCGTCTCCCTCCTCCAACAATGGTGACAACGATGCTTGGCTGATGAAGATAGATCTGAAGAGAGAAGAACCCACGAGGGTCAACAAGGATGAAAGGATCAAGAAGGCCACGGAGGATCAAGCTCCGGCAGCAAAAGACATCCTTCAACTTGATCATAACCTTCTTACCCCAACTAAGATCGAAGCTTTCAAGATGATTAAGTTAGCTCGTATACAAAACAAGTATCTCACACAAGAAAATATTTTGTTGAAGGAGCATATTGTCGCACTCAAGGGCATTATTCGCAAGTTTGAGGACCTCTTACGCTCGATGTGCGATTATCCTTCACCTCCACCGTCTCCTCCAACAAAGAAGAATTGAGTATCTGGGTATGGGCACTCCCCTTGGCAACTGCCAAGCTTGGGGGAGGTGCCCCCGTATCGTATCACCATCACAACTCCTATCTTTATCGTTTTTCTTAGTTTGATCCTATTAGTAGTATCTTGATCTAGTAGAATAAAGTTTATGGCATGATCTAGTTTTGAGTTTTGCTTTTTGATCTCTCTTTGTAATCGAGTCCGTGAGCTATATATAATAAAGATTAGTGTTGAGTCAATGGCTTGATTATTTTGCCATGATCTTGGGTGAATAAAAAAAGAAAAAAAATAAAAAGAAACAAAGAGTTCATATTGATCTTATTGAGAGTAATGACTTCACATAGAAAGAGTATGATGATTAAAAGTTGTTGGGAGTTGGCAGACATAGCTTTGGTCATTGTTGCAATTAATAGGAAGTAATAAGGAAAGAGAGGTTTTCACATATAGATATATTATCATTGACATCTTTTATGATTGGGAGCACTCATTAAAATATGACATGCTAAAGAGTTGATGTTGGACAAGGAAGACAACGTAATGAGTTATGCCTTTCTTATATCTGAGATAAAGTATGTTGTCATGGTTCCTCTAACTTGTTGAGCTTGCCTTTCCCCCTCATGCTAACCAAATTCTCAGCACCAAGTAGAAATACTACTTGTGCTTCCAAATACCCTTAAACCAGTTTTGCCATGAGAGTCCACCATATCTACCTATGGATTGAGTAAGATCCTTCAAGTAAGTTGTCATCGGTGCAAAGCAATAAAAATTGCTCTAAAAATGTATGATTGATTGGTGTGGGAGAAATAAGCTTTATACGATCTTGTGATGTGGAAGTAATAAAAGCGACAGACTGCATAATAAAGGTTCATATCACAAGGGGCAATATAAAAAGTGACGTTCTTTGCATTAAGACTTTGTGCATCCAACCATTAACGTGCATGGCAACCGCTGCTTCCCTCTGCGAAGGGCCTATCTTTTACTTCTATCTCCTACATTGCATAAGAGTCATGGTGATCTTCGCCCTTCCTTTTTACATTTTATCCTTTGGCAAGCACGGTATGTTGGAAAGATCCTGGTATATATGGCTAATTGGATGTGAGTTTTCATGAACTATTATTGCTGACATTAGCCTTGAGGTAAAACTTTGGGAGGCAAAACTATAAGCCCCTATCTTTCTCTGTGTCTGGTTAAAACTCCATACCCATAAGTATTGCGTGAGTGTCAGCAATTCTGAAAGACTATATGATAGTTGAGTATGTGGACTTGCTGAAAAGCTCTTATAAATTGACTCTTTCCTATGTTATGATAAATTGCAATTGCTCCAATGACTGAGATTATAGTTTGTTAGTTTTCAATGAAGTTTACGATTCATACTTGAAATTGTGATTGAATTATTACTCTAGCATAAGAAATCATATGACAAGAATTATATAAGTTGTTGTTCTAAGAATGATCATGATGCCCTCATGTCCGTATTTTATTTTATCGACACCTCTATCTCTAAACATGTGGACATATTTTTCGATTTCGGCTTTCGCTTGAGGACAAGCGAGGTCTAAGCTTGGGGGAGTTGATACGTCCATTTTGCATCATGCTTTTATATCGATATTTATTGCATTATGGGCAGTTATTACACATTATGTCACAATACTTATGCCTATTCTCTCTTATTTTACAAGGTTTACATGAAGAGGGAGAATGCTGGCAGCTGGGATTCTGGGCTGGAAAAAGAGCAAATATTACAGACCTATTCTGCATAGCTCCAAAAGTCCTAAAACTTCACGGAAGACGTTTTCAGAATATATAAAAAATACTCAGCGGAAGAGATTCACCAGGGGGCCACACCCTGCCCACGAGGGTGGGGGCACGCCCTACCCCCCTGGGCGCGCCCCCTACCTCGTGGGCCCCCTGGTGGCCCTCCGGTGGCCATCTTCTGCTATATGAAGTCTTTCGATGGAAAAAAATAAGAAGCCATCTTCTCGGACGGAACTCCACCGCCACGAGGCGGAACCAATCTAGGGCTCTGGCGGAGCTGTTCTGCCGGGGAAACTTCCCTCCGAGGGGGGAAATCATCGCCATCGTCATCACCAACGCTCCTCTCATCGGGAGAGGGCAATCTCCATCAACATCTTCATCAGCACCATCTCCTCTCAAAACCCTAGTTCATCTCTTGTATCCAATTCTTGTCTCCAAGTCCGGGATTGGTGCTAGTAGGTTGCTAGTAGTGTTAATTACTCCTTGTAGTTGATGCTAGTTGGTTTAATTGGTGGAAGATCATATGTTCAGATCCTATATGCATATTAATACCCCTCTGATTATGAACATGTTTATGCTTTGTGAGTAGTTACGTTTGTTCCTGAGGACATGGGAGAAGTCTTGCTATTAGTAGTCATGTGAATTTGGTATTCGTTCGATATTTTGATGAGATGTATGTTGTCTCTCCTCTAGTGGTGTTATGTGAACGTCGACTACATGACACTTCACCATTATTTGGGCCTAGAGGAAGGCATTGGGAAGTAATAAGTAGATGATGGGTTGCTAGAGTGACAGAAGCTTAAACCCTAGTTTATGCGTTGCTTCGTAAGGGGCTGATTTGGATCCATATGTTTCATGCTATGGTTAGGTTTACCTTAATACTTTTGTTGTAGTTGCGGATGCTTGCAATAGAGGTTAATCATAAGTGGGATGCTTGTCCAAGTAAGGATAGTACCCAAGCACCGGTCCACCCACATACCAAATTATCAAAGTACCGAACGCGAATCATATGAACGTGATGAAAACTAGCTTGACGATATTCCCATGTGTCCTCGGGAGCGCTTTTCTCTATATAAGAGTTTGTCCAGGCTTGTCCTTTGCTACAAAAAGGATTGGGCCACCTTGCTGCACTTTATTTACTTTTGTTACTTGTTGCTCGTTACAAATTATCCTATCACAAAACTATCTGTTACCACTTATTTCAGTACTTGCAGAGAATACCTTGCTGGAAACCGCTTATCATTTCTTCTGCTCCTCATTGGGTTCACACTCTTACTTATTGAAAGGACTACAATAGATCCCCTATACTTGTGGGTCATCAATATACGACACACAGTTCAGTCGGATAAACTGTTTGCGATTAGGGAACACAACCGAAATGGTCAGCCATGTCAAGGTGTGTGAGATATACGGTATACAGTTCACTCGGATGAACTGTTTGCGATTAGGGAACGCAACAGAAATGGTCAGCTAGATCAAGGTTTGTGCGATAGGAGACATACTGTTCACTCGGATGAACTGTATGCGGTGAGCCAAAACAACATAAACGGTCAGCCAGACCAAGGTGTGTGCGATAGATGGAATACAATTCACATACATGAACTGTTTGAGATGGGCCAAAAGAACACTAATGATTCATGTAAACAAGATGTGTGTGATAGGCGGGAAAAGGGCCACTCGGATTGTCGGTGTCAAAACCGGCGGACCTCGGGTAGGGGGTCCCGAACTATGCGTCTAAGGGGATGGTAACAGGAGGCAGGGGACACGATGTTTACCCAGGTTCGGGCCCTCTTGATGGAGGTAATACCCTACGTCCTGCTTGATTGTTCTTGATGATATGAGTATTACAAGAGTTGATCTACCACGAGATCAAGGAGGCTAAACCTTAGAAGCTAGCCTATGGTATGATTGTTTGTTGTCCTATGGACTAAAACCCTCCGGTTTATATAAACACCGGAGGGGCTAGGGTTACACAAGGTCGGTTACAAAGGAGGAGATATACATATCCGTATTGCCTAGCTTGCCTTCCACGCCAAGTAGAGTCCCATCCGGAGACGGGACGAAGTCTTGAATCTCGTAGCTTCATAGTCCAACAATCCGGCCAAAGGATATAGTCCGGCTGTCCGGAGACCCCCTAATCCAGGACTCCCTCAGTAGCCCCTGAACCAGGCTTCAATGACGATGAGTCCGGGGCGCAGTGTTGTCTTCGGCATTGCAAGGCGGGTTCCTCCTATGAATACACCATTGAAGAGTTTGAATACAAGGATAGTGTCCTACCCTGCAAAATAAGTTCCACATACCATCGTAGAGAGAATAATATTTCCACAAATCTAATCTGTTGACACGTTTTGACAGCATGACATCACGCCATGGCCCGGTTATTATTCGAACCGCTTTTCTCAACCAGCTCCGCACATATCGCGAGGCGATTTTCTTGACACGTCTTATCAAAGTAGAGATCGTGTTCCCCTTATCGCGGGATTCTCATCAATACGGACGTGGGTTACCCAACGCGCCATCAATTACCGGTGCTGGGGGGAATAAGTGGTTTTGCTAGGCAAGTGGGACACACATCGTCTCTTCCGCCCTTATAAAGGGACCAAGATTTACTTTTTTCACCCACGCTTCTTCCTCCTCGCTTACCCATTCCCGCACACTCGAGCTCTAGCGCCCAAGCTCGCGTTCTTCTTCTGAACCACTCGAGCATGTCCAGAGCAGGAGGCAAGTCGATGGTCTCCTCGTCATGGAGGAGAACATCAAAAAGTTACGGGAACCCGGATACCTGGCTGCGGATATCGTGCACCGGCTGCCAAATGGAGGGCAGATCGTCCCAATGCCCGAACCCCATGAGAGGGCAGTTTTTCTTACCCATTTTGTCCGTGAACTGGGATTTCCTCTCCACCCATTTGTCCGCAGGATCATGTTCTACTATGGGCTGGATTTTCATGATCTGGCCCCCAATTTCATCCTCAACATCTCGTTGTTTATCGTCGTGTGTGAGGCCTTCCTCGGCATCAATCCCCACTTCGGCCTATGGCTGGAAACCTTCAATGTTAAACCGAAGGTGGTGGGTGGCCAGCAAGCAGAGTGCGGAGGTGCCATGGTGGGCAAGATGCCTAATGTCACCTGGCTCGAGGGCACCTAAGTGGATACCATAAAGGGGTGGCAATCGGGGTGGTTCTACATCACCGAGCCGCGCGACTCCAACTGGGCGGCGGCCCCCAAATTTCGATCCGGAATCCCCACGCGGCTCACCTCCTAGAAAGAGAAGGGCCTGTCCTGGGGTTCTTCGGTAGAGTTGACCGGATGTAACGCCCTCGATGCGGCTATATCTCCCACGTGTCGAAGCACGACTTAGAGGCATAACCGCATTGAAAGCAATGTCGCAAGTGAGGTAATCTTCACACGACCCATGTAATACATAAGGGAAAGAGATACATAGTTGGCTTACACTCGCCACTTCACACAAATACATGAATAAAGCATTACAACATCCATATACAATCAAGGTCCGACTACGGAACCAAAATAAAATAAGAACCCCCAAATGCGACAAGGTCCCCGATCGACCCCAACTGGGCTCCACTACTGACAACTAGAACGAAACAACACAAAGGACAAGATCTTCATCGAGCTCCTCCTGAGCTTGGTTGCGTCATCTGCACGGACTCATCGGCACCTGCAAGCTGGGTTTGGAAGTATCTGTGAGTCACGGGGACTCAGCAATCTTGCACCCTCGCGATCAAGACTATTTAAGCTTATGGGTAAGGTAAAGGTAAGAGGTGGAGCTGCAGCAAGCGACTAGCATATATGGTGGCTAACATATGCAAATGAGAGCGAGAAGAGAAGGCAAAGCACGGTCGATAAAAGTATGATCAAGAAGTGATCCTAAAACAACCTACGTCAAGCATAACTCCAACACCGTGTTCACTTCCCGGACTCCGCCGGAAAGAGACCATCACGGTTACACACGCGGTTGATGCATTTTAATTAAGGTCAACTTCAGGTTTTCTACAACCGGACATTAACAAATTCCCATCTGCCCATAACCGCGGGCACGGCTTTCGAAAGTTCAAATCCCTGCAGGGGTGTCCCAACTTAGCCCATCACAAGCTCTCACGGTCAATGAAGGAATAGACCTCCTCCCGAGACGTTCCGATCAGACTCGGTATCCCGGTTCTTCAAGACACTTCGACAGTTAAAACCAGCAACACCGCCCGAATGTGCCGACAAATCCCGATAGGAGCTGCACATATCTCGTTCTCAGGGCACACTCAGATGAGCGCTCCATACAACTAAAACCAAACCTCGAGTTTCCCCGAGGGGGCGCTGCACAGGACTCTAGTTTGGACCAACACTCAGAGGAGCACTGGCGGGGGGTTTAAATAAAGATGACCCTTGACCCAAGGGAAAAAAGGCTAGGTGGCAAATGGTAAAACCAATGTTGGGCATTGCTGGAAGAGTTTTATTCAAGGCGAACTATCAAGGGGTTCCCATTATTACCCAACCGCGTAAGGAACGCAAAATCCGGGAACATAACACCGATATGACGGAAACTAGGGCGGCAAGAGTGGAACAAAACACTAGGCAAAAGGCCGAGCCTTCCACCCTTTACCAAGTATATAGATGCATTAAGATAACAAGGAATATAATGATATCCCAACAAGTAAATAATGTTCCAACAAGGAACGGTCTCCAATCTTCACCTGCAACTAGCAACGCTATAAGAGGGGCTGAGCAAAGCGGTAACATAGCCAATCAACGGTTTGCTAGGACATGGTGGGTTAGAGGTTTGACATGGCAATTTGGGAGGCATGATAAGCAAGTGGTAGGCATCGCAGCATAGGCATAGCAAAAGAGCGAGCAACTAGCAAGCAAAGATAGAAGTGATTTCGAGGGTATGGTCATCTTGCCTGAAATCCAGGAAGAAGAACGAGTCCATGAAGAAGACAAACGGACGTAGACGAACGGTCCTCACAAACGCGTTACGAACCAACCCGAAGAAGCAACACCGGAAAGAAGCAAACAACATAGTAAACAACCACCACATAAATGGCAGGATGCACAATCAAGTATGATGCATGTCCGGTTTAATGAAGCATGGCATGGCAAAGTGCACAAAACCCTACAAATTAAGTGGAGCTCAATATGCAACGATTGCATATTGACGAAACACCACATCAAGTTATTTAGTTCGATCTCGTTTATGTACCCAACAATATTAAATGTTGTTAAACATGGCAAGAGGGTGAAGCAAAGTAAAACTACCTATCTAGTCAAGGTTAAATGAGGCCGGAAGCAACGAACAACAATTCCGGTAAATCCCCATGTGCATATATTAGGTTTGGTCCTGTTCTGCCCTAAACCATATTTTAAAAGTTGTTAAACATGCAAAGTGATGTCACCATGATAAACTAGGGCAAAATTCTACCCCATTTACATATAAAGATTATTTAAATCCGAGCTACGGTTAATTAGTTATGAATTAAATCATTTTAGCAAGTAATTTAAGCAAATTTAAACAAACAACATTTTAAACATTTTAACATGGCAAGAAATTGACATATTATTAATCTACACATAATTTTAAACAAGTTTCATATATAAATTATTTTGAACCGATGCACGGTTTGAGAGTTATTATATGCATGAAGTGCAAGGGTTTTTCTGCAAATCTTAAAACTCTGGTTAATAGCAAATTCGCATACCAAAAAAACATCCACTGGGCCGAAAACTGGAGGGGATGGGAAGCTGCTCACAGGGGGCCTTGGGCCGGATCTGGAGGTGCGCTGGGCCTCGGCGGCACAAGGCGGCATGATGGGAGGAGCGACCCGCGGGTGCCCAGGTGACATGGATCGGTAGAAGGTCAACCGGCATAGGCGGAACGGGCATCCTCTGCTCGACAGGGAGTAGAGTAGCGATGACAAGGACTTGGCACTGGCGAGCAGGGGAGCTGGGCGTGAGCGAGGTTGGTGAGGCGGCGGCAGGAGGGCTGGATCCACAGCGGATCCAGTCGGAGACGGTCCATCCTCGCCGGAGGTGGGCGGCTGCTGCTTGGGCTCCAGGGATGCCATAGCGTTGGGCGGAGCTCCTGCATGCTCCTGGTAAAGAGACAGAGAGGGAGTTGAGAGAGAGGAGGAGAAGGGAACGAGGAGGAGGAAGGGTAGGGCGACGGGGATGGCCTGGCGATGGTGCTCGGGGCGACACATTCAACGGGCAGGGACGCTGCTCGTCCTCCTCTGGAGCAGGGACGAGGCGGTGGCTTGGCAGGGCATGAGCTACAGCTGCGGTAAACATAGCAGCAGCTCGACCACTCGGGGCGATGCAAACGCGGCGACAGAGCGATGCAGGGAGATGGAGGTCGAAGCGTTGATGGTCTCCGGCGTGAGCGGGCGCGGCAGAACCAGCCAGACAAGGTCCCACGGGGTCCGGCGACGGGTTGATCTGTTTATATATGGCATATGGATTTTTGGGTACGGGCTACCTCAGTCCCTCCGATCGCAATCGAACGATCGCGAATAAAATAGCTAGGAAGTCCAAATAAGAAAACGGTGACGTTTTGTAGACGTTTGGGGATGATCCGGATCCAACGGTGATGACTGCCCGGGTCGGGTCCGGGACAATTTCGGACGCGTACGAGGAGGGCCGCGGGCTGATGAGAGAGGTTAAGTTGGACCTGGCGGTAGATAGTGAGCTGTGTAGACGGTCTCGAGCTGAGAGAAGAGAAGAGAGGGAGGCCCGGCGACTGTTTTCCGGAGACCGAAAATGTCCGATGTTAGACCGGCTATACTGCCGCTATAGTAAATCGCTTGGGCGTCAAACAATCTCCGAATGCGATGAAACTTCGCAGGCGGCCTACCTACAACATAACAACACCACAAGCCAACTTTCAACCCATTCCGAGAACATTTTCCGGCCACTTATAAAATAATATTTCGGACGTGCCGCGGGCGCGTGCAAGTGTGTCTGGGCTCAGAACGAACAACGGACGAAACTGGGGAACCCGGAAGGATGCATGTTTTGAAAACATGATGATGCAATGCACATGATGACATGATAAGATGCAACACGCAAGTAGATGACCTGGCAACAACCACGAATAACTGGACGACACCTGGCACATCGGTCTCGGGGCATTACAACACTCCACCACTACGAGAGGATCTCGTCCCGAGATCTAGAATGGCACCGGAGGGAAAACGGAAGAGAAAGAGAAGAGGTAAAACTAAGTTGCTCCTTTGACAAACGAGTGAAAGCAAAGAACCTTCAGAAGTTGAACAACTTGAAAGTAAGAATGCAACGAAGTAGAACAAAGTTGAAAGCACTCCGGTAGGGAAGAGGAACAAGGAAGAACAAATTCGTATGACACTCCGGTTAAAACAAGATAGAGGGGAAAAGAATGGTATAATTTGGGCAGCACTTCGAGTGATAATGGAAGGAACTGAACATGATCTTGACAACCAAGATGATGGGTTGAAGAGAGCAACATCACAAAGCCTCCGGAACAAAAGTAAGAATGGTATGGGATGAACGACGAGAAAACAAGATCTTGAGGGAGCACGCTTACAACAAGTGCTAGAACGGAGTTGTTGGAAAACCAACAACGAAAAGAATAAGCTTGATATGGTCTTATGGAATACATCTCAAATTATGAGGTGACAAACTGCCACTCACGGGAAAAGAATTGTATTGATATAGACAAGGAGACGAGAAAATATTTCACCGGGAGGGTAAAAGAAGAACTTGGGTCATTTATAAGCACCATAAATAGCAACAATCCTTAGAGAAAGCTTTAGGTGAAACATGACACCAGATAACTCCAACGAAGAGGTTGGTGGATTTGAGATACCTCATTCTTAACAACATGTGAATCATGAAACATGAACTCAAATTATCAAGAATGACATAATACCAGCTCCAATGATACGGTTGAAAGAATTGCACTCCGGATAGCAAGATGAAGAAAACTTGAGCTCCTCGGAAAAGAATCTTGATGAACACTTCAAGAAGGAATATAAATCCTTGATGAACCATCATGTAGAACCTTCATGAGAACTCCGGTAAACAAAAGGTAACGAAAAGAAAGAGAAGTTGAGAACACAAGGTAAAGCCTTGTAATGATTTAGATGAATCTCCATGGTGAAATAATTGAGAGAACTTGGAACTCCGGGAAAAGAAAGATGAACAAAAGAAATCAAGAATTTGATGAGCCTCCGGAATAGGGAATTGAGTTCAGTCGATGCAACAAGAATAAGAATTACATTATCCCTATCCTTCACCAATTAAATTAATGACAAAAAATGGATTTGGCATACTACTCATTCTCGTATCAAGGATTAAAAGAGATATAACATAAACTTAATGGACCACCGGTAGGATTGAAACAACGAATGAATTGATATGATGAAGAAGGAAGAGAACACTTGAGCGAACCACCGAAAGAATTGAAAATGATCGAAGTAGGGGTGCATCACCGGTAAGAATTAGCAAATGAACGAAGGTGCTTGAGACAAACTAGATACATGAGAACGAAGAGATCAAGAACTGATTAGAGGATATTTGATTGATGCACCAGCAAGATAGGAGAATGATAACTGGCAGCTGAGAATGAATAAACCTGAATTGATGGACTCCGGATAACAAACTGAGAAGACTCTTGAATTACTCCGGATAGGTGAAAAGAATTCTCACGATCAAAACAATTACGAGAGGATGGCAACAAGCTAGAATCATGAATCTTGAAGAGAATGGAGCAAGATTAAAGAGAAACTCTTCTTCGGTCTTCAAAATGATGAGAAACATCACCAAGAATTATTTAGACACTCCGGAAGAATCAAAATGAAGAGGTCGAGCCAATGATGAAAAGAATTGTGAAAGATCTAGGAGAAATACATATGACTGATGATGAATCATTCTTACGTCAAACTTTAAAAGGAATTTAGGATATCTCCGGGAAATAAGAAGAGTCAGGTAAGATCCTGGGGATAGACCTGTGGGTTAGGGCCCACTCAAAAGAAACAGCGTTGAAATGATTTAAAAGAGAGGTTGCATCGGTTGAATTAAATGACTTGAATGAGATAACATCCTCGAAAGATCTTGAAAGAATCTTGAATGACAAGACGAACCTTTTGAGAAAATTTGAGCACTCCGGGACAATTGAATAGCGAGAGGTGAAAGATTGAGAATTGCACCAGCATGAGAAAGCATTGAAAACGAGGAAAGGGATATGATCAACACCAAAAGCTTGACTTGAAACCACCGGAGAAGATAAAAGAAACGAAGAATGATGAACTAGAAACTCCGTTAGTAACTTCATGAGAATCACCGGATAAGAACATGAAGGAAATAGAACGGAGGGACCTCCATAATAAAATGGATATTTGATAAAGAAATCCGAGTCCTCGAAGAAAAAGGGTGGGTGGGTGGGAAAAACAAAGGCAACTTGGAGACGGATGAAACAAACACCGTTGAGAAGAACTGATCATTGATCTTGCGGAAGTTGAAATGATCGTATCCACTTGAAGAGAAGCACACTGGTTAAAAAGGATTGACATGACAATCTCGATTATCAAGAAGGATTAGTGTTCACATAGAAATATGAGAAGACCATTTGGGGAAGGTATGGAATCAACACTTGACATTGAAGCAACTCGAATACCACAACTCAAAACAAAACAAAGGATTGGCTTGCAGAATAAGCCAGAACAAACATATGATAGAGATTTCGTCCGAAGTTTTCGTGGTGGGGCCTACACGGGCTCGATCGTACAGCACCATCATGTACAGGGCAGTGCACATGACATACGAAGCATCCCCGAGTCGGCATAGCCAAGGAATCTGAAGGAAGGTGATTCCCAAAATTGGGACTCGATTCGCACACCCATTGCCTGATGGGCGATAAAACGACGGCATGGCAATGCTGGCAAAGTGTAACGCCCTCGATGCGGCTATATCTCCCACGTGTCGAGGCACGACTTAGAGGCATAACCGCATTGAAAGCAATGTCGCAAGTGAGGTAATCTTCACACGACCCATGTAATACATAAGGGAAAGAGATACATAGTTGGCTTACAATCGCCACTTCACACAATTACATGAATAAAGCATTACATCATCCAAATACAATCAAGGTCCGACTACGGAACCAAAATAAAAGAATAACCCCAAATGCGACAAAGGTCCCCGATCGACCCCAACTGGGCTCCACTACTGATCAACTAGAACGAAACAACA